>NC_069385.1:67364166-67703333 GCF_027475565.1 Acinonyx jubatus
ATCAGAAAAAGACACACAGAGATCAAATACTTTGCTGGGGAAAAAATGGAGATTTAATACAACTGTACATCAAAGATCTCTCTCTGTTGAGTTATAACTAAGTTTTCAACAACTAAGCAGGGGATAGCCATTCAATAAGGCATTTTGTGGGTGTCTTTTATAACTGAGGAATATAAAACAGATGAAAGTTTGTCCTTACCATGCCCTTAAAATGCAAAAAATAAACATTTATTGAAATCTATATCATTACAATGTAATGCATTTATTTAAGATTAGAGGTAAATTAAATAGCATAGATACCTCTTATTCATAAGATTTTGTTTACCCTCTCAAGTTCTTACATGGTATTGAGTGTTTCTGAGCCTCTTTTTCTCCGTTTACAGCAACAGCGGTCTCCAGTGAACAGAATCCCGTTATTATCATTGCTGTGGTTGCAGTGGCAGGGACCATCATTCTGGTGTTCATGGTCTTTGGCTTCATCATTGGAAGAAGGTAGAACACAGATTTGTTCTAATCTATAACACAGAATGTATTGATTTTTTAGAATTATGTCAGGCTATTACTTACTATTTAGTGTATTAGAATGTTAGATACTAAATGCAAACATTCTTTGGGATGAGATACTAAAGGTTAATAAATTTCCATTCTCCCAAGGTCAAATACAGTGTGAGCTTAATCATTCATTGCCTTTAGTTTAAGAGCAATGAGTACTGTAAGTGCTATTGGGTGTATTTTTATTGGTTACATTCAGCTAGGTTTTCATTATAAATACAGTAGATACCTAGGGAGAAATTCACTCTTTTAGTTAATGGTTTGTGGAAACCATTTAAAATCTGCTGTTGTCGTTGTTTTTCAGAAGAAAGTACAATTATTCACTCATTGATAGATCTAAATCTGTGAAGTATGTTCCTTCTACATTGTCTCACACCAAGACTTTATATTCTGTATGTTTTTTAATCATATTACTTACTATATTATTAATGAGTTCATAACTATGGGCAAGAAGTTTCTGCATGTTGTTTATTGCTCTAACTAGCAAGTAGTTAAAGAATTAAGGTATACTGTACTGAATTTTAAATATATAAAGTAAGATCATTGTTTGAGATCATCACAAATTTGATTTTTTTTCCTAGGCACTGTGGTTATAGCAAAGCTGACCAAGAAGGGGATGAAGAACTTTACTTTCATTGTAAGTGTTTGGCTTTTTTTTTTTTATTATTTGTACCCCAGTTAATACAGAGACCTGGTTGTTAGTATTGGCATGAATAAATTCCTAATGTATCATGCTTGAAAGTACCTAATGAACTCAAAGTGTTGCTTTAAAGCATTTGAACGAGATATTTAGAATGAAAATCATATGATGTGAATTTTGAAAACAAAATATATTCAGAAATTTAATGTCTCGTAAGAAATTTTAGTATAACTGCAGGATATTTAGCTGCTTTTATGTCACAGTTTTTCCTTTTGCAAACTTTGCCCAAGCGTTTCATACCATTCTAACAACAATCCATTAAATGTTGCATGGCCCATATTCTAGTGAAGGAATTCATTTAGAAGGATAGACCCTTTGTCCCACCCAATGAGTGATGCTACCATGACAGCCTAAGCTAAGGAGCCTTCTTCTCTTCAGCCACTATCTATACATTGTCTGATAGATGTTTCCCCAGATATAAATTGAATAATAGGATTGAATCCTCCAATTTTTTCTGTGGATTTTGGTTCCCTGATTCTTAAACATTCATTTTGGAAATCATATTCAGAAGAGGCCTTGGGAAACCAAAGAAAATAGATGCCCATCTGCATTAATTCTATTCCTATTGCAATGTGGATGGCAAGTGAAAAAATGAGAGCTATGCAAATAAATGTTATTCCTTCCTGTAGCCAAAGAAAAAACCTCACAATCATATGGTTTTAGTTCTAATGATTAATGATGTTCATATCCAAGTGCATCATTTTTATTTTTAATCCTTGGAAATATTAAAAAACAATTTCACTTATCATTTTTCTTGGTAGCATAGTCTTTACTAAGATTGCTCTTGGAGAAAAAAATTTTCTAATTTTCCCATGAGTTACACCTATTATTATGTTATTTATCAAATTATTATGCTAGTATCTAAGAAGATATTGTCATGTACCCATCCTAACGTCACAAAAAATGTATAAACATCAATCAAGAAAATGCATGGTTTAAAGACACAAATTGGGAGCACTATTATTATCGTTACTGTGATTCTCAGTGATGATAGTGCCACAGGCAGTTTATAGAGATACACAGAAAAAAACGGAGGGTACATTTTTTTCTCTTTTACAACAGGAGACAATATCTTTAACACTTCCCCAACAGAAAAGAGCGAGTTGAAACTTGAATGCCTAAACTTTTACAACTAGTTTTAAATGTTTGTAGAAGAGTAACATATAGTTCCTAAAATCCCCTATTCTACCCATTTGTGAACAATTTGATGACAGAATCATTTAATTTTACCTTCAACAGTTTGTCACTTTTCTTTCCTTTACTGAATACGTCCGAGACATCCCCAAATTATCAAATACGTTTTAGTTTCTTTGCCTTTAACTTTCAGGTTATGCAGAAGGTAAACTGAAATGTGACTTACCTGAAACATGTTGTATAGCCGTATGCTAAATTGTCATCACTCAGTTTTAATATTTTGATGCCATTTGCTTTTTTTACATTTGACATCGAGTTTGTAATTAGAAAAAATAGAGCTGCGTGTTTACTTGCTGACATAGACAAGATAAGCCTGATATATATATATATATATATATATATATATATATATATATATATAAACCGTTTCACCTCTAGAGAAAAATATCAATGGTGGTTTTAAGTTATTTAACACTCATGAGAAATGTCAATGAAATGTTAACACACAAAAAAGCTCATTCTCTTAAATTGAGAGAAACAAGAAACCAGAATATTCAGAAATGTGTCAACGTTTTCCTTATTTTAAAACATCCGTTTTAGATGAATAATGAAAAATTAAAGTGCACTTAGCAATATCCTACCCTAGTAAATCCTTGATATTTTTGAATCACCTTCTTTACAAAGGTATCTTTTCTTGTCATCTGATGACCAGGCACTTGATTTGATTTTATAGCTGTATCTAAAATACGTAAAGTACGACTCTATGGTCACCAGCTGTTTACAAGTTGGTGTCCTTTTATTTCTTTAGTATACAGACAATTTTCTTAGGTGCTAAGACACCAGATTGAATTTTTACAGAAACATGAAAGCAACCATTTAACTAGCTTTTAGAGCACTGAATTTAATAGAATGTCCAGTCATTTGTATCAGGCGCCCTCGACTCTCCATGGCCCCGAGTGCTACATTTAAAGATATAAACACAATGGAGAAGTTTAGTGAAGCAATTCCAATTTACATTTTGTTTCCTCCTACCATTTCTTCTAACAATGTCTTTGAATCCAAGCTGGGCAGTATTTCATGTTTTTATGCCAAAATTGCTCTGGCCTGTCAAAATGTTTTATGACAGCTTGAATAAAGAACCATCAGAGACCCATTTGAGATGCAGAAGGTTACCTCCAATCTAGCTCCCTTATCACAAAACAAAAACAAAACAAAACAAAACAAAAAAAAGAAAGAAAGAAAAAAAGAAAGAATGGAAAGGGAGAAGATGGCTCATTCTCCATCTGCCTGCCAATCTAGGAGGTTAACCTATTGTTTTCTTCCCTTCTCTCTTTTTCTCTTCCCCCCCTCTTCCCTGTACTCCTTCTTCTCTCTTTTCTCTTTCTATCCCCTCTCTCTTTTCTTCTTGTGTTTTTTTTTTCATGTTCAGCTTTAGTAACAAATGAGCATCTGTCAGTTTTATAAACTGCAACAATAATTGTTTAAGACAATCAATTTTGGATAAACAATCAACTACAGCAGAATAAATCAAGATTTTTAAATCCCATTTTCCTTTATACATTCTGCTTCTTTTTGTTTGTTATGTGTTTATTTTTTAAATATAGTTTTAATATAATGTGATGACATAAGCACAGTTAGGCTGCAGTGTAATACATAAATATATTGTTCTCAAAATAGTAAGATTTAATGAAAAGATTGTTCAGTGGCTTTGTTAAAACAATAAAGTTTTTTTGAGGATATAGTGTAATTCTTTTTATTGCATTAATATAACCAAATATATGCCTATCTATCTTATCTTTGTCTTTAACCAAATGATTAGATTTGGAATACATTATTGTAACTGAATTTGATTTAAAGTTGACATAGCATTATCTGTTACCTGCATGCTTCTGGGTGCATTTTAAGAAGATTTTAACTTTTAAGATGATTCTATGTTGTTTGAATTTTGACTACCTTTTCTGAGGCATATTGGCTACCTCCTTCCAGAGCCTTATATTTGAAAGTTCATAGAAACCATTCCTCTTTCAAATTGCTGTCATCCACGGTTAGCAGATCCCAGGAATATTGTAAATTTTCTAACTTTACTCTGCATTTTGTACATCTGGCCTCTATTGCCCTTCAAGGTGAAGATGAAACTGTGTCTTTAGTAGATTTCTCTCTGATTCTGTGATAGTGGTCCCTCACATCTTGTACTAATTTTATGTATATGTCAACGGTGGTTGGTCTTTACAAAAATAAATCAAAAGAATAAGTAAGATGTCTAAATGTTTTTTAATATTGCTGTCAGTGTAGTAGGCTACCTGTAAATGAAATGTCTTCTTTTCCCAGTGTATTAATTTGATTGATTGACTGACTGATAGATTTACAAATGTGTTTCCAAGTCCATTACAAACCTCAATATGGCTTGAACTATGCCATGATAGCAGTGAATTTAATTAAACCTCCAGTCTGATAAGAGTCATGTCAGAGAATTTTGGTGATGTCTTTTGTTGATTTACTGGAAAAGCAATTCAGTTAGTAACCTATGAGCTGGATCCTATGTTACCTATAGAAGCTTGCAGATAATACCTATACGCCAACAGACCGAAGTAGTCTGTTAAAACTGCTGTGAATCAGGTGATGTGGAAGCAAGTTCACTGTTCCAAGGAGCACTCTGCATAATGAAATTCCTGGGCTGACTGCACAATAAGTGCTTTGCTTCATCACAGTCATGCTTTCTTACATCATTACAGTTAAATTTCCAGGCACCAAAACCTACATTGACCCTGAAACCTATGAGGACCCAAATAGAGCTGTCCATCAATTCGCCAAGGAGCTAGATGCCTCCTGTATTAAAATTGAGCGTGTGATTGGTGCAGGTAAGGCTGTCGTAGCTTCCTTGTTCAGCTGTTCCATTTAGCCAGGATCGAAAGTCATACATCATAATGACAGGCAAATAATTATACCTCAAGTATAGAACTTTTGCATTCACCTGAACTGTTGGAAGCAATGAGGCTGTACTTGTTTATGAGATCTCAAGAAAAAAAATGAAAAAGAAGCATGTGGCACAGAAAATCTGTATATCTTTTGTCTTCTGTTGGATTTTTAAGATATTGCTCTACAATAAGTTACTTCACAATAGTTCTGGCCTGCTGTTTAAGAAATGACTTAGTATTTTTTTTTTAAATGAGAATGTTCCTGAATTTTGTTGGAATCTACATTTCCTCTTACTTGATTTGCCATCTTCCTTAAAGCTTTCACCTTTTTTGATCCTTTTTTTTTAACCTTTTTTTTTTCATGCGTTTGTAGGTATTAGTCAGCCATTTAATTCCATGCAGAAAATTAAGATGTGTGACTTATATAAAAAGAATATTATTTTCTACATATACAATATATATTTTTTACATGTGAATTTATTTATTTTTGAAAGAGACAGAGCATGAGTGGGGGAGGGGCAGAGAGGGAGGGAGAGAGAGAATCCCAAACAGGCTCCATACTTTCAGCTCAGAGCCCTATACTGGGCTTGAACTCATAAACCGTGAAATCATGACCTGGGCCGAGATCAAGAGTCGGATGCTTAACCAACTGAGCCACCCAGGGACCCCTGTATACAATATATTTTCATAGTAATTATACACTTTGGATTCAACTCTCTTAGATTTAGCAGTCCTAGTGCATACAAATTTCAGACTTTGAAATCTAAAAAATACTTGCTTCTCAAACCGTAAAAGCAATAGCAATGCTTAGAATTTGCAAATGCATCCTCATGCTTTAGCCGCCAGTGTACATTGTATCCTGTATTCAAATCTAAAGGTTGTTTCTAAAAACGTTTTTGTTAATCCAGTTAAAAAATCGTAGTTTGCGTAACAGATAGTTTAGCAAAGCTTAGAAGTGTTTTTAGTATTATGCATTTACTATGAACGAAGAAATATTTTTGAGATTAACATACACCTGCCTGTTCTATTACTTCAGGAGAATTTGGAGAAGTCTGCAGTGGTCGTCTGAAACTTCCAGGGAAAAGAGATGTTGCAGTAGCCATAAAAACCCTCAAAGTTGGTTACACAGAAAAACAAAGGAGAGACTTTTTATGTGAAGCAAGCATCATGGGTCAGTTTGACCACCCAAATGTCGTCCATTTGGAAGGGGTGGTTACACGAGGTAGATATTGATACCTTTCATTTATCAAGTGGACTGTCAGAAATTAGTGTTATTTTGTACCTAATTAAAAACTCAAATTATGAACCTGTTGCATATTCTAAATGAAGGTTTTTTTTTCTTGGAATATAATGGACTAAATTTTTCATTTATGTTACTACCTCTGAAGAAATCAGGATAAATGAAGGCAGGATTAGAGTTAAAGAATAAATCTGATAAACAGATTGACTGATATTTTCATTGAGCTTCAATGGCCATAAAAGTGACGCACTCTAAGTTTGTACATTTTATATAAAGTGTCATTTTCTCTGAGTTTTGTTCACAAAGTAGGAGTCAGAAGAACATACTGACTTTGTTCTTTAATTTCGTTAATCATAACCATCTTCCAAACAGATATTTAATAACTGAGCTTAGCAGCAGCACTGGGACGTTAGAAACACTCACAGCTCACCCATTCAGCCTTTCAGAAGAGCACCGTGTATTTTATTGAGGGTGAGAATGGGAATAAGCCTGAAGTTTAGGTTATGGCTCCTTAAGATACACTTTTTTTGATACATATATATATATTTTTTTTTTTTGATTTTAGGGAAACCAGTCATGATAGTAATAGAATTCATGGAAAATGGAGCCCTAGATGCATTTCTCAGGGTAAGTAACAAAAAAATTATCCTACCGTTAAATGCATTATCCATATTACAACTATCATGTTGACTATTGTGCACAGCATAAACCATAAACATTGTAAACTTTAACAGATCAGAAAATTGCCTTAAAAAAACAGATTAAATTAAAGATCAGAATCCTGGTCTGGATTGAACTAGAACTTTTTGAGCACATAAGTGATAAAGTGTAGTTTGAACCTGAAACCCTTTACTCTGAATACATGGTGTAGAGTAACATTTTACTTTTCAGTACAATTATAAATTAAATACAAAAATAATACAGAGAAGACTAAAAAGTGAGATAACCGTTCAGTAATTGGCATGATGATCCCAATTCTGCCCTGTGGAACCATTTCTGTTATATCACTGTGTGAACAATGAGTGTAAAAGATAGAATTACTAACATTTTTAAAATTAATAATGTGTGATTATTTTTGTGATAATTCTAAATACATAAGCATGCATATTTTTTGCTCTGAGACTTTTCACCTAAGGATATAAACACGTTAACAGTTTTCTAAATGACAAGGAGAAAGTAATCTAAAGAATAAGAGGACATGGAATGTGATCATACATAATCTGCAGTGATACACTCAACTCAAATTTATAAGAAATCAGAAGATTTAGAGAAATTTTTATTTATGTATAACTATCAACTCTTGGGAATAAAGCATCACCTGGAAAGGTTATCAACTCAAATCAATATCCTCATGCACTGTATTTATAATTCAGTTGGAGAAATCTGTGAGTTAAAAATGGGTTAGAAATATATGGTTGCCAGTCTGGTTGCAAAGAGCTCTCGATCCCATTTGCTGGCACATCTGTTTTAGAGAATCTTTGTTGCAAGTAATGTTCCTACCGATAACAAAACAGGGAAAAATATAAAAAGCAAACAAAGTCAGCCAGCATCATCATTTCCTACTTCTTAGTTTCTCTTCACCTTTAATCAAAAAATGTCTCCTTTCTCTTTTTTATCATTTGGAGAAAATAAATCTTAATACATATGTTCATCCCCTTATACATTTCTAGATTACTTATATAATATTTTAGCAAGTGGAAAAACACTTAGTTGTCAAAGATAGTATTTTTGGATATTCCATTCTCTACCTTCGCCTCAAAAATCAGTGCATACTTTTGGATCTGTGTAACCTGATGCTATTTTCAAGCAATAAAAATAACATATCAATGTAAATAACTAAACAATTATCAAAAGTCTATTTTGTATTATTTGGCTGTCCGTTGAATCAACACTTGTTTTTTTTTTTTTTTACAAATGTCTATATTTCACACATGTCTATATTCTATAGATAATATAATAATTCTTATAGTAAATCACCAGCGTGCAGACATTTTTAATGGTAATTTTTCCCTTTGAAAGTAGAGTTAAAGGGTGTTTATTCTTGTCTTCCTGTAGAAACACGACGGGCAATTTACAGTCATTCAGTTAGTAGGAATGCTGAGAGGAATTGCTGCTGGAATGAGATATTTGGCCGATATGGGATATGTTCACAGAGACCTTGCAGCTCGCAATATTCTTGTCAACAGCAATCTTGTTTGCAAAGTGTCAGATTTCGGCCTGTCCCGGGTTATAGAGGATGATCCAGAAGCTGTCTATACAACGACTGTAAGGAAAAGTCCCTTACTGCACCTCTTCATATTCCCGAGATTTTCCTACCAAGAAAGCAGGACTTAATAATACAAAGCTACACAGTGGAAAAGACGCAAATAGATCTCAGCTTTTTGTTGTTGCTGGTTTTCTTTTTTCCTTTTGGAGGAACTGTCGTTATGTTTCCACTCTACATACAGACTGAGAAGAAGTGAGATAAGAATGGCAACATGCTTCTCTTATAGCAGGGTGTTCATATACATAACATTCGGTTTTATACAATAACATCTAGTTGCTAGCTCTCATAATTGTAGCAGAGAAATATAGTCCCATTTTAAATAAATAGATTTTAACAGAATATTAACTATGCTAATTCTTAAAACTTTTGTGAAATTAGCAGAAAGGAAAATACATGAGGATTTAGTTGAAGTCCCCATATTTCATTCCATTTTAATAGTTATGTTGCCTAATTTGTCATTGTCTTTTGACTAGACTCATGGCCTAAGACCACCTAAGGGCCCATTAAATTGAGTCGCCTTAAAAATGAAAACTTGTAATGACATTTTAAAAACAGATTAGTAACTTTAAATACACTTAGAGAGATTCAAGATGGATAGATGTGATACTGCTGAATTGCTAACCAAATATACAAATGTTTAACTGTAGCTTTATAGCTCTGCTATAAATGATTTATAAGTTATTATGCATATTTAAAATTTCAATTTCTTTATAACAGGGTGGAAAAATTCCAGTAAGGTGGACAGCACCTGAAGCCATCCAGTACCGGAAATTCACATCAGCCAGTGATGTATGGAGCTATGGAATAGTTATGTGGGAAGTTATGTCTTATGGAGAGAGACCTTATTGGGACATGTCAAATCAAGATGTAGGTGTTACACTATTTAAACAAAAAGGATTTCATACATTAATATCCATTGTTATTGGAACATGTTGGTAACGAATGGCTCATAAGAAGAAAGTTTTATAGAATTATAAAAATATGACTGCTGAGTTTTCACAATTATTCCCACAAAAATTACCATAAATTAGTGGTTCAATTAACTTCACTTTGAAGATCGTCTTTCCTTTTTTTGAAAATATGCTCTCAGTAGATACAAAGGATATGTCCACTATCTTTTTCCTGAATAATGATAATGATGCTGTACTTGTAGAACTGTAGTGGGAAAGTCACCTGAGTAAAGGAGTCATTTGCAGAGGGGAGGAAGGGAGCCTGTGTTTTATTTTGTCTTTGAAGCTTATCTTTCTTTTTCTTTTAATGTTCTCAGAAAATCTGTTTAACATGTCTACTGTTGGTTGATTTGATTAAATTTTAATTTCATGAGACAAACTAAATCTTATGCTCAACGCTGGTAGGTGTTCCATGGTGATATTTTAGAATCTAATCACAATGGGAGTACTTTTGGAAATTCCTAAAAACTTCGTACTTGTTAAATATGTTGGTCCAACCTACTGAAAATGTGAGTGCAATCTAGATGAAAGTAGAGCAAGTATAAAATCTAGGAAGGTACCCTGGATTTGAGCTAGCAGCCTGGAGAAGACTTTGGCCATAGCTAGTGAGAGAATTTTCCAAAGAGGCATATTGGACGGTCCAGAAGCTAAAACTTAGCCAAGTGTGTGGAGACCAACCAAATAGATTCCCGGTCCTAGAACAGAGCTGTGCACACTGGTAGTGATTTGATATGCAGATTAAGTTGGGGCAAATTGATGAAAGGCTTTTATGAAGGAGTTTAGAAATGGTACAAATGCATGTTCATGAAGAGTAAAGAAATACGTGGTGCTTGAGGAAAGTCTGTATCGCCATTAAAAGACGGATGTGACCAGCAAACTGAAATAGTCAGTTCTCGAAGTACTATAAACATGGACAGCAATAGAAGGTGACTAAAATTAAAATCGAGTTATTTTTCAAAAATAGGTCATGAACATTGTTACATAAAATCAGCATTTTGGATTTAAATTTTAGAATTTACCATATCAAACTCCTATGGTCTTAAAACTTGTAGATAGTTATTTTTTGACACCTGAAATCAGATTGTTTGTTGGTGAGGTTGTTTTCAGTAAATCTTCCCACAAATTTCTGAATGAACTGCAAAGTTCACAGCCTGACGAGGTGACGTTTTTAAGTCATTTAAATCTTTTGGTGTTTTGAACTGAGGGATGACATGAAACTTTTTTGTTTTTTTGGTTTTGGTTTTGGTTTTCCAAAGATAAAAGTCTAAATGATGAGTCTGTTTGGCAGAGGCAAAGTTGTTAATATTTGACAGGACTCAGTGTCAAAGATTTCATGGACTGTCAAAATGTGGGCAAACAAATCCTTGGGGCAGAGAAAGAGAAATATTTACATTCCCCAGACACTCAGTGGAGTTTCATTTCTTTTGACACCTTCCTTCTGTACTAGATTCAAACATAAAGGGAATGACAGGAATATAAGATGACTTAAATTCAAAGTTCACTTAACTTCTGAAAACAAGTAATAGAAAGGGTGAAGAAGAAAAGAAAATCTTCAATGTTAATTTTCAGAATTCCTTAAATATTGTTTGTCTTTCCTGAAAATGAAATGTGAAAATATATAATTAGTAGAACAAGAAATAATAAATATTTGTACTGATCAAATTAAATTATTATGTCTACAGTGACATTTACTTCCAACCTAGAACATTTAACACCAAGTTTCTTCTTTTTTGTAATTTTGAAGGTCTGAATTATAAATCATACACCAGTTTGTATAATAGTAAGGGATTACCTATACATCTCAGTTTTATAGTGAAATTTATATTACTATTCTTCTTATAGGGTAATATTCGTTATTTTATACTTAATGTTGTTAAAGTGCTATGAGCAATTATATGTATACATTTCAAAATGCAAATGTTGAAAAAAATGAATAATTCAAAATAATGAATTTCATTCTGGCAAAAAATTCCCTAGATAAAAGCTTTTTTACTTGAAATCTCTGGTAGGAGTTCATGGAAAGACTGAGGAGTTCTGACAATCCCCTGACACATATGAAAATTCTGTAAGTGTGTGAATAGATAGTGGGAAGTTTGCTTTCAACAGATCTTCATAGATATTAATTTTTTAATTAGTTTAGTTTCATTTATTAAGTGAATTAATTAACTTTACATTGTTCAAACTTAGTTCCTAGTAATTTGTCAGGGATTTTAGAAAGCCTTCGAATTTCAAATGCCTTGGATTTTAGAAGGCTTTTGATAAGACATCGCAAGAACAAGATGTAAATTGATGGTTACATTTGTAAACAAATCCCCCAAATTCCAGGCTGAATGCTCAATAAAGGGAAGTGTCTGTGATCACTCTGAACAGACAAGGGTATTATAGAAGTCAGTGAGGTAGATAGTTTCCAGAAGGCTTTATCTGCATCCTAGACAGGGCAATGAGCAAGAAAAACTTGGGAAAAGATAGTATGTATGTGTATGACGATACCCATATCCAAACAGGGTATCACTTGATTAACACTTGAATGGATTCTTACTGTATTTTGACATACTTACAGCTTTCTTGAATTTTCACTGCAATGGAAGCAGTTAGAATTTAGTTATTTGCTATTACAATTGAGAGTGAATGTCCCAAAGAAATTTCTAATTTTCAGTCTTAAAAATCTGCAGATGTTTAGCCCTTTCCATAATAGCTTTTCAAAGAAAGTTCTTTATATATGTACATTCAGTCAAACATAATAAATATTACAGAAATTAAAAATATTCTTCTTTGGCATTCACAACAGCTGCGTTTTAATTAAATGTATGTCTCAATTAGTTCAAATAGTTACCCTCATATTTTGACGTTCTTTAGGTAGATTACATTTTTTCTGTTTATAGTACTAAACAAAGTCATTTCTTTTCACTTTAAGCTAAGCTAATGCATTGTTAGTTTAACTAGTAGGTAATCATAAAGATGGTAAAGAAAAATTAAGTTTCCATAAAGATATTGGACATAAAGATAAATTCTTAAAGTAGGTCATTGAAAGACATTTAAGAGCTTCAAAAATATAATAATACACTTTAACTAAATTTGCTCTCAGTTAAATTGTGAGCCTTCAACTTTCCCTTTTGAAAGTCACCACTAATTTATGACTTTGTATTTTTTATGTTACAATAGAAACAAAATTGTGATTGTTTTGGTAAAACTTTGCCATAATCCCATACTTGGGGTCCAAAATATTTAATTGCATGAACTGTGGGTCATACATTATTGTGAGGTTAATGGAATGGAGATGAGCATGAGCAAAGAGCAGAAGTCCTTCATGTTAGATCCCATTTTGAGTTATTACCAGCCCATTATCATGGGGTCATTCTGTGTTCTTTTTCCTCTAATTACAATGGTCATACCCTAATAATACTGAAACACTTCGCAGCAAGCAACTTTTGTTTTTATTTCCAAGTATTTCTTTACAGTATATACTAAAGCCATGCTTCCTATTATATCCCAGTGGTCTTTTATAAATGTCATTTACCCATCACTTCCTATGAATCCAGGACCTATCTAGAATTAGAAATTGCTTAATGTTTTTCTTTTTTCTTTTATTAGAATATTAAGGCTAGATCTGGACAGGTAAATCCCTGTCCAACGGGTTTCTAGAAATTTCACAAAAAGATCTTCTAAATGAATTCTGTGAATAATAACATAATGCTCTAAGAAGTGTAAGTTTAACCATTTTACCCATGTGCCTTGTTGTTTACAAACATGAATAACTATTTGCAGAAAGTACTTCTTGCTTTCCCAATTGGAAGTAAAATGCAGCTAACCAAATACAAACTGCAGAATTTCTAGATTCAGTGTGTGCCTGAATCACCCCTCATCATCAGGTTTACCCTCAAAGGGTATGTATGCTTGGATTATGCCAGCCTATGCTCTGTAGAAGGTTCCCAGCAATTATCATTAGTGCTCCCATAGGTAGGTGCATGATTGTTAATGGGAACGTTAGGTTCCCAAAGTCCATTCCCAATCGAGAACACCTCTTATTTTAAATTCTATACTTAGCTGCTATTCCTTTAAAAATGTATCCACCACTGTATCTATCTTTGAAAGCCATATGTTTCATTTTATGCTGAAATAAATGTTTTCCTGCCATAATAATAGAGTATGAACTTCCTATAATGCAAAAGGACAACTGTAGAGGTTCATTAACTCATTCCTGTTAGAGCCATTTAATGGTATTATGTTCATTGGCACAAAGACTTAAATACATATTGTGCTCAGAGATGAAGAATTCTAAATGTTTTTATGAAGGCTTGGAGAGCTGCTGAGGAATATTAATGTCAGGAGGATTGTGATCAGATTTAGATTTATACTTTATTTTATGTTTTAATTTTATTTTTAAGTAACCTCTACATCCAATCTGGGGCTCGAACTTACAACCCCAAGATCAAGAGTTGCATGCTCCATGGCTGAGCCAGCCAGGTGCCCCTAGATTTGCATCTTAAAAGAGTATTTAGAGGGAAAGAACAAAGGAAAGATCACTCTATGTGCATTGTTACTTTCTAGACATCTGAAGACAAATTACAAGCAGGGATATTGTTAGAAGGTGATGGAAAATAAATAAGGATTGCACTAATGTTATGAGCATGGGAACTTGTCCTGCCAAATCAGAAAGATACTGCTTCTGTTCAACCTCAAATATAAGCAACCTCAAATATAAGTAAAGCCACTCTTTTCCCAATTAAAAAAATGCCTCTCAATTGTATTATTTAGTCATTTTGAATACATTAAATTTTAGAAGTTGTTTATTTACTTATTCACAATTTAAGTCACTATTTAAATAACTTAACGGAGCTTTCCAAAGTACATTATTTTTACTTGCATTTAAGTTTTGTAACATAGAGCCCCATTGAATCCAAGTATAGGGCTGTCGCTGGAATGTTATACAGAGCCATGGAAAATTCTTTGCATTTAATACAGTTTTTTTTTAATTTAATTTCTCCTATAATTATATATTTGTGATCTTTACAGAGTTACCATTGTGTTTGTTTGTGTGATGTAAAGCTTTCTGAAGTTTGGGGTATTTTAGAGGACTGCTTACAAGATACACAACTTTTGTAGCAATGGGATCATAAACAAGGACACTTTTAAAATTCTGTCCTTTGTCCTTCATTGGCATTCAATACCAACACTGATTAAGGTCACTTAAGTATAAGGATTTTTTCTCCATCATTGTTATTCAAACTAAAGTACTTCTCTTATTTGAACATGTATGCATTTAAGAAGGAGCATCATCAGAAAGTGGTGACTAATTTGCTGTACATAGAAGGAATCTACAACTGTTCTCACGTCAGCTTTCTGGGTGTGATGACTGGAAAGGCCATTAATTGATTAGTAAAAGGTTTTAGGGAAGGCGAGAAATTCAATTATAAATAGAGTATGAGATGCTTATAGAAAATTCAGTTGAAGACATCTAGTAAACTGATGTATAGGATATATAACATAGTATTCAGGGGAGAATTTCAACTAAGAATTGTACCTTAAAAAATAAAAAAAAAAAAGAATTGTACCTTACAATATTTTTCAAAAATTGCTATTATTAGGTTAATCTATTTACCTTTTAAATTTGATCAATTTGCATATAGATATTTTTCTTAAAGTGTACTTTTTTTTTCCTATACAAAGGATTCTCTGTAGAACTTGTTGATGCCAGCTACTTTATTCATTCCATCTGCAACCTTTTACATTTTAATGTGTTATTCTGGAATGTCAACAAGCATCTTAGGGATATGTTTCCCTACAAATATTGTTAATCAATATTTCTCTTTTTTTTAAAGTTTATTTACTTATTTTGAGAGAGAGAGAGAGAGAGAGAGTGCAAGCATGGGAGGGGCAGAGAGAGGTAGACAGAGAATCTCAAGCAGGCTCTACAGTGTCATCGCGGAGCCCTATGCAGGGCTTGAACCCACCAACTGCTGGATCATGACCTGAGCTGAAACCAAGAGTCGGAAGCCTAACCGACTGAGCCCCTCAGGCACCCATGTTAATCAACATTTCTTAAAGCCAGCTTTTGTCTGCCTACTTTTGCCTTTATTTTCTTCAGAAACCCAAGGTTTCCTCTGTTTTTTCCAGAGTCACTTTTTTCTTACATTTCTACTGCTATTATATCAGTCAGTATCAAAAATGATTTGTTAATTCCCCTTGATATTATTCTAATGTTTTACAAGTCCCTCTTATTTGTGTTGTTTGCCTTGGTAATTATTTTCCTGTGCTGCTGAGATTTGTAACAGTTTCTGGCTTTTAGCGTCAAATCTTGCTTTCCATATAAACAAACAAACAATAAGTCTGAATAATAAACTTTTAGACTTTTTGATTGCCATGTACCAATGTTTATGGAGACTTATTTTTCATGAACATTCAAAGCTTGTTATAGTGTTTAGGCTGTTATTAGATAGTGTATTAGCACTATCACATACAGTGATGTGCTAGTAAAAGTTTAACAACCAGCACTCTGGGAAAGCACTAACTTGTAGGCTTCCCCGATTTCCTGGTGTAACCCTTCTCCCATCCTCTTCCCCAAAGCTGATTTCAGTCTTCCAGTGTGAGGTCACTAAACTTGGAGTTGGAAAGTGATGCAGTCACCTTTATGAACCACTGTATGCTATTCGCTCCAGCACACCACTATATAACACTATATATTTCATAAGTATATAGGCTCCATGATATTTAAAGTGATAGTGTGCTTGGTAATATTTTCTATCATAGTACATTCTGCATTTTGATATCTTGTTTGAAAGTGTCATTTGAACTCTGCAAAAAGTGACACTTTTGGGGGTTAAATTCGGGGTAACTGAGACCTTCCTCTTACAACTTGAAGAATTCATAGATTAATAGACAAATATGTACATGTACAGCTATATACAAGTAAAATGGTTTCATAACATATTGCAGAATTAACTAGGAAGTGTCATGATATCGTGCTCTTCATGCACCCCTTGATAACATATTTAAGGTTCATAGATGTTTGGGGAAAAATATGTCTTTTGTAATGCTTCAAGATGTGCTTCAATCTTATCTGGATAAATCACTTTGCCTACTGAACAATTCATTTTATTATCATTGAGCCTCAATTAGTAATATTTTTAATGTCCCTTTGGCTATTAGGTTATAAAAGCAATAGAAGAAGGTTATCGTTTACCAGCACCCATGGACTGCCCGGCTGGCCTTCACCAGTTGATGCTGGATTGTTGGCAAAAGGAACGTGCTGAAAGGCCAAAATTTGAACAGATAGTTGGAATTCTAGATAAAATGATTCGAAACCCAAATAGTCTGAAAACACCCCTGGGAACTTGTAGTAGGTAAGAAATACCTAAGGGAATGGACTCTGGGAGACATTCAAATACTCACTTAAACCTTCTGTCTCCTCAGTCCTAACCCAATGGCAAATTGACACTTGTGTTAAACTATATAATCCATGTTAAATTTATTGTGTTTACCAAAGTCTTTATTTTTTCTTTTCAGATATCTGGCTTACCTTAATTAACTAGTGTTTAAAGGGACCTATTGTTATTGCCTTTTGTTTTTCTTAAAAGTTATGGTAGATATCGTTGGCCATCATTTTAGAAGACTTTCTAAACTGGAATTTTGTGATCAGGTGGTGTTCCACATTTTCAAATCATCGTTAGTATTATGTGGGATTTTATTACTAGTGCTTTACTTTTTTGCATAATATATTTTCTTGTTTTGCTTTAAGCTATTTAGTAAAATGATTCTATGAAGTTAAGGTTTATGAAAGTAATTCAATACATGATTAAAGAGGTGTACTCATTAAAAAGAGTCCGAAGCACTCCATGCATTCTTTGTGCTTGGCTTACTCCATTGAAGGTGTATTAGAAATTAATAAGCTTTAGCTTCTGAGTCATGCTGATGCTCTTGTCTGTACTGGTCATTAAGCCCTTGTGGAGGTATATGAGCTCACTAGGCACTACAAGGGTGCCATTAGTACGGAGAACACATAATGTTCTCAATAACACCACGTGGTCTGAACAAGTTAGTCCACAACCAAATGTGCTTCCTTTACTCCCAGTTACTTTTGGAGAAACAAATGAATAAAGAAATGTGTGCTGATTACAAATACTGTTAGCTGTACTTTTAGAAGTACATGGAAGATGCAATGGTGGTCGTCAAATCCAACCAAAATGTAAATTGTGGATTTTGTAGTTACTGGGCAACCTTTACACATTAGATTTTTTTATTTTTTTTAATGTTGATTTATTTATTTTGAGAAAGAGAGGGATGGGGAATGAACTGGGGAGGGGCAGAGAGAGAGAATCCCAAGCAGGCATCACGCTGTCAGTGCAGAACCTGAGATGGGGCTCGATCCCACAAACCGTGAGATCGTGGCCTGAGCCGAAACCAGGAGTCACACACTCGACTGACTGAGCCACCCACATGCCCCTACACATTAGATTTTCGTTAGCGTATCTGTTTATTTTTTACTACAACATCAATTAGAATATGTAATTTTATTCTTTTACCCTTATTTTTTTATGAGCCAAGACATTCTTCCTTTAGTAGTTCATGAAAAAAATTTGCTTTTCTGTTTCATTCTTATCTAGGCCAATAAGCCCTCTTTTGGATCAAAACACTCCTGACTTTACTACCTTTTGTTCAGTTGGAGAATGGCTACAGGCTATTAAGATGGAAAGATATAAAGATAACTTCACGGCAGCTGGCTACAACTCCCTTGAATCTGTGGCCAGGATGACTATTGAGTAAGTTGAAACTCACAAAATTCTATTTAATCATTTATTAAGTACATTCCAAGCTTTATACATCAGGTCATTGTCCATAAATTACAGAGGTTGTAAACCCCAAAATCAGAGAGAAAATCATCTCTTTAATAAGTGTCCACTATATGCCAGGTATTATGCTAAATAGACCTTTGAACTTACAGTGTATTCTTAAACTCTCACAGCAATAATTTTATTATGTCAATAGCTTTATACACAGCAAGGTGCAGGCTCAGAGAATTTAAATATTTTTCCTAAACTGACTCAAGTAGTAAGTGGTAGCTAATTTGTCTCCATAGCCAGTATTCTAAGCCCCACAGAGTGAGCCTCTTTCCTTAACCATGTATCATTTAGGTGCCTGTTCACTGAGGAAACTTCCTCCATTGGAAAAGAGGATTTCTTTCACCATGTTTGCATGACATGAAAAACTCAAAGCTTCATACCCAATACCACATCCACTTTGACATCCAATATGATCACTTTCTGAAGAGGTCAAAGGAGGCTTAATTCAGTTAACTGTAACTAAGAATTTAACCTATGTTTTGGAAGATGTGTGATTGATTCATTTTTTTAAGTTCATTTATTTATTTTGAAAGAGACAGAGAGCACGAGTGGGAGAGGGGCAGAGGGAGAGAGAGAGAATTCCAAGCAGGCTCCACACTGCCAGCGCCGAGCCCGACATGGAGCTCAAACTCATGAAACCATAAGATCATGACCTGAGCTGAAACCAAGAGTTGGATGCTTAACCAACTGAGCCACCCAGGTGCCCCCATTTTTTTAACCCAAAGAATGACAATAAAGCAATTTTTAAAATTGCTATGAACTGAAAGTAAAAAGAACAAATTTTCCTTTCTGGCTCCCACACTGATTATGTGGTCTTAGGAAATCCACTTACTATCTCTGAACTTCAGCTTCATGTGCTGCAGCGTAAGTCTTATGGGCAATGAGGTTCCTCTCGGCCAACGTGTTTCAAAATGGGAAACAATTATCAAGGATCTGTTAGTGGATCCAGTTTGTGAACTGCTGTGCAAAGGGTTTCACGTTTTTCAGATGACAAGGCCAGCAATCAGCTACTCTTTTCTGGCGTGCCGGGAGGTGGCACCCACGTGAATTTAAGCATGTGCGTGCTGTCTTGTTGTGTTTACTCCTAGTTACCATGTGGGTAGAGCTGGCATAATTACACCTTCTCTCTCCAAAGAAATCTACTTCCCTGAAAAATGATGTTTCTCAAAGTTTTCTTGGACCCCTACTATGAAATACTGGAGTATTGTACTGTTGCTATATTTTAGCTGCTTGCAAATACCTAACTAAGCTCAGTCCTTCTGGCTATTAGGAAAGGTAAAAGTACATACACAGACACAGTATATATCAAATTTAAACTATTTAACATAGATATTGCACATTTTAGAAAATAATTTTTTTTTCTAAAATGTAGGCAAATGATTAAACTGAAATGGAGTTGAGTATACAATCAATAATATGCACAGAATCTCCACTTGATAATTAAACTCAGGATAAATCTTTTGTGATCATTGACGATTCTTGATTTACTAGACCTCAAAATGTTTACATTCATCCTCCATCCTACTGTAACAATTAAAAATTTTGAACTTCGCTCAGGTTCAAGAATACAGCATTTCAAATAACATTTCCTAATCTTAAGTTAATAATAATTTTAATACTGTGATAATTTCTGGTACAAAGTTTCAAATCAGGTTAAAGACAACCTGTGGCAAATCAAGAGCCGGAGAAGTTAAGTTCTTAGGAAGGACCATGCCGATGAAGTTTGCCAGTCAGACCCGCTGCGGGGATATGATCATAATACCCAAGACCACTAAGATAAGATCTGTTTGCCTACAATAAACAGATGTTTTAATTAAAGAGCTGATGACAGTTTAGTACCAAATCCACTCTGTGAAAGGTAACTAATAAAAAAATGCATTTGTCTTTTTCAGGGATGTGATGAGTTTAGGGATCACACTGGTTGGCCATCAAAAGAAAATCATGAGCAGCATTCAGACTATGAGAGCACAAATGCTCCATTTACATGGAACTGGCATCCAAGTGTGATTAGCGTTTCTCCCTTACGAGGGAGATCACGGACTGCGAGAGAACAGTACTGGCCTTCGGGATATGCATAAGAAATGCTGCTAGAAGACAGTTGATGTCCTGGGTCCTTCCTACAGTGAAGAGAAGATTTAAGAAGCACCTACAGACTTGAACTCCTAAGTGCCACCAGTACACATAAAAAGGGAATTTAGGATCCACCCCTGGTGGCCAGGAAAACAGCAGTGACAATAAACAAAGTACTACCTGAAAACATCCAAACACCTTGAGCTCTCTAACCTCCTTTTTATCTTATAGACTTTTTAAAATGTACATAAAGAATTTAAGAAAGAATATATTTGTCAAATAAATTCATGATCTTATTGTTAAAATCAATGAAATATTTTCCTTAAATATGTGATTTCAGACGATTCCTTTTTAAGATCATTTGTGTTTATTCTTCATAAGGACTTTGTTTTAGAAAGTTGTTTATAGCTTTGGACCTTTTTAGTGTTAATCTATGACACATTACTACACTGGGTACCTTTGAAAGAATCCAAAATTAAAAACAAAAACAAAAACAAAACAAAACCATAGCATGATTGAAGATATATCTCCATCAGAACATTGGTATCCTTTTTTGTGCCATTTTATTTTGTTTAATTAGTGCTGTTTTGATATCGTTTGCTAATTGGCAGGTAGTCAAGAAAACGCAAGTTGCCAAGAGCTCTGGTATTTTTTAAAAAGAAATTTTTTTGTAAAGATCAGACAACACACTATCTTTTCAATGAAAAAAGCAATAATGATCCATAAATACTATAAGGCACTTTTAACAGATTGTTTATAGAGTGATTTTACTAGACAGAATTTAATGAAAAAATTCAAGTTGTAGGTTTATGACTATAAAAAAAAAAGAGGCGCTTCATCTAAAGAGTGTGGGTGAAGGCAAGTCTCTGAGAGCAAGAACTATCCAGTGTTATCTAAAATTTAATCTGAGCACATCGAGATTTTTTTCAATGTTGAGACATTAGGAAATTTAGGAGAAATAGTTGACATATATTTTATATCCTATTCTGTTTAATGCAGTCCAAACACAAAAAGAAAGGAGTAAGTTTTATATTAGAACTCGGAAGCATGAGAAAAGGGGCAGTTCACATTTTCACCTTTTAAAAACAGATTTGCTGCACAGAATATCATCACTGCAGTTTTTAAAAAAGTCTTTTATTTGTGAACGCTGATGTAAGAAATTTATTAAATGAAAGAACTCTTTTTACCGTGTAAGGAAGAGGTGAAGGATCTGGCTTTTTTTTTTAAGCTTTATTTATTAAACCATATTATTTGATTACTGTGTTAGAATTTCATAAGCAATAATTAAATGTGTCTTTATAGATATTTCAGGAATGTATACATATTGTGAGTAATGCTTTCAAAGTTATGAAAATCATGAACTACCCCAGAATTGAACTGTTGTACTTCCAAAGAGAATTGGGCTGTTTATAATGATTTTAATAGAGAAAGATCCCAGGGATCGGTCATAATTGGTCTTGTTTGATAATGTGGGCATCCACAAACAAACAAATAACAGAAACAAAAACCTGTAAATGTTCCTTTGTAAAACTTGTAAATTTTATTTATACTGTCTTGTTTTGTACACACATTTCTCTGTAGTGGGCTCTGAATACATTGAAAATGCACTATATTTTTCTATTTTACTTGCAGAGCATCACAAAAGAACAGGTATTTTCAGTGCTACATAATGTGTTTTCCCACATTTAGGACCAAAGATGGCTATAGAAAAACTCAAATGGATTGCTTCCCAAACCCCTCCCCACCCTTTTTTTTTTCTTTTAAATCACTGTACAGTGTTATTTGATATTTTAATTTATTTTTCAATTGACGAGAAAAATCATTTTAATTTCACTAAAATGTTTTTTGTCCCTAAGGAACAAAATAATCTGTAAAATAATTTTAATTAGCATAATACAGTCACCTAGACACTTCCATTTGTAATCTTTGTAATAGACTGTAAATATATTTTTGGAACTATAACACAATGTGCTTGAGGGTTATTTTTCAGTGTCTGCAGTGTATACAAGTGTTTATACTGAGTACAGCACTTTACAATTCTAATCAGTAGCATTGGCCTTTGAGAGAATGAGTGAAAGAGGTTGAGTGAGTGTTCCTAATTCCGTTTGGATTCTAAACTCACTAATAATGAAGTTCTTTTCCTGTTCATAGCTTAAGGTGCTTATTTTTTCTATTAAAATTAAATTAACAAAAAGCCATTCTAGAAATAGAAGACATAGTATGGTACATGCAAACGGTGTCTTTCCTGCTTTTTTCTAGCACTAGATTTATAGTTGAGTAGTCTTTCTTGCATAGAAGGGCAGAATAAAAGTTTTTTTGAGTTTTTTTTCAAAAATAACTTTTTTCTTCAGCAATATACCTCATCTGCCTTAAATTTTTTACAGCTCTTTACAGGGAAAGGGGAGAAGGGATGGGAAAGACACACAGCACAATAGGAAGTGTATGAATACATCACTCTCTCGTTTGTAGGTTTCTTTTCCGGACCAACACTATGATTTAGAAATACATGTATGTGAAACGAATATTCAGAGAAAAAGAATTAACATTGTAATGCTGATTGTAATACTCTCTTCCAGAAAGAGATGAAATGGTATAACGATAAGAATGTACAACTTGCACCTTGAAATCTTTTTTTTTTTTTTTTTTTTTTTTTTTGATAAATTAGTGCTCAGGGGAGGAAAGGTAGAGAAAGCAAACGTCAAAAATTGAATTCAAAACTTATAAAAATGCAAAAGGAAATGGCCTCCTTGCTTTAATAGAGCCACCTTTTTTAGAACGCTGTCTTCACACTCGACTTGTGTTTTGCATTCAGTACTGAAATAAAAGTAACTTTTATTACATCCGAATCTAACATTTTCTCAGCAATTGATCGGCCTTGTTTACTGGGACTGGTGGTTTATGCTTGTCAGAGCACTATTAGTTGAATCACATTGTATACTTATGTAATCTACATTAGCTAGTACTATTTAGGACTATATTTTAATTGCTCCTCTTATCCGTGTTTTTAAGACAATTAAAATGGTGTATTTCACCTCTTTTTTTTTTTTTTAATTTAGGTAATGCTGATATTCTCCCTTTTGTTTCCTGAGTAGCCACAACGGTGCTGCTCACTGATGTGCATGTTCAAATAAATTACTGATGTGTATTTTTTTGCTCTATGTGGAGAAATCATGGGGAACTTGGGGCGAGATGTGCTTTTTGTTGGTTGAATTTGTCCCTCCTTGCCTAAGAATTACTACAGGGGTCATCCTTTTATAAGGACAAACTGCTTTTGAACAGTGTCTTTAATGTATCAAGCACAAATAACTCTTTCTTCAACACGAATCATAAGTCTCTTTTTACCAGCTTAAAATAATAAACGAGTCTATTAGACAATGTAAAGAAAATCCTGTCTCCAATCATTGGCGGGTTCCTTTATGTCCCTTACTCATTTATTTTCTTACACGATATCATGAAAGGAGATGTCTTGAGTAAAGGTTTCATTGAAATATTTCAGTGGACCAATAAGAATAGGAAGAAAATTAATACCCACTGCTTCCCTTCATTCTTTTTCACAGTGACTTACTTCCACTCTAATTATTACAGAATAACAAGTTAAGACTATGTCTTCAAAGAACCATACTATCAAACATTTTAGTTAAGACCTTTTTTCTTCTTTTTTCGAAACTACAACTACATGGGACTAACAAGAATATTTGCCTGAGAAAGGAAATATTTTGTCATTAGATCCTGACACATATTTTAGAAATTTGATATGCAATGGCAGCTTGGGGAGTTTTTGCATTTAAGATGCTGCAGGATGCAAACATAGGATCCAGAGCAAACGGAAAAGGTGATAAATCTGGCTGTCTGACTAGGATGTTTGCCATTGAGCATTGACACCGACTCGGTGATCATTCCAGCTTGCCCCTGAAATGAAGAAAACTAAGCACTCTTTAGGCTACAGTATCACCACTTTACGCTTAACAAATTCATTACAACTATCTAAAAATGTTTTCAACAATGAGAATAGACTAACACCCGATGAGGTGCTATCACTGCTTACCATTTGTGCTGCTGAGGCTCAGGCTAGTTTGGACTGAAATGCAGAGTTTCATCTTGAAGTCTTAGCTATCCCTCACTATTCTATAGGCAAGGCACTCATTAATTTCACAGAATAATAATTATACAGCCTGAAACACTGATGGGCAGTCATACGATCCCTTAAAGCCTGGACTCACAAGTAGAACCAAGATATGTTATCCTACCAGCACTCATTTCCCTACAGAATTATAAAACCATCAAGGATATACAAGTTCTCTCACTAGGGAAAAGATAGATTTTTTAAACTCATGGTGATCATCAGTAACAACTTTTATTAAAGCACTTTTATTTTTTAAATGTCTATTTATTTTGAGAGAGAGAGAGAGCATGCGCATGAGTGGAGGAAGGGGCAGAGAGAAAGGGAGGGCGAATCTCAAGCAGGCTCTGCACTGTCCGCACAGAGCCAGGTGTGCGGTTCAATCCCATGAACTGTGAGATCATGACCTGAACCCCAATCAGGAATCGGTTGCTCAATGGACCAAGCCACCCAGGCACCCCCGTTGAAGCACTTTTAACTCCTATTTTTACCTTTTGTTTTACATTACTAGCTGCACTGAAAATTCAGTATCAATTTTGAGCAAAGCTGCTGAAAAGGAAGACACATGAAGCCAAAAGGTAATCTAATTCCTGAACGCAAAAGATCGTAACTACTGATACTAACAGATGATAAGAGACAGTGCATGGGGACTAGCAAAGCGTCCAGCTGCTCTGAAGGAAACACCATCCTCTTGCCTTAGTGTCAGTGTCCCCTCAGTACCCGTTACCTCGCTGCTCATCCTGCTCTGTCTAGTACGTCTCAGCTTGAAAAATATGGGCAGGAGAATATAATATTTCAACAGGACTGCTTCTGTGAGCCTCATTAGAGTTAAGTGCTGTAAGGGGATATTTTTTTCAAGTTCAATGATTGAATGTAATTAAATCTATAATTAAACAATAAAAGACCTCTTCTGATTGACCTTGAGGTTAAAATAAATTTAATTAATTGATCTAATTTAATTGGACCAATTGCACAAAGTTTGGTAAGTAGCAATAAGTAGCTCAAGTGTTCTGTAGGTATGCAACAGCACTAGGAATTCTTTAAGTACGTGACAATAGTAGGGATTTCTAAATTCCCAGCATCTGATGCTTTGGAGATGGTAACAAGTGAGGTGTCATCTATTCCAAACTTCCAGAAGTAGCAAATAGAGCTTAATCAGATATAACCTGCAATATGTACATCATTATTTCAAATATCCCAGGTTGCTACTGCTGAAAACTATTCTTGTTTTCCTTTGGAAATTCGCAGCCTTTAATTAAGTATACTGGTGGATTTTATACATAATTAAAGAATGCACCATATATTTTTAAACGAGTGGTTAATCTTAGATCTTAATAAAATATGTTCATGAACACATTTGTTTTAAGTAATGTTGGGTCTAATTTAGTAACGAATAAACATATGCTGTTCAAATCTCGCCATTTCGCTGTGTAACCAAAACTAATTAAAGACAATGACTGGACAACAAACTCTAGTAAAACAGGTAGAGAAAAGGAAATGATACATATAGAACGAGTGTTCATATAAATCACATGCTTTTAAAGATATTTTGCAGTGCATACAAATGAGGCAGACAACTCAAGAATGCTTTGAAAAAGTGATGTAAATTTGCAGACACTTTCTACACTAGGATAGACTGATAGGATAGACTCTGCAGCAAATTAAAAGAGAAATTTGTAAGTTTAACCTGATATCCCTCTGTCAATTTGCTAGAGATACATACACTGTTAACATAAAAAAACTGAACAGAATATGAGGCTAAAATGTGCTTTTTCCAGAGGGAAGAGACCCACACATTTCTTCAGCTCTGACATTTGCAAAGTATTTTCACGGATCTACTGGGGGATGAGGGGATGGGATCTATTGGCCATGCATCATGGTAAATTTAGGTTTTCACTAGATCTTCGCCATTTGCACACCATGCTCCGTCTGTATTCACCAGAACGCAACTTAATTGGGAAAGAACAGGAACCTGATGCCACAAATAGGCCTGCCTAGCTTGACCTGAAAAATGGAGGAAAGTGAAAGCATGGGTTGTTGCTGCTAGTTCAATGGCTGCACTCATCACAAAGAAGAGCTACCTGGGATGCCTAGGTGGCTCAGTCTGTTAAGCATCTGACTTCTGTTCAGGTCATGATCTCGTGGTTCCTGTGTTTGAGCCCCATATCGGGCTCTGTGCTGACAGCTAGAGCCTAGAGCCTGCTTCCAATTCTGTGTCTCCCTCTCTCTCTCTGCCCCTCCCCGACTCACGCTCTGTCTCTGTCTCAAAAATAAACATTAAAAAAAAAAAAAAAAGAAAGAAGTGCTACCTGTTATGTCAGGTGTGGTGGAGAGCCAGCAAAACAAGGAGCCACTAAATCTCCTCTGATCTACTTAAACAACAAAGCCAGAAAACACCAAATAATACCATCTTTCAGATTTTGAAGTGTATATAAAAGGCAGGGATAAATTACAGGAAATCTAGAGAGCCGGAAGGGAGAAGCCAACTTTAAAGAGAGAGGCAATGAAGAGCTATTGGCTATTCTGACCAGGAAAAGGATGTGGTGGGAAAGAAGTTTCAAGGACTGCAGTCTGGCAATGTTGCCTGGATTATGAATTAATTACTCTTCATTTTTGGACCAGAGCCATAGAATGTACTCTGTGCTTCCATACCTTCACTCTCCATTTTCGCATTCCCTGTCACTTTTCTAAATGGGGGATATCACTCTCTTCAAGACACATCTCAGAAGTTACCTCCTCCAAGTGTTCACTTCCTGCCACCCCGCAGCCAGAATTTTCTTTCCTGGGCTTTGCTTAAGCTGCTTCGCTGTGTCAGATTATTTGTATGTGTGTCTCTCGCACTGGATCAAGAACTCTTGGAGGGCAGAAGCCAAATGGAAATCTTTGTTTTACGTCCTTTGGGACTTAGCAGTTTCTGGCACTCAGTAGACACTCTATAAATATTTTAGAATCCTTGAAGTGCAAATTAATTCAAATTGTTTTCTTCTTAAAAGGTAGTGAGGATCAGGTGCTCTGAAGGATGAACGGGGTTCAGTGAAGGTGGTAGTGAACTGGGTGTTGAGGGAGAAAACTAATTTCAGAGCACGGTTGGCTGCTCCTGTGATAGGTTGGGGCAGCAGGGACACCCCAAGGGACCCAGAAGAGGAGCACAGAGACGTGGACCGTGTGAGTGAGGGAGGCAGAAAGAGCTGATTAGTAAGCAAGACCAGGACACCCCAAATGCAGTATCTTGCAGATGTTGGAAGGGAGGAGGCATCACTGGTTGTAAATAACAGAGCAAGATGAAAGAGGAACTTGAAATCAAGCAGAAGAAATTGGACTTGATGAGAGAGACAATGAAGGGCTATTTACCAATATCTGGTGTGATGAGGCAAAGGTAGAGCAAGAATGTTTTTTAAGGAAGAGTATTCTGCAAAAATAAATGAGATGTGATTGTGATTAATTTAAAATCAGGCTTAGACAAGGGACAAGAGTGGTTTTCTTCTTCTACAATGAAAACACCACTCACTCCAGCTCTCAAGCTCAAGACAGTGTCAGGAACTCTATAGTTAAGTAAATTTACAATAATAAAGTTGACTTTCTCATGGGCCAGACTGTAAGTCTACTTATCATTTATTTCCATTTGAAGAGACAGTGGTGGGTCATGGCAGAGGGTTTGAAGACCGACCATGTGAGACAATGCCTATCACTATATGGGTAACGTGGGGCAAATGACTTAATTTCTGTTTCCGTCTTCCTATCTTACCTGAAAAATAAACATAAATAGTACCCACTCTAAGAGTTGTTGAATTTGTCAATTGATACTTGGAAAGTACTTTTAACAATAAGTACTCGGTACATGCCAGCTCTTATTTCTTTGGGAAATATTTTTGTTTATATTTCTAATTATCTATTTAACAAACATTCATAAACACACTGCTGTGAATTCTGACCCAACACGCAAATGAATTTTAGACTCTAAATTATATTTTTGTCCCTAATTCGCCCTTATTCTTTTCTCAGTTTTGTTTTTGTTCTTGTTTTTTTAATCAACATTAATCATATCTCTCAAGTCAGGACCCAAAGAGTCAAACTTCACTCATCCGGCCATAAACA
This sequence comes from Acinonyx jubatus, assembly GCF_027475565.1. Lineage (NCBI taxonomy): Eukaryota > Metazoa > Chordata > Mammalia > Carnivora > Felidae > Acinonyx > Acinonyx jubatus. Next base: position 67,393,046 of record NC_069385.1, read on the forward strand.
ATCATTCACTATGTCCAACTGATTTTACCTCTTTGATGCCTCTGGAATCTACCACCATTTTCAGTGCCACTGCCCTGAATTAGGTTTTCATCACCTCTCACCTAGATGAATGTCACATCCTCCAATCTGTTTCTCTTTCTCTCATCCTTTTTAATTACAACTTTCAGAGTTATTTCTGTAACCCATGTCCGACTGATCGTGTTTTCCCTCAGTTTAAAAAACTCTAATGGGCCCTCGCTAATCAGAGAATTACATCCAATTATGTAACATAGCATTATCAATTGGGATGCTGCCCGTGTGATCTTCACCATTATCACCTCCTGCTGGACTGAACAATTTGTGTCTTTGGCATACAAAATTTTTTCACAGACCCTTGTCATTATGAGTTTCCTGAGGGGGGCAAAGGAATGTATTTTACTCCTATTGAGCCCAACACAGATTTAAACGTTGGAAATAGTTTTTATACCTCAAAGCAAGAATATGTAATTAACTTTAAGACAAATATTAAGTTTGAGGAAAAACACATAATCTCCCTCAATTAATAATTGATATTACAATGTCACTTTTTCCACTTTTTATGCATCTCCTTCAACGATGACTTGAATACACTTTTGGCAATTAAGAGACAAAACAGATCATTTGGTTAATAAACATTGCATTCTGAGTTATAGTACAGAATTATATCTCTATGTGTACATGCTAATTTACATTTTCTTTCATCTAAACATATATTTAAAATTTTGTGTTTGATTGCTTTTTATTGGAGAAGCGGTGTGGAGATTTCTGCATGGCTTTATTCTACCGTCTTGTCAGGAAGTGGGAAAACATTCTCTAACTTTTCTTTACCCAGTTATATTATATAGCATTTTATATTGTTTCTGTATCTGTCAATTATGTTGCCTCACAGACAGGAAGTGGAAGTCTTGCGTCCAGCTCACATTTCTATTTCAAAGACTGGTACAGTGCCCGACACCTTGCAGATTCTTAAGAGGTGTGTTTTGAGTGATTGAGAGTCACGTGACCCTCCAGCCAGGGACTCTGACACTTTAGCGGTAGGTCCCAACCTAAAGCATGAAGATCATTCTCCAGAACTGAGCATCTTAATCACTCTCATCCTACTAAAGAGTGTCTTTCTTCAATGTCACAGAAGTTCCCCAAATGCCACCCTGACTACTAAGTTTTAACTACCATCATGTGTAACTCCATATAAATTTAATATCAATGGAGAATCTTCACACTTAGGGAGGTTAAACAAGAACTAAGTTAGAGGGAAAATTTAGAAGGTCTCAGTTGTAGAAGTATTAGTCCTGGTTTCACCGTGTACTGATTCCTTGACCTTGGCAGAACAATTCATATCTATGAAGCTCAGTTTTCTTCTTTATTGGATTGGATGTGTCTGCCTTCCTTTGTTTTTAAAGAGCAATTTTATGAAGAACATATAAAATAAAGCAGACAAATGAACTTTAAATAACACGGAGCAAGTTTTAAATTAAAATTACGATGATTTTATTTTCTGAATTGAATCTGAGATGCTACCTTCTTGCCAATTGCTTTTGTGTAGTTTCCAGTTAGCCTGAAAAATTCTAAATGTATGTGTGTAGGAAAAGACACTGATGGTTTCTTATTTATTAATGATTTGGGTATATTTTCTTCTGATCTGGGTTGGTATTTCCTAATTCCATTGTGGCTTTTCAAGCTTCCTGACTTGGATGTTATATAATCTAAGAATTCCTCTGCTTTGCTTTCATTTCAATGGCTTCCAGTCAAGCAAAGGCTCAAATTCAAGGGTTTTGGAGATTTTTTTTTCTTGGGGGTGGGGGGGTTAGCTTCTGAAGCTTCCTGCAATCTTGCAGCCTGTGACCCGCAAGGTCTCTTAATCCCATAAACTCTAAATCGCATCCCCTACTCTCCAAACTATATACCATTTATCTGTTCTTACAGCCCACCTGGAGTTTCTTGGTCATCGTGAATACTGTGTATTGGCCCCTAGGTTATGGGAGACGGGTGTTACTCAGCAAACATATAAACTGCCTAAATTTAACAACTGTAACTTCTGCACAAATAAATGATATTTGCTTGTTCGGTAGTGCTCCGGGGTATAGTAAATTTTGACTTCTCTATTTTAGTCTTGTTGGGACGCATGTCTAATTATGCTTGTTGGTTTAGCACTGTGTGGAGAATGTTAGGTAATGTTATTATCGAGAGTTTGCTCATCTTGAAATGTCAGTCACAGGACCAGCGCGGAACGTCGAAAGTTGAAACAACATGACTAAGGTTGGGTCAACATCGTTTCCAGGCTCTGTATAATTTTAGAGATTTATAAGTTGGATGTAAATATTCACATCAGGCTCAACCATGCCAGGCCTTTTCTGACCCTTCTCACCGTGTTTCAGATGATTTCCAACTCAGGTGAGGAGGTTGCCTGGCATTTGGGGGAATCATTTTTTGTTGTGTTTTGTTTCTGGTTACTCTGGGTTTTCAAATGGCTTGTTCCATTTAAAATAAAGTAGACTGCATTACTGTTTTCTTTGTTGTTGTTGTTTTAATATATTGCAGACAGGTAGAAATGTGTATGCATTATGTATAAATAACAATGTTTTCAAGCTCACCATTTCAAAACTATTGTGATCGGATAAGTTAATCCATAAGTGCTACAGAAGTACATTTCAAAGAGCCACTGAAATAAACTCTGATTTAGTTGGTAGTTTCTCCATCTTTGGCTATAAAATTATAATTACTATCATGTGCAGATCCATATAATTTTTTACAATATAGGGCATATTATGTCTTGATTTGCATTTTGCAGTTTCCTAAAAATCACCTGCAATTCTTTCTCAAAACTCACCCCTTTGATGATCAACTTGGCAGCATTTTTCTCAAGTTAACTTTTCAAACTCTGATGGCAAAAGGTGCCAGTAGTGCCTGTTTTCATTTCAGAAGTAGATGTGTGAAGTTGTTACCTCCGTGGGATTCCAAGATATGACGATTAAGTCTCTCCTGTTCTCAGGCAAACTTAACACGTTTGAGCAAGTTAGGCATATGCACATACATGCATTTGGCTGGAGGAAGAGGGTAGTGCTGTTTGCAGCTGAAGAAGGTAAGAACCTCTTTTCTTCCTTCTTTCAAACCCAGGGTCTATCTACTACTAGTGATGTGACCTTGGGCGAGTTACATAACCGCTATTTGGCTCCTTGTCTATTTTGTTAAAATGAAAATGATAAATAGTACCCGTTTCATAAAGTTACTTTTAAAATTGAAGAAGTTAATGTAGGTAAAGATCTTAGAAGCATGCCTGGCTGTTACTATTTTAATGATTAAGCTTCATGGCTACAGACCCTTCAGTATTTTTAAGTTAAGAGACAGGAACCCATCAGAGTTTGCCTCATTTTAAATAGCTAGAAAGATTCTCTGAAAACAACGTAAATATCAAGCCTGTTGTTAGGCCTCACACCCTATGATCATGGAAGAATTCATGATAAAAGACATAGAGATCCCAGAAAATGGCAGCAGAGAACTTTTGAAAGAAGGATCTTTACCTGAATGTGCAGGTTTCTGGAGTAAAGCATAAACTTTTGGGAGAAAACCTGCTTAGGCTCTGCCTTGGGGTACAACTGTGAACTGTGGATTTCTGAAACTCCTTCCTCATCAGCTGCAGATGAGATAATTGCACCGATATTGGAGCGAGACACAGTTGGTTTATGGCACAGACTTGGCCACTCATTGTGATTTTGAGAAATCCTCTCAAATTATTTGAACCTGTTTCATCACCGAGTAAGTGCGGCTAAAGATATCTGCTTCGGGGTGCCTGGGTGGCTCAGTCGGTTAAGTGTCCGACTTCAGCTGGGGTCACGATCTCGCAGTCCGTGAGTTCGAGCCCCGCGTGGGGCTCTGTGCTGCCAGCTCAGAGCCTGGAGCCTGTTTCAGATTCTGTGTCTCCCTCTCTCTCTGCCCCTCCCTTCCTCATGCTCGGTCTCTCTCTGTCTCAAAGATAAATAAAAGCATTAAAAGAAAAATTTAAAGATATCTGTTTCAAGTGTGGCTTTCAGGAAAGAGAGAAAGAGAGAGAGAACATAGCATACCGTACCCTAATATAATGTTTACTTTTCTCCCCTTGACTCCACCAAGGACTCAACAGGCCATACTGACGTAGCGTGTGCCTTTTCCCTGGTCTATCAGGCTCTGTCCACAGAGATAGAAATGCTGTACCCGAACAGGTGTAGCAGTGACTGTGTATCCTCAATATACCCTGGCTAGGGGTGCCTGGGTGGCTCAGTTGGTCAAGCCTCTGACTCTTAATTTCAGCTTAGGTCATGATCTCATGGTTCTTGAGATTAAGCTTCAAGTCAGACTCAGTGCTGACAGTAGGGAGCCTCCTTGGGATTCTCTTTCTTCCTCTCTTCCTCTCTCTCTATCTCTCTCAAAATAAATAAACTTAAAAAAAAAAAAGTTTACCCTGGCTAATCTCTTTTTCCCAAGGAAGCTGAGGAAGCATATTTTTCTGGTATATCTCCACCCAAAATTATCCTCCTAGTAAGGAGCAATGAAGATGTGACACAACCTAATCCCTTATTATCACCACACCTAGTTTTTGTTATGATTAGTAAAAGTATTTCTGGAGGGAAGCAAAAATGAAACGTCCAGTCTGCACCAGTAACTCCCATATCCAAATATAATCAGGATGCCAAATTTTGAAAGATGTAGCAAGAATATTTGAATTACTCTGAATTAGCGCGTAGTATATTCTAAAATTCAGCTGACATCACAAACACACAGAATCGTAGTAGAAAAAAAGGGAAAAGAAGTCAAGGTGAAAGAGATTAAAAGCCAATTATTTGTTGAGGCAGAGGTATATTGATGGAGTACGCGTGCACGCACGCACACACACACAAACACACACACACACACGAAATAAGCTCATTGAACGGGGTGTTTGTGAGTACATACGATAAACTGGTGTGTATAATTCAGTCTAATACCACTAGTATTGTGGATAATAGTGTAACTCTCTACCAGAACTAGGTGATACTAATAGTGATGAAATGTAAGGCAAAGAAAGAGAAATGCCTAATTATTATTTTTATAATTTAATTTCCCCTTTTGCTCCAATTCCCTTTCCTTTTACTACTATTACCTATAGAAAGTTAATTTTCAAGAAAGTATAGCAATAGCCTGCCTTTCTAAAACTGCATAGGTTTACAAAACCCATTTCTTTCCTATTTCCTAAATAGCTGTAGGCAGAATCATGAAAATTATAGAAAAACACAATCTTCCTCTACTTTATCTTGATATGTGTTCTATATTGTGTCACCGGTAGGAAAAATAATATCTTGCCTTCATGCACAGTTCAGCATAGAAAAGGTAATCTATTTGAATAACTATGCAAAGAGCTTCAGCTAAGCAATAAAATGCAAGTCAAGAAAGTATCTACACCTCACCCTTCTATGAATGTTTTAAAACGGGAGCATGTCAACTTCTGGTTGGATAGCAGGTGGTCATCAGACTTAAAATTCTGGCCAGGCTAATGTTGTGCTGCACAAAATCCACATTTGAACTATTGGGAAAAGCTAAAAAAAAAAAAAAAAAAAAGCTTCCAGTAGTTGGACATCTCTGCTTTTCCTAAAAAATATAAAACAAAGTATTGTCATGACTTCTATATTATATAATTCTGAAGGTGAGTTCTTGTGTTTTTATAACTTTTTGTAATGTTCATTTATTTTGAGAGAGAGAGAGAGACAGAGACAGAGCACAAGTGGGGGAGGGGTAGAGAGAGAGGGAGACACAGAATCTGAAGCAGGCTCCAGGCTCTGTGCTGACAGCTCAGAGCCCCACGCAGGGCTCAAAGTCACCAACCGTGAGATCATGACCTGAGCTGAAGTTGGACACGTAACTGACTGAGCCACCCAGGCGCCCCCCGCTGGGTCTTTTGAAGCATTTCCTCTTATTTATCAAGCTTTCAGTGTTGAATGTTTTCTAATTCCTTTGTTCCATTCGGAGGGAAGTAGTTGGGGCTTACTTGGGTTTATTTTTTTTTTTAACTTTGAATATCTTAACTATTTTTAAGAGCAAAGCCATGCGAATTTATTTGTAGGGATCTTAAGAAAAAGAAAGAAGAGTTGGCCTTATTTTTAGATAAATAAAAATAATCTCATAAGCAAATACATTACATAGTATTAGGTCACCCAAGATCATCTTGACAGAAGTACAGTTTCCATGTTTACCTCATGTGATTTTCATAGCACGATCAGGAATCATTTGCAAATTGCTTAACTGTCTTTAGAAATGAGGAGAGGCCACAACTGGTCAAAACTCCTCTGACGACTAGCACTACTGACACCGTCACCAGATTGGGAGTCATTTGACAAAAACCTCGAGGGACCGGGAATTAAAAAACAAATAATAATTTTACTTCCAAAAAGTGAAGGCGAATAGCCTTCTTGTTTATTTCAGGAATCAGAGTTCCCGTTGCTGAATAAGCTCTACATTAAATGCCTTAAGTGATTGCCTAAGCACAGTGCCAGGACCGTTAACACCGCATATGCCCTCTGCAAGCAGCCCTGATTTTGTTGCTCACGAAGTTTGAAATCTTGCCAGAGAGAAATACCTCAATTTCTTTTAAACCCGCTGGGATATAACTTCATACAAAAGCTACAATTCACAGAAAGGAACCGACCCCACATAATTTTGCCTACACGTTGGCTGAAGTGTGAAAAACTTTCGTTTGTGAACTGATGTTACGTACAAGAAAACAGAGCAGAGCCTAGGACTGAGATCTCCAAGCTCATATTGAAACCAGTGATTCCCAAACTTGGACACACAGACGAGTCCACTGGGGGTCTTTTAAAAATACTGACTGACGCCTTGCTCCCACCCGCAGCATTTTGAGATAATGTGTTGGGTTTGCAATCTGCAAGTAGAGACTTTTATTTTTTTTGAAACGCAGGTGACTTTTTTACGCAGCAGTTTGGGAGCCACCGATGTGGAATGTGGATTTACAGGCTTTGGGATGGAGCAGAATAACGTTCTCCCAGCTCTTTCCTCACTTAAAAGAAGTTTTATAAATGATGATTGTTTGCAAGTTTCCTTTCCACTCCCACCCCTCATAACCTCAGGGAAAATGAAACAGTTGCCTGTGTCTCATGATTTTTCATAAAGCTTTAGACGTGTCTACAATGGGGGAATGTACCAGGAAGGATATTCATCTTAATTATGTTAATCCTCCTTAGCCAAGAAATGGGAAGTGGAGATCATCCCTCTGGATCAACAGAAATATGTTTATCACTGCCACAAAACTGTTTGGGGGCAATTTGAATACAATCCTTCAGATTCATGAAATAGCACTATATTTCCCTGTGGGTCACTCTAAACCATGTAGAATACCAAAGGCTATGACTTTTTAAAAAAAGATTTCCCAATGTTATTATTTCAGAATTCTAAGTGATTCTGTATGTGTACATCAAGTTAACTCTATAGTGGTCACCATGATTTTGTCTCGTCATCGAAAGTATTTTCAACTCTCTCTTCAGCAGGATTTTCAAATAAATGGTAATTTTCAGACACGCAACACTAAGGCTTTGTAACATCTTTATGAGACAAAGTGCAGAAACGCTTCTCAAGTTTGACTGATTTTTATTACACACTTGTGAGGTAAATTGCCTTTGAAACAATTTGACGTGGGTTAAAAATGAGACAAGAGGTATTTCCAGAGATTTCATAGTACTGAAATTGGCTTGTGATTTCTGATATTTTAAATATTAGAAATCTTCTTAGATATATATGTATATAATCATATAGTGCAGATTTTTTGTCACAGTCTCTGAAACTTTTATTTTCTTTGTTTATCTCAGTGTAGTTGACGCACGATGTTACATTAGTTTCAGGTGCACAATATAGGGACTCAACATCTCTCTGTATTACTCTAGGCTCACGACGAGTGTAACTACCGTGTGTCCCCATACAACACTATTATAACATCATTGACTACTCCTTATGCTGTGCCTTTTATTCCTGTCTTATTCATTCCTGAACTGGAAGCCTCCCCCTTCACGCATTTTGCCCACCCCTCACTCTCCTTCCCTCTGGTGAATTTACTGCATTGACTACCTCAGGAACTCTAGAGCTCATCTGCTTTCCTTCTTTTCTTAATTAGTATTAACTAAGTATACTTAAATATATTAAATATTCAATGATAAAAATAATAATGGCTAAAGTTCTGTTGATAATAACGGTAGTTTACATTTTGTCAGAAACATGGTACGTGAATTACTTCAATAATGTCTTCTAAAATTCAGTAAGGCAAAAAGTTTTGTTATCCCCATTTCCTAGATGTGGAAATAGGATTGGAGAGATTAAGTGATTTTCCCTAATTACACACAGAGTGAACCAAAACCAATCTCCTGCAGCATAATAAAATGAACCCAATAGCTTAACTAAATGTGTAACATCTAAACATCCCGAAAGAAAGCTTAAAGGCCAGCCACTATTTATTGGCCAATATGATGTGTTGTTCAGACATTTACAAACATGAGTGCGTATGGATTTTATTTTATTTCATTCATAACCAAATACTCGGTAGCACTTATGTGCAGTTTTTGTTTTTATATAAAGGGATTAATCATTAACAAAATCCAAAAGGTTTTTTTTTTCAGAATAAATACATACACATATTTTAAATGCTATTTAAATTATTACCATCTGTTTATGCATTTAGGGAGGCTCTTAAGAAATATGAGCTAATATCTTAAATAGAAGAATATTTATTGCCTATTTAGAGTGTAAACCTCACATCCCTCCCTTACCCTTCTGTTAGCTGACAATCACATGAGCATTAGGGACCAGGATCTTTAGAACATCAAACTCAAACAGCTTAACCCATAACTGGTTCCTTTCAAGGACTTGCAACACAAAACCCAAGCAAATCATTTTTTCTTGTAGCTATATTCACAAGATGATATGTATTCTGACATACTAAGACAATGCCTAGAATTCAACCATTCCTCTTGTAAATTATTATCATTCCATAATTACAGATAGCAATTGGCATACTTTTTAGATAGAATGTCTAATAAGCTAATTGTCTATAAATTCTAAAAAGAAGAGTTAACATTTAAAAAGGAATTCACTACATTTTGGATACAGATTGAAAAACCATATCAGAAGTAGTGATAAACATAACAGAATTATAAGAATAGAAAATGTCCTTAATTCAGAGAAGATTCTGGGATAGTTGAGGCCACCGAAGATAAACACACACACACACACACACACACACACATTCAGACATGTTAGAAACATGAGGAACATGTAGGATGATGTAGTCTTTTTATGAGACAATAAAGAAGCATGGAAATATAATAATTAAAGGTTGATGGATATTTATGGCTGACATCATTACATCATAACCATCTATAGGGGAGCACACTGCTAGACTCAGTATGTTGGTCTCTTTTTATCTATCATAATTCTGTGAGACAGATACTATCATCATTCACAGTCCACAAGTGGGAAAGCCAAGTTCTAGAGCAGTTAACTAACATACCCAGGATCTTATAGATTTGATAGCTATATTTGATCTGAAACACCATGTTCTTCCCTGTGTACCACAGTAAATTATTTGTTTTTGTCTGCTTTCCTGATTCTAAATGGCCTTTTGCCTGAGCAGGAGAGAAACACAGGTGTATATCTCTGGAATTTTGTCATAAAAGATTCCAGAACCATAAAGTATGAATATCTTACATTCCCCCATTAAATGATCAAAAACGTAAATTAAGAAGTACTCTCACTGAGAATGATCTTTATTTCAGGCATGTCAGCGACAGTTTTAGTCTTTCAACTAAGTTCTAATGAGAAACCTAAATAAAGTTGGATAACTTGCAGTTCCCAAATTAGAAGTATGATTTTAAAATATTGAAAGCAATACTTTAATAAACTTCAATAGGCAACATGAAAACATTTTGAAAAGTGAATAATCAATACAAATGACTCCATCTTCCTAGTACTTGCTGTAAAAACTTAGATCTAGTCTCTCAGGTGCTGGAAGGCATGACGATTTATGCTATTTGGGGGAAAAAAAGAGCATAAATGGCATAAAATATGAGAAAAATTCCAGGCAACTTAAAACTTTAAACAGCAGCAAACACTATAGCAATTTTTATAGTCATTAATTACAAACACCTAAAATTAATTTTATTAGTGCCCTAAAGTTGTAGCAGAATGTTGGGACTCTGATAATAATTCAAGACTGAAATCCTCAAGAAACATATGATCTTACAACTGTGGTTCTGCCTCTTTGCTTCTACCCTGCAGACATATAGCTCTAAGTTCTCACTGATATTCTTTAAAGAAATGTATTACTTAATTCATAACTCATGTTCAAAATTACAGCAAATACTTAGGTGTGAAAAGAATAAATAGCACCAGCAGAGGAAGCTTGGTTTCTAATCTCACTTTGCTCCAAATAATGAATCTGGTGAGCCTTAGTTTCCTCCTGTGTCAAGCGGACTTTGAATTGGATCAGTGGCTCTCAAACTCCAATGGGCATCATAATCGCCAGGAGGGCTTGTTAAACAGACCACTGGACTGTACCAGAGTTTCAGATTCTTTGACCTTTTTGAGGTCAGGTGGGGAATTTACATATCTAACAAGTTCCTAAATGATACTGATGCTGCTGGCCTAAGGAACACACTTTGAGAACCATTGAATTATATGACATCTAAGGTGTCTATTATGTCTATCATTCTGATATTTCCATGTGAAGGTTTCAAATTATTTCCCCAAGTTTTCCTCCAACAATACAGTAATACCTGCCTTTTCACATCTTTATTACATAAATAATAGAATAACCATATCCTTATATTGGACACTCATAGACAGGCATCAGTATTTTCTGGCACCTTTTTAGAAGAAGGATGCCTATACTCTACCTAACCAATTGTCTCTTTTCTGTTGTTCTTATTATTAACATTAACAGACATGAGGACAGAAAGATTAACTTCCTCAGAAGCTTGCTCGTGTATATGTGTGTGTATGTATATATATGTGTGTGTGTGTGTGTGTGTGTGTGTGTGTACACATATATACACACACACATATGTATATTGCTCTTGTACTGAATATTATATATATGTATATATATATATACATACATATATATATATCCATATACATACATATATATATATATCCAAGTTTAACTCAAGTTTTGTGGGGGTTTTTTGTTTGGTTTGGGTTTGGTTTTTTTCTGCTGGGTCACTAAATTATACTTTGGTTCAATCTTACTTTAGAGATGTGTCTGATATTGTATCTTCCACTGAAGAAAGATTTTGAAATTATTTTGGTATCTCTATATGCTCTAGACATGAATAGATTCAAATCTGAATCAACACAACAATCTCAAGGTGCAATTTTTCTGGGTAATAGTGTGAACACAATGATACCAACAGTCAGAATAATTATTATCACAGCCAAGCATAGTAGTTTGAATGTGTATCTGATGTGTCAGCTTTGATATGAGTTCTGGGTATAAATATCAGTTCCATACTGCTTTTTTTCCCTTTCTTTCAAAGAGACAAATTCAACAGGAGCTCGCTAGCAGTCATGAGGCTGGGACAAGGTTATATAGGTGCCTGATATGTCAGGCACTCTCCTGCCACCCAGCTCTTACTGCAATACTTAGCAAATAATTGTCTGCAAAAAAGCGCAAGGAAGAATGCCACTGCAGACTTAGATACCAAAGAGCTTATTCTCTCACAGCAGCTCTGGCACTGATCCTTTGGTCAGTTTCCTTACAGCAGATCCAGATTAGTTTTTCTATGCATAGAGGCTGATATGAAACGACTGCATTGCCTTTCACCCCTTTTATACTCAAGCCACACAAATGATTGGTGTCTGGATTTAGACCATGTCTTCTCTACATGGAAATCACAGGTATAATTTAAGATACCTACTTATCAGGGCAAGAGTCTTTTTTTTTTTATCTCCTAAAATCCTGAGGTAGCTGTGAGACCTTCACTGGTCTGGTCTTGAACCCTGGGCTGGCCAAGCCAGTGGGGCTGAGCGGTGAGGTGTGCCAACCACTCAGAAAGTCAGAGAGTAAGAAAGCTTTGTTCAGCCAACCAGTCTTCATGTTGCTCTTGTACTGGATTTGACATTCCTGAACTCTATCCTGGCTCCTGAGTAATGACTGTTTGGTATCCGAGGTTTTTCATTTGGGCTTTGCCATGAATTGTCTGCTCTGGGGTATTTGGTACAATTCCCAATTATAATAATGTTATACAAATAATGAAACATGAAAGTAAGAATTGTATCATTTCTGGTCATTTCAGACACTGAGGCAAAGTATGAAAGAGCAGGCATGTAGGTCTCTAAATATTCCTCAATTACCAATAGCTTCTGATCTGAGTATGGAGGCACAAATAGCAAAGAGCCAAGACTAATGGTGGTTCTACTCATGTTGCTGAGCATCAGATTATACTCCCATTAGATTATCATCACATGAGTAAAAACACTAATTGCCTGCCATAGAGCAAATGTTCAGTAAGTTACCATGATTATCAAATTAGGTATATAAACTTGTTTGTGATGAAAAACCTCTATAATCACTTTTATGCACAGCCCATGCTTTAGCCAACCATGTTTTCTGGCAAAGGGTCCTTGGACTAGAATGCTCCCTTTCCCTCAGTGTTTGTCACAGACATCCTACACACTCTGGTCCTGCAAAAGTGCTTCCTGCCTCTTAACTGGACATCCCTCTTCCTCCTGTGGATACCCTGTTCCATTTTGTTCTTCTCTTACAAGCATTTAAATAATGTTTTTGTAGCTGGACAGTTCAAATGTCAACTCTGCCACGAATCAGCTATGACTTTGGGAAATTATTTAGTACCCCAAGTCAAAGTTTTCTCCTCTAAAACATGAAGTTATAGTAACTGCTTCACAAAGTTGTTGAGAGAGATAACAATTGAAATTAAGGTTTATAAAGTATCTGCACAGTGCACAATAGGTTTTTGTTGCTGTTGTTTTTTAAAAACACTGTAGGGGTGCCTGCGTGACTCAGTCAGTTGGGCGTCAGACTCTTGATTTTGGCTCAGGTCATGATCTCACGGTTTGTGAGATGGAGCCCTGAGATGGGCTCCACGCTGAAGGCACACTGAAGGTTGTCAGAGTAGTTTATCTATTCCCTATCTATCTATCTATCTATCATCTGTCTACTATCTATTGTTTTAGAGAGAGGCATGTGAGTTGGGGAGAAAGGCAGAGGAAGAGAGGAGGAGCGAGAGAGAGAGAGAGAGGGAGAGAGAGAGAGAGAGAAAGAGGGAGAGAGAGAGAGAGAGAGAGAGAATCTTAAGCAGGTTCCACCCTCAGGGGGAACCCAACACAACACATGACCCTGGGATCCCATCCCATGACCCTGGGATCATCACCTGAACTGAAATCAGGAGTCGGTTGTTCAACCGACCAAGCCACCTGGGTGCCTCTATAAAGGTTGTCATAGAAAACGTTAGTTGTAAATGGAGTGAATCTTCTAATTTAAAACTTTTTTTCAGATTCCTCTTAATGTCTAGACTGGACCAGAGAATTGCCATATGTTTTAGTCAACAATATATATCAAAAGAAAAGGAGTACATACGTACATGTTTGTGCACATACATTTTTTTTGGGTAATTTTTACTGTGTTGAGAAAAAAATCCATACCTAAAAAACTCCCCCTCTCATACTTTTGTGAACATTCTTACATTTAATGTAAGAGAGTATAGACACTCAATCTATGACTTTAAATAAGGTTATGATTCTAAGCACTTTGGGGAAGGTAAAACATTGAGTTAATAAGCACAACACATTATGGCTCAGTATGAGAGCCTTCTCCTGAACAGCTTTTCACAGAGAGATGGCACAGGGTGAAAGCATGGTGACAGAGTATAGGCACCTTTGAAACAAGGAGCTGCAAATGTCCAATATCAACATGCTTCAGGTTTTGGCCGTAAATGCCTTCATTTGTGAGGAATCCTGCCATGGTGAGTATTCCTCAGTTCTCTTCCCATCATTCATTGCTTCATTCTCCTGCAACTCTGTATCCAAGAGTAAGGCCCTATTTAATTAAACTTTTTAATTTAATTTGGTTATTTGAACTTTAGGTATTCAGTTCAGATTAATGATCCTTGGATTTTGATACACTTATTCCACTGGCCCAAACCTTGCCCACTTCTATGTATTTATTTAGTTAGTTAAATAGTGAGTTTAACATTATAACAAGAACCCATGGGCCCAACATCTCAAAGGTCTAACTATGAGATTGTGATAATATTGATCATTATTACTTGTACTGATTTTGTTAAAGGTGAAATAAATATAGGCATTACACTCTGACCATATGAAAATATAGGTGAGAGTGGACAAACAGCTTTTCTTTTCTCGCTGCCCACACCCCTTCTTTGGGGAGCTACCTTGGCCTGCTTCATATGATTCTGGTGGTCTGCCAGTCCAAAGACCTGAACTAGCCACAGGATGGGTATGTTGTCCAAGCCCAATTAATCCAGGCAAACCACCACCTGGCTTCTGTGAGTGGACCAAGGATGGACATCTCACCAAGAGAGACAATCAGAATGTTGCACACTAATGCTGAGAGATGGTGACCTTCTCCTTCCTCAGGATTTGCAAACCTAGGATTTTAGGACCCATGAGCTGTTGCCAATCTCCTTGTACCTGCTGTCTTATGAAGAAAAGCTATCTGGAAAAAAAAGGAAAGGAAACATGTTCAGAAAAGCAGAGATTACATTGGGAGAAGGAAAATCCTAAAGATAAAATTTGAGTCCCATGAGTCACTGAGACCAATTCTATTCTGGTAAAATATGACAAGAAAATCTTCTTGATTTATAAACTAATTTGGCTTAGATTTCTGTTGCTAGAAAGTGAAGTTCTCAGTCTTCAACCTCAGGTTTAATCTCCTACTGTGGAATGGTAATATGTCCTGGTGTTTAAGAGTATAAACCCTAAAACTAGATTATTTGGATATCCTATATATGTCATTTACTAGTTCTGAAATTTTGCACACTCAATTTATCTGTTTCTTTGTCTCCTTCTCATTTCTAAAATGGGATAATAATGGTACCTATCTCCATGGGCTTTTGCAAGAATGAAATAAGTTAGTTTATATAAATAACTTAGAATGTGCTTAGAACATATATAGTGATCAATACGTCTAAAATTTAATTCTTTCCTTCAAACGATTATTATAAAAGGTTTCTGGTATAATCCATGTTTCCATCTGTAGAATTGATTACAATAATAGTTATAGTCACTGTTTGCATTTATTCAAAAACTACTTTCTGAAAGCCTACTTTATACAAGAAAGCACCATTCTAAGGCTGGGTCACAGCAGTGAATGAAAGTCCACAGAAACTTAAATGCTTCACATTCTAGTTTCTAAAAAGATAACAAAAAAAATGATGAGGAAAAAATACTATTTGTTAGATGTTGATAATGGTATGAAGAAAAATATACTAAAATGGGCAAAGGGCCATAGGCTCTGTTGAAGGCATAGGTCTGTGTGTGCACCTTAAAGAGAATGTCTGGGTAAGACCTCAGGAAGACGGCATTATTTAAGCAAACTGTTAATGTGGGTGAAGAGGCCAGAACATTGAAGGCAGAGAAATTCCAGGAAGAGCAAGTACAAAGCTATGGGCTGAGAGCAAGTTGGAGAAGTTTGAGGAACAGTAAGAAACAAGTAAGGGGAGACTAATAGCAAATCTGAAAGGTAATAGGGGGCAGAGATTATGTAGAAACTTCCGGACCATTGGACCAGTTTCAGCTTTTATTTTGAGGACATAAGGAGGCACTGCGGTCGCTGGGGCGGGGGGGGGGGGGGCAATGTTGAATAGAGAAGTGCTATGCTCTGATATAGTTTTAGGATTATTCCAGTTACTTTGTGTAGAATGAGATTGGGGGAGGAGCCCACCAAGAATATTGTGAGGGAAGGATCCCAGCACAGCTGATGCTTTCCTTGGGTTCCCAAGAAGAACCTTGTGCTCCATACAAGGTTAAGCTGGCAAGCTCACAATTACTCTGTATGCACAGAGCTCAGAGCACAGTCAAGACGTCCCTATTCCCACAAATCAGACACATATAAACTTTCCTTGGGACTGTTTGGCTCTTCCTGTGTCAATGGCCCTCAGATATGCCCCCCAGATTTCTGTTTCAGACCTCACTGGTTCAGGGTTGATGTTCTTCTACTCTGAAGTGGAGAGCACGCCCACCCTGGCTGGGAATGGATCCATTGACCATGGGGGACTGACACATTGCAAGTGACTGGATCTTGTGTACTATCTCTCTTTCCTCTTGCTGTACCACTTGAGCCTGGGGTGCATGCTATTTGTTCTCTATGACCTTAAGCTATTCTCTGGTCTCCTCCCTGTATGATAATTATCTGCCCTTTGACCTTGATTTCATCCATGTTATATTCTATCCTGTGACACAGCCTGACCACCTAATAAAGCAATATTCTGGAAAGGGATGACAGTAGCTTGGAGCTGGTGACAGTGGGGGAGGTGGTAAGAAAAATTAGCTTGTGGATCTATTGTGAGGGTAGAGGCAAATTGATTGGAGGTAGGGTGTGGGCTAAAGAAGCAGAGCAGTGAAGGGTGACTTGAAAGACTAAACAAAGGAAAAAGAGAAAGGTCCTATTGTTAGCAGATGGAGGTCCTAGAAGAAAAGTCTGTGTGAAGCTAGGTAGAAGTTGTTTTGTTTTCAGAGATGCTGATTTGAAACAGGGGCTATTGAATAAAGAAGTGGAGGTGGCGAGCACTAGTGTGACAAGTGGGTCTGAGTTTAGGGTAGACACTGAAGCTGAGATATACCTTCAAAAGGCATTAGCATGTAGATGGCAAGTTAAACCATGAAACTGGATGAGATCATCAGGAAAGAGTATAGATAGAGAAGTGGGCCAAGGACAAACCTGGGGCACTCCCGAGGCCAGAGAGGGAAAGAGGAGGCACCAACGGAGGGGAAGGAGAAAGGAAAAAGACCCAGAAAAGAGTGTTATCCTAGGAGAGAGGAGTAAGAGGGCTTCATACAGGAAGGAGTGATCAACTCTGTCAAATGTCACAGATGAGTCAAATAAAATGAGGACTGGATACTGACCAAGGGTGACCTTTACAACAGCCATGTTTGCAGAGTGGTGAGGTGAAATATTTACTGGAGTCGTTTCAAGGGAGAATGAGAGAAGAGAAATTGAAGATAGAGAGTATTGATGTTAGGCTTTCCCCTTGGAGTTTATATCTTAATCTTGTGGAAAGATTTACTTGCTATTAGACATTTTACTAAATGTAAAACTTACATGGCAATTAATTTAATAAATTCCTTCTTAACGTCTAATAAAACATCTGTTCCTTTTGTCTACTGTGATGATTGAGATGTATGGCATGCAATAAAATTATTAATAATGTTATCATTTTGAATGAGAATCTACTCTTTGATTCACACCATTAAATAACCTTCTATTCTGTGAGCCAAAATGTCAACCAGAACCTTGGACTGGATCCTAGAGATATTAGTGGGTAAAGAAGAACATTCCTTAGCTGGTTTATTTTTCTTTAGTATTAGTACAGTTTGGCTCATCTCAACATCTGTAGTGAATTGCTTTTTACCCAAGAATTTGCAAATAATTTAGTTGGATATGTATATATGTATTTCTTATTAAATCCTGGCTAGATTCCATCAGTTCTGGAGTTGTATTGTTTTACAGATTTTGTGACTGGTTTGTCACAGAAAGTAGAACAAAACTCAATCTTTTTCTTTTTT
The DNA here is from genome assembly GCF_027475565.1 of Acinonyx jubatus. Lineage (NCBI taxonomy): Eukaryota > Metazoa > Chordata > Mammalia > Carnivora > Felidae > Acinonyx > Acinonyx jubatus. The sequence continues at coordinate 67,410,833 of NC_069385.1, forward strand.
CTGGGATATCAGTTTCATCTGGCAATGCTAGTATTTCAACAGCACCTATTAGATGCCTGATGTTGGGTCATGGCTGAGGTTGAGACATTGTGGGGCATTTTTGATAATACACGCTCCTAATCCTGAGCTCAGTGTATCATCAGACAGACCAGAAGAGGTAGGCTCTCTTTATCAACGTGTTCCTAGCAATCTACAGTACAAACAGATGTATTCAGCTTCAGTACAAACAGATGTATTTCAATAACATACACAAATCCCCTGCAATTTGGGTAAGAATATTTTTTTCCTAAACTGCTTCATTTGAGCATTATTTTTCCATTTATAGTAATTAGTAAGAATAGACAAACTTGTAATTACATAAATTACAAGAATTTTAAAACAGATAGTTAAATATATATAGATGTATATGTGTATATGTGTGTGTGTGTGTGTGTGTGTGTGTGTGTGTGTGTATAGTGATCTCAACCTATATGATAACTCTGTTACTTTGTTATTTATTTCTGGAGATTTTTAGGTGCAGGCAATTTAAATGGATGCATCACTCATATGGTATGAAAATTTGAAAATATCAGACTTTAAATATCTATAACAAGTATATATATATAAAAGAAATCACTGATTGGAAAGAGTACGGACAAATTTATGTAGACTTACGAAATCTGTATCATCTTTTGTATTAGTTTTCTAGGGCTGCTAAAACCAATACCACAGTGGTGGCTTACATGACAGAAATTGATTTCCTCACAGTCCTGGAAGCTAGAAGTCCAAGATCGAGGTGTTGGCAGTGTTGGTTTCTTCAGTCTCTCTCTTTGGCTTATCGATGGCCATATATCCTGTGTCTTCAGATGGTTTTTTCTCTGTGTCCAAGTTTCTTTCTTTTTATAAGGGCACCAGTCATAATGGATTGGGTCCACATTAATGACCTGATATTAACTTAATTGCCTCTTTATTTTTTAATGTTTATTTATTTTCATTTATTTTTGCAAGAGTGACAGAGAGACAGAAACAGAGTACAAGCAGGGGAGGGGCAGAGAGAGAGGGAGACAAAGAATCCGAAGCAGGCTCCATGCTCTGAGCTGTCAGCACAGAGCCCAACACAGGGCGTGGAGCTCAAACCCACGAATGGTGAGATCATGACCTGAGTTGAGGTCGGATGCCTAACTGACTGAACCATGTACGTGCCCCCAGCTTAATTGCCTCCTTAAAGACTGCATATATTCTCCAAATATAGTCACATTCTTAAGTATTGGGGTCAAGAATTCAGCATAGGAATTTGAGAGGGTGGGTCACAAGTTAGCTATAACATTTTCTATCATATTAAACAATTTAAAACTCATGCGTAGAGCAGTGGTTATGAACTATATTTGAGTGTGTATCCTATTTACAAATATTTTTAGTGCTTGCCCACAATATTTATACCTTTATTTATAAATCGGGACATCTAAACATACACAAATATGGACAATCTAAAGAATTACCTGAAGATGAAATATATTAAACGTTTTCTTTTTGCCATAGCTTCATACTATTATCTAATTTCTCAAGGAGCAATATGCATTGAAGAGGTCTGTCATATCTACAATGAACATAATTTTACAATTCAAATAATTTTCCTTGTTTATTCCATTTTAAGGGGAAGAACTTTCAGTTGAATTGTCATTGTTTTTGCCTCTTAGTGTAGTTGGAGAAGGGAGGTCTGATAATTGGAGATCGGGTCAAAGTCCCTGGGTTCATGGGGTTTCCCTGGCTTCAAGAGGATTACCTTCTAGGGAGGAATATAGATAAAGTAATGAACAAATAAATGTGGTCTCTAAAGTAATAAGGGCAAGGAAGAAATAGCAAGATAAAGGGAAAATGCTGTTTGAGTTGAAATGTCCATAGAAAGCTTCTATAGACAGTCTTCTTTTGCTTCATTAGAGCAGAGACCAGAATAGTGAGGGACAAAACCTTGGGTAGATTTGAGCAGTGCTGCAGACAGGAGATTGGATTTTTTGTTGCCTGTCTCTTTCCCTCAGGACAATATAAATGCCACAAATGGAGAAAACCTTGGCTGTCAGACTAGCTGCAGATACCTCACTACTTCAGCAGTGCCTGGTACAGAGTAAAAATTCAATAAATCTTTTTATTAATTTAGGTTTAAATTACTTACCTTTTGAAAAATTAGTTTGGTGGTAAGCTAGGGAAGCATTGTAAAAATTCAGCGGACAAATGTGTTTTCACAACAAATCTGCCGAGATTCCACGTGCACAATGATGTGAAAGCACATCCAATATAAGCAATGAGAAACATCCTGAAAACTATGAGTGAAATGTTGATTATTAAAGGTACAAGGAAACAAAGTGGACGACTTAATAAACGAAAGTAAAGGGAAATGATACCATATTAATTCACTTTCTGTGGGAACCCACTTCCCAGGTCCCAAGTTTCAGTTATTAAACATTTTCTGATTAGGTTCTCTGGGAATTGAGGCTGAGATGCTAGCCCAAGAGTTTTGTTGGGTAGAATAAGAATGAAGCAAGACGGCAAAGAAAGCCCTCATACTGCAAGGCAGCAGGGCTGACATGTATGAAAGGAGGGCAGAGCAAGGAGGGCAGAAGTGAGGAGAGGCAGGACTTGACAGGGAAAGCCTCTGACCTAAAATGTCTCTACCATCCCAACTGGGAGCTGTAGAGCAAACATGGCCCCAGGAGGTGTCCTACATTGGGCAGAAATGGCCAGGCTCTCCCCTCCCCCAAGGCTCAGTCATTACTGGGGGTGCCGGGGTGTGCAGCAGAGGCAGATTATGCAGCATGAATGTCCAGAGGCGGTCAGCTAGCTGTCAGCATCACCCCCAGCAAGCTTTTCCTCAAAGGGAGATGAGAGAGGGGCACCCCGTGCCTGCCACTCTCACAGAAGAAGAAGCCACAATGTGGATGCCTGGTTAGGGAACAAATATTAGAGGTTTCATCCTCATTATACCTGTTCTCTTGGGCTGACATTATTAGTTTTATCGTCACACTTACTTGGTAGAAATCTTTTTTTTTTTTGAGCCCCTGTCTATTTTGTGAGTGTTGATTTTGTTAAATTAAAAAATCTGTGCGCTTAGCCACAGTAAACTGCAAATACTACAAATTGTTAAAAGGTAATGGAACCGTTAGGGTCCCATCACACCTTACCCCTTTCTCAAAGAATCTCCATCTCATGTGGTGGTCCCACACTAACTAGTGGAGTGATGATGCCAGTTCAGGTCTCTATTGATATTAGTGGAAACTCATTTCTTTATCTTTGTCTTATTTATGAAGACACACAGACAGACAGCTGGCAATTCTGTTTCCTCCTGGTGCCCTTTTGGAGAATGAAAACAATCTATGACATCCATGACATCTATGAACATCCAGGAGATGCATAAGGGCATGAACAGGTCTACAGGTCTTCTGGAAGAAAGATTCTGTGAGGGGCTTTGCTTACTGCACCTGCTGAGTGCTGGAATCAGGGGCAATCCACACAGTCCAGTCTGCATAGCTACTTTTAACACTAGCCCAGGTAGCTCTTCATATGGCACTGTAACTACCATTTTTTTGAGGGCTTAATATGTGTCAAGAGACTTATCTTTTTTTTTTTTTTTTGCCCGAAGAGTAATAAGGTTATTTCCTCTATTTTGCAGATGGTAAAATTGAGACATAATAAGTGATTAAATATTTCACTCAAAATCACACAGCTGGAATGTGGCAGAGCTGAGATTCAAATCAAGGTCTGATTCCAAATTTCAAATTCTAAACACTAATTACTTCTCAGAATGAGAACTTACCTGGTTCATTAAAATACTGTTTAAAAAATTAGAAAGAAGAGTATCACTTTTGCTCCGTATATAAGATGTGAGGATATACATGTTTATTTTTCTTTGCTTTGTGATATTTTTTCTACCCCATTACTTTAGATCTTGCTTCTTATGGGCAGCTACCCTTTCTATGCCCTATTTATATTTCAAAAACTCTCTTTTGCTGTGATATTGAGAACAGGTTTCTCATTAGTATTCCAGTGACAATGAAAGGAAGTACCAAACAATGCACATGAAGGAGGCAAGACTGTCATTATAAACCGAGCTTATGAGAAATGCCAGTCAATGCTGGTTGCTCATAGGCTTTTCTTTCTTTTCTTTCATTGTCTTTTTTTTTTTTTAAACAAGGGAATCATTTAGAAGCAGCCTCTGCCTGCATGGTAACATGCCGAGAGCAATGGTAGTGTCTGGGTGGGTTGGAACCAGAGCGGAGAGCTTAAAAGAAATTTAGGAAGCATGCCAGGTCCACAGAATGAGCCTCTGAATCAGGTGGGGGCATAGTTGACCTTTCACAGAGGGCAACAAGCTTTGCTCTCTTTGTTCTTGACAAAATTACTCAGCATTGCCATGTTCATGTTCCTGCTCCATGTTCAAAAATTCCTGGGGCAGGTTCTGCTTTGACACCCTAATAAGAGCAGCCATCTACAACCGATTCAGCATTCATTAGTTGGCAGAACCCAGGGCAGCCGTCACTCCCCACCAGGTGTTGAGGACCCTATTGTGCTGAGACATATGTGACTTCCCAATGCTAGTCAGTGAGAGCTCTCGTGGAACAACGTTCCTTGGTTGGAATACACTGGCTCCTCAGTTTATCCCTGCCACGGTGAGGATTTCAGTGCCACCTATTTGGAAACTGCTGGGTGATCATCTCCGGACAGGACAAAGGCAGGTGGGATGGCCCCTTGAACTGGGGAGGGTGGAATACATCCCTGCCTCAGAAGAATGTGCTCACCCTCAAGGATCTGTGTGACCCATATATGGCTGGTGATATGCATTTAGTTCAGTACTTCTGCTCTAGAATTTAAGTGCTCTGAAAGGAACAACTGGGTCTGTCTCAATATGTCCCCAGCACCCTGGCATGGAGTTCACCACAGGCAGTTGCTAAGTACTGATTTTATGAAAAGATAGGATGAAAGCAAAACTTTCTCTTTGCATTGGCTACTTGATTGGTGCTTCCCACCTGATAAACTAGCTCCAGACATACCAAGAAACTTCTGCGGATCCACTTAGGTTCTTTACCACTGACCTGGCTTTCATGGCCCACCTGGCTGGTTCCCTGCTGGTTTCTCCTTGTTTACCCACTGTCACTATCTATGTGTCTTCTAGATATGGCTGACTCTCTGGGCTCTGGCATCTTGCTTTCGCTAACCTCTCAATCCAGGCTGTTCCTCAACAATCCAACCTCTGTTCCCATTATCTTCACTTTCCAGAGCCTCCCAGGCCTTTTCATGACAAGTTGTGTCTTTAAAGCTCAGTGATGAAACCAATCTTTCAAATAATCACCTTCCTGTCACCTCTCCTTCACTAACCTTCATTTATGCTCTTTAGGTGGGACTATGTCATGAACACTGGGGATTTTCTTTGAAAGTAATGATGCTTGCTAATGTGAAATGCTTCTCTGGGAACAGAGAATCTGGTAAGGACAGCTAAAGAACCCTTGCCCAAGGTAGAAATGAAATGCAGTGTGGCTTTCCATTCCCTGTACTTTGAAGATATGCTCTCATTCAGCAGCTCTCTGAGCAGCTATTTTGAGCATATCACCAGGCCAGGTTCTGGTAGGAATACAAAAAAGCAGATTCCTCACCATTCAATGGCCTGCAGGAAGAACGTTGTAGTTGGGCCTATAAGACTAATACAGAGAACGATAATGGGATGCAAGGTGCATATGAGCACTGCTGATATAGCAGGAGTTTTAGGAGCAAGAGGATTGCTAAGAACCCCAAAGACCAAAAATAAATGCTTTACCTCAGGCTGGTTTGGTTCACTCCTAAAGAAGTGCAATCATCGTGGGAGAGTTTTCATATGCTGGAAACATCCAGTGGGACAGATTCTAAAACCTTTTATCTATCATATTTCAAAAAGAGATAATGGAAAGTGTTTCTTTTAAAATGTGTGCATTAAAATATTTGCCCTTCCAAAAATTATACTAAAAATGTTTTCCCCATGTGTTTTCCATACATATCTCACTTTAAAATAAAGCCAGGGAAGGTGACCTTAAAATATATTATTGTTATTTTTAGAAGTATTGAGTGTACAAATATTTGCACAACCCAGACCACAAGTCATGTGTATAATTTAAAATTTTTCTTTTTTTTCTTTTTTGGCTACTGGAGAAAGTGTTATCTTCCACATTGCAAAGGAATTGGCTCCTTAATCAACGATGTTTAGCAAAGGGAGTAGAGGAATGAAGGGTGGTCTCTAGGGTCTGTTACAATTTGACATATGCACATGTTTCAACTGAAGTAATATCTTTAAAATATTTTTAATTTTTTTTACTGTTATTTATTTACTTATTTATGTATTTATTTATTTATTTTGAGAGAGAGAGAGAGAGAGCAGGGGAGGGGCAGAGAGAGGAGACACAGATTCCGAAGCAGTCTCCAGGCTCTGAGCTGTCACCACAGAGCTCTGTGTGGGGTTTGAACTCACGAACCATGAGATCATGACCTGAGCCAAAGTCGGACCCCCAACCAACTGCACCACCCAGGCACTCCTTAAGTAATATCTCTAAAGTAACAATTTCTTTCTTCTGACTAAATACAGGTCTTTTGTATAGGTTATCTACTTTTGTGGAACAAACTATCCCAAACTTAATAATTTAGAACAATAATTTATTCTCATCTCTCACTCAACATCTTTCATGTTGGAGGCAGATGGTGACTGAAGCTGGAATCAGGTGAAGTTCAGATTGAGCTGAATATCCAAGATGACTCATTCACATGACTGGCTGTTGGCTGAGATCTCCTCTATGGTTGTTGACTAGAACATACACAGGTAGACTTTGGATGTGGCTGTTGGGCTTTCAATAGCATGGCTTCTAGGTTTTGAGAGGGACCATAATAACCATTATATGTCATATATATAAAATATATGATACATAATATATTACATCAATATAATTAAATATGTAGTATATATATATTATAATTACATCTTATTAATACATTATATATTATATTATTATATATTTTATATATTATACAATATGTTAAAACAACCATATTACTTTGCTCACAACTTTGTATGTGGAGAATCTGGAAAGAACTCAGTTGGGAGGTTTGTGTCTAATCCATGTGATGTCACATGGGGTGTATTCCAAGAGACTCCAGTTAGCACTGAATAAGCTTCTTATGATTCAGCCTCAGGAGTCCCAGACTGCCATTTCCACTATATTCTATGAGTCAATTAAGCCACTGGGATCCCTCTATCATGTTCAAAATGAAGAGCATTAGATTCCACTTCTTAGTATGAGAAGCTGAATGTGTTTAGAGAGCAAGACTATTTGCCAGTCTGCCTCTGGCCATTACAATTGACAACTCTCCCTCATGCAACATACACTCATCGCCATGCAAGGCCCGCATGTTCTCATCTCAGTATGCCATTAGCTCAAAGTCCAGAAGCTTATTATCTAAACAAGGTCCAGGTGTGGCGGAGGTTTCTCAAGTAGAGTTGCTCTCAATCTGAGACCTGTGAATGAAGGAGACAAATTGTCTGTCTCCCAGACATCCAGCATACAATGCTGATGCAAGCCTTGGGTAATGTAATAAATTGTCCAGTGCCAGGAGCAGGGAGAGTGAATTGGGATATATGTAAGAGTCACTGATCTAAAGCACTTCTGAAATGTGGCCAGGCACATGTTGCCTTTTCCTTGGAACAGGCGCTGGTTCTGCTCCCTTGGGAGTGATTGTCCATGATTCTAGGCTCCGCTTTCTGGGCTTTGACTTCTGATCTATGTACATGGTTGTGGAGCTTTCCCAGCCTGCCTCCAGCCCCCAAAGATTGAGGACCCAGAGGACTTTTTTTTTTTTTCATTTTGAACTAGCTCTGTCTTTTTCAATCCAAGCTAGCAAGTAAAATTTTCTTACAAACTTTATGAGTTTCTTATAAATCACACCGGGGTTCACTCTATTAGGCAAAAGCCAGAAATGCCCATCTCTTAGGTCCAGGTTTTCTACCCTGCGAGTCAAGGTGCTGTGGGACAACACCCTTAGGATCCATACAAATTCTTTCATCTAGCCAAGTATCTAAATGTCATACATTCAAGGATCTTGGAAGTGTATTCTTTTTTTCTTAGAGAATCTTTGATCATACCCTTAAATCTTTCTGAGTTGTCAACAAAGGATCTCAGCATTGTATCCTTGACTTGATCTTTACCCTGAGACCATTTCTGACTTTTGAGAAACTTTTCCCTAGCTGGAAAGATTGTCTCAGACCCTCTATAATTCCATTTTAAACTTATTTCTCTCTCTTTTTACCATCATACTAAAGACAGTTGTCACTTTCATCATTCTGCCTGGAAATCTGGAAGTCTCCATAGTGAAATGTACCAGGTAGGTACATTCTTTTTTCCATGTTATCATAGGTGACAGTGTTGACAAACTTTCCTTTGTAATGTAACAGAAGGTATTTTTTTAGCCCTGATAACAATATCCTCAATCTTCACTGATGGTCTTCCCAAGGCTCTTGCATGTTCTTTCTAGCTCCAAAGCAAATGCTTTTTGATTCAGGTTTTTGTTATAGCAGGGTCTAATCTCAAGATATAATTTCTCTCCCAGTTATTTAATGTTGGGAAACAAACAAACAAAAAAACACTGCTACAAGGTTTAGTGACTTATAGAAACCTTGTTACTTTGCACAATTTTGTGTGTCAGGAACTTGGGAAGAATTTGGTTCAGAGGTTTGTCTCTGACCCATGTGATATCATCTGGAGCAGCTGGGATTAAAGATGCACTTCCAAAATGGCTTCTTCACTCACATGTCTGGCATCTCAATGGTCATTGGATTCTTTCTCCCTCTCCACATGGTTTCTCATCCTTTAGGGCCTTACCACCTGACTTGGGCTTTTGATAGCATGGTGATCTTTGGTAGAGCCACTTATTACATAGCATCTGGCTTCCAAGAGGAAGAAAGCCCAAGCTCTCAAACCAGATAAAATCAGCACCTGGAACTAGCACAGTATTACTTCTGCAGTGATTTCTATTTGCCAAAGCAGTCACGGGGGCCACCAAGTTCTATGAAGTGGAGAAATAAATTCTAGTTTTTGATGGGGAATGTCAGTGTCATTGCAGAAGTACATGTGGGTCAGGCATTGGAGTTGTGAGCATCTGTGAACCTATAGTCTGCCACTCTTTGGTGTTTTAGCCAAAACTTTCACTCCATAGACCTCATGTCCATATCCTCCCACCTGTCTGCCATACTGAAAAATTGATGCTATCTTACCTCAATGAACATGAAAATTGGTTTCTAATGTCAAATTGACATTTTATTGTACTTAGAACTTGAAGAATGAATTTAGATGTTAAAAGGAGGCTCTGTGCTCCATCAATTACTTGATTATCTGTAATTTCTCCCAAATGTGATGAAACATTAGGAAAGTACAAGGATTGTCAGGTAAAATGAGATGAATTCAGGTCTTCCCGAGGCCTCAGATGTATACAGTGTTATTGTGAAATTTAAAACAATATTTACAAACTTCTGCATGAAAAGAGAAATGCACAAATTCTTTGATAAAATTTGGCCATCTGCATTTATTTCTGAAGAAACTTTAACAACCAGAAGATTGCCAAGTAATCTGTGAAATGCACAGTGTTCAGCATACATCTACATATTTTATTGTAACTTCACATCATGGTTTTTAATTTTTTTCTCAACTTGAGATTTTAAAAATAATTTCTTTAAACAATGATGTAAACTTGCCATAGAAATAAAACACAACTTTGAGTTTAAAGAAGATGTTAGTATGAAATGGACACAAATAAACTAACACTTCCTTCTGTTTCAATTATAATATTTTGATAACATTTTATAGAACCAAAGAATTAAACGAAATGTGTTTAAGCATTTGTCTTTTGTCCATTGATTAAGATTCATTTATACTTGCCCCAGTGTTAAATTCTGTTTTCCATTGTGGTTAGAAAAGATGTTTGATATTATTTCAATCCTCTTAAATTTATTGACTTGCTTTGTAGCCTAAAATATGATCTATCTTGGAAAATATTCCACATACACTTGAGAAGAATGTGTATTCTGTTGCTTTTGAATGAAATGTTCTATAAATATCTGTTCAGTCCATTAGTCTAATGTGTCATTTAAGGATAATATTTTCTTATTAATTTTCTGTCTGTCTGTCCTACCCATTGATGTCCACTGCTACTATTATTATATTGCTATCTATTTCTACCTTCAGGGCTGTTAATACTTGCTATATTTGTTTACAGGATCCTGTGTTTGGTTCATAAATATTTACAAATGTTATATCTTCTTGTTGGATTGATTCCTTTATTATTGTGTAACAATATTCTTTGTCTTTTATTACAGTCTTTGTTGTAAGTCTGTTTTATCTCCAAATTTCTTTTGGTTTCCATTTGCATGAAACATCATTTTCCATCATCTTCACTGCACTCATGTGTATTTCATTACAACTAAAGTGAGTCTTTTGAGGGCAGCATATACATGAGTCTTGGGTTGTTTTTGTTTGTTTGTTTTTTATCCATTCAGCCACTCTGTGTCTTTTGATTAGGGAATTTAGTCCATTTACATTTAAAGTAATTCTTGATAGGTATGTGCATATTGCCATTTTGTTGATTATTTTCTGTTATTGTGCTTCCCCTCAGTTCCTTTCTTCTCTTGCTCTCTTCCTTTGTGATTTCATGACTTTCTCTCACAGTGTACTTATATTCCTTTCTCTTCATAGGTTTTTGCTTTGGTTACCATGAGGTTTACATACAACAACTTATATTGCTAACAATCTATCTTAGGTTGATATCAGGTGAGGTGTCCCAAGTGGCTCTAGGGTGAGCTTCCTGATGGAGTCTACAGAGCATACAGTCGAATCTGGGTCCCTCTGATGCTTTCTGACAGCCCTGGCTACTGTTTTCCCAACCCTTCCATATCCCAAGTTCAGCAGCACGCCTCAATATTCTGGATGAGATGAGATAAAAGTGGGCCTCTTTGGCAGCATCTCTCAAAGCTGGGGAAGTCAAGCACTCACTCATGTAATCTCACTTACCCTGTGGGAGAGATCACACGCTGAGACAGTCTCTCTGGGTACTGAGGTGTGCTGCTGCCTTGGGGAAGAGGTGAGGTAGGTAAAATGAAACTTCTTTACTGTCTTCATTGCCTCCAATCTCCTATTTTTTCAAAGTAGTTGGAACTACTTTTCTGCTGTCCTGGACAAGATATTCTTGTCTGTGAGTGTTAGCAAAATCTGTTTTTTGACAAGAAGTTGTAGAAAACTCCTATGCTACCATTTTGTTGATATTGTTTCTAATTTAATATTTTTGTAAATATTTTTGAGCTTTCTTCTGGGACACAATAAGTTACTTGGAAATAGTCCGTTTCTTTCAGACACTGTTTTTAAGTTTTGATAAGAGGGACTGGGTCTGCATTTGATCTAGGTCTAAATTTTTCCTATTAATGAAGAATAACTTTTTTGAGCACTGTACCCAATGCCCTATGAATTATGAAGATTTCCAGTCTGATTGATAGGGGCAGACATTTTTCCTGTATGCATAACAACTGGTTACAATTCTCTGTAACCTTTTTGATTGTTTTTATTTTCCTCTGGTATTGGGCAGTTTCCATCTTCAGATATGCTAAGCGACACTATGCTGAATAATCAAGACTACTCTCTTTAGATTGTCAGAATTCTCTCCCTGTGCAGCATTCATTTATTTAGTACTCTGTTCTACTAAGTCTAGCACCTTGATCTCCCCAGACTCTCAGCTTTGTCTCTTCAACTCAGAGAATCTACAATACTCTGTCTGGGTCCTCCTTCCTGAACTTCAACCTGGAAACTTTTTAAAGAGGAAAGCTGGAGTAATTGTAGTTTCACCTGATAGGCTTCCCATCTTCGCATTGCTCAGAAATTACTGTTCTTTATGGCCTGACGTCTAGAGTCTTGAAGTCTATTGCTTCATATATATTTCTTCATTTATTTTGTTTGCTTCAATAGAAATGTAAATTTGTTCTCTGTTGTTCCATTTTTGTTGGAAGTGGAAACTTTAGCTTTTTCTTTTGTATTTAGAATACAACAGCCACCTCTATCCAATTTAGGGAAAGTGTCATTTATCTGTTTTAGATTAAGAAAGCAAACAAATATAAACCTAAATATTATCCTGTGTTTATAAAACAATTTAAAACCATTCTGAGCATTCTACAGAGAGTCATGGGAGGTACCACACAAAAAATCCATTCATTCTATTCTCCCAGAATCCCCCTTCTTCGGCTCAGCCAGACCCCAGCCGTTCAGCACTAGTTCTGCCCAGGAATCCTTCCCAGACCAAGCCTGCATAGGAGTTTCTCTTTTTCCTGCTCACTTACATTGTTTCTTGTACCTGCCTTTCTAATTTAAATGAATACAGACTATCCAGTCTTGTTTCAAATTCTCTACCCACGTTATAGATTAAAAAGACTTGACTTCAAAAGAGGTGAAAGCAAAAATCTCCTGACAAAGTGGTCTGTGTTTGGGTTTTTGTGTGTGAAAGAAGGGTTATGAACATACATCGTCTAATTTTTCTTTTGTATTTGTCACATACCTTAAGCTTAGAAAAGTAATAGGCTTAATTAATCACTCTTGTAATTAGACAAATAATATTTCTGTCTGTTCCTCATTTCCTGATTGTTAGGATCTTTTCCAGCTTTAAAAAATTTATGACTCCTCCTGGATTGGATGACTTCCAATCCTTCTGTGTGGTTCTGAAGGCATTTTTAGGTGACTGAAGTCCTGGAGTGACAGAAAGTATCCATGTGTGGCATGACAGGAAGTCAGGGATCCTGAAGGACCACTGAATATTTGTCCGTAGGATCAGCTTACCTGGGAAAGGTGCACCTGTGTTTATGGCCACCATAGTCCTCTGGGTTAAAGGTAAGGCCAAGAGTCAGCAAGGGAAATTTAACTTTGCACTTTCCTGACAGTCCATGAAATAAATGGCCCTGACCTGGTCTCTGACACTGACCTTAGAAGGCATAAAAGCCTACTTCAAATGAGCAATCACATGTGGCTGTGGAGCTGAGAACCTTTCCTGAGAGGAACACTTGGGAAGGCAAACAGGGTTGTCATCCTGAAAGCGCTCTCGCGTGGTTTCATTTTGTCTTAATATATGTGTCAAGTCTTTTCTACAAAAGAGAATCACCAAACTGGAAACAGTAAAACAGACAGTGTTAAGAGTAAATTTAAATTCAGAACAGGAAAAAGAGAATATTATGCATGATGGTAAGATGGCACTTAAATATTTTAAATTCAGGTCTTTAGGCAGAAACAAATGAAAACCCAGTTCAGTGTAACAATTCATTCATTGATTCAGTAAATATTTATTGAGTGCCTACCAAGTGCCAGTACTGTTCTAAGTCTATGCTCATACAGCAGGGAATAAAGCAGATACAGATCTTGTCCTCGAAGTGCTTTTATTTGTAATTGTGACTGCAAAGGTGTTACCTCCACTCTTTGAAATGTCATAGGGAATGGGAAACTGCCAGATGTCAGGGGATGCCTAATTCCTTCTTAATATTCAAAAGAAATGGCAGAAGCAGAATTCAGAAACTCTATGCCAGTGACAACCTTGGGTAAAATTACAGCATGGATTTGAATCCCTAACACAAGAAAAAGGAACTACCACATGCCCGATTATGCTAAGTCATGTAAACAGCCTTGCTTTGCTTTGTGATTGTTATTAGACAGGTGAGGCAGAGCTCTACGTGCACAGCACAACTTGATTGCAGCAGAACATTTCATAGCAGCTCTATATCACTTAGGGGATTGGTTAGAAAGGTATGGACTGACTGAATAAACACTCTCTGAGAGAATCTAGATTCAATGGATTGATACCAAGTTGGAAAGAGATTTAAAATTTCAGCCGATATACATATGCTCTCCTTTAATATAACAGAGACTGTTGACCTAAAAAATACAAAGAATAATTGTCAACCATAGGCACAGGTAAAAAGTGAAATAAAAACATCTGCCTCATAAAATTTATATGACGATTATGACTTCATGTGGTTGCCACATAATAGGAACTCTAAATATCACTCTGACCCCTTGCTCCTTGGCTCAAAACATAAAATTTACTTTTCATCCTGTTCTGAAGATATGCTTAAATATCACCATTACTAAAATAAAATATGTGCATACTATGATTCAAACAAGTGTTTACATTTAAATGTTGGCTATAAACTTAAATAACTTACTAATATTTAATAATTAATTCTGCTTTTTAATAAGAGCTAAAATGTATAAAAATTCATCCTTTTAAATACCTACATTTTCTCATAAAGCAAAAATGGAAAGCATACTCAACCATGTTCACATCATAATATACGTCCTTGGTTTGTTTTTACTGTGAATGTTAACAGCTGAATGATAGCCTCATAAAGATAAAAGTACAAGCATGCTCTTTGCAGCATTACTTGAAATTGGAAAAATAAAATTGTGCCTTTAGGAGAGTGGTCATGTAAGTCATAGTACAACTATACAATGGAATTATATGCAACAGTAAATGATAAGGAGGTGGACCTATAAATAATGACATGGCAAGTCCTTAAGAAAACTAAGGAAAAAATGAAGTCTTAGAACATCACGTTATGCAGTAAAACCTTGGTTTGTGAGCATAATTCATTCTGGAAACATGTTTGTAATCCAAAGCACTTGTATATCAAAGACAATTTCCTCATAAGAAATAATGGAAATTCAGGTGATTCATTCCACAACCCCAAAATATTCATATAAATATAATACAAAATAATAAAGAAAATACAAATATAAAGAAAAGTAAACAAAATAACCTCCACTTACCTTTGAAAACTTTCGTGGCTGGTGTGAGGAAGAGAAGAGAGAGGAAGGTTATTGTGTAGGGCGACTTTCACTATCACTAATGCAATCAAGGCTATCTATGAATTCAATGGGAATCCTTTTCTTTTCGTGCAAATTTAACAAGGAATCTATCCAATGAGACTTCCTTTTGCCTCCTTTTGAGGATTCTGTGGAAATGTGACATAGCATTGAGGATCACCCACAATCCTGTAGCAGGAGAGAGAGAGAGAGAAGAACCATTGTCCCAGGTATGATCATGTGACATTCGGCGTCACGTGCTACTCATATTGCAAGATATCGCTCATTTATCAAGTTAAAGTTTATTAGAAATGTTTGCTTGTCTTGTGGAACATTCGCAGAACAAGTTACTTGCAATCCAAGGTGTTACTGTATTTCCAATAATATAACTAGTAAAAGGACAAAGGATGTGTGTGTGTGTGTGTGTGTGTGTGTGTGTGGTTTGAATGCATAGGAATAGGGCCTAAAAGATGATACTTAGCCTTTGATAGTGGTTACCTCTGATGAAGGAAAAGAGAATCAGTACAGGAAAAATGGAAAAGTGAATGGAATATTCATATTTTGTTCTTGTTACTTCTACATTGGTCAAGTCTTTTATTTTTATTTTTTGATTTTTTTAATGTTCATTTATTCTGAGGAGAAAGAGAGAGAGAAAAAGAGAGAGAGAGGCACAGAGAGAATCCCAAGTGTGCTTCAGCACCGTCAGTGCAGAACCTGAGGTGGGACTTGATCTCATGAACCGTGAGATCATGACCTCAGCCAAAATGGATGATTAATCAACTGAACCATCCAGGTGCCCTTATTTTTTAAATTTTTTAAAAGATTTTATTTTTAAGTACTCTTTATACCTAATGTGGGTTTTGAACTCACAACCCTGAGATCAAGACTTACATGTTCCTCCAACTGACCTCACCCAGACACCCCTTGATCAGGTCTTTTAAACAAAATCCATGCGTGCATATTTGTTAATTTCAAGCAAAATATTGACAAACATTCAGAATTATTGGTCATGAAAAGAATTCTTTAAGCTATGCTCTCAAAGAGCACAGTGGTAACTAAGAGAAACATTAAGGACTAAAATCCAAACTGTGATTTATTTGTTTAAATAGAAAAATGAAATAATATCCTCATGATTAAATTTTTTGTTAGAAGTCTAATTTGCCCATACAAAGAAGCAATTTTACCATTTGCAATTAGTCTTCTTTAAACAATAAGAGCAAATATAATTACCATACTTTCTTTTTTCCAATCATTACATGAAAAGATCTAAACCAACAGCATAAGAGGGAGCTTCATTAACTAGATTTTATTTTATATTTTCATTTTAATTAATTTGTCTACATTGACCCCCAAATGGAGTAAGAGCTCATTTTCCACTTTTGATGTTCACAAAAGGGATTCAAGCTCACTGATCGTGATCATGGTGTTTTTCTCCTCCACTTCCTGTTTCCTTTCTTTCTTCTCCTCCCTCTCTTTCTCTTCCTCCACTTCCTCCAGTTTCTCTTTCTATCCTTTCTTCTTCAAATGGCACCTCTTCGTTCATTTAGCTGCCAGATCAGAACACAACAAGTGGAATTTCCTGTTACCTATATTAACTGAATCAACATCAATGAAACCATTTCTAAACATCTTTCTCAAGGAATCTTTGGAGAGACCATCTTCAAGCTCAGTGTCCCCAGCAGTACCTCAACCACATATTCTGACCTTTCCTTTTTCCATTTTTGACCCATACAACTTCAGAGACTGCTGGGTATAAAATAAAAGTTCCAACGCCAATCAATCATCCCACTTGAATTTAGATATGTTCCAGAGAACTAATTGGTCTTTTCGTAGGGCAATGCCTTTGATATTGCTGGTGTCAAAAATGTCATCCCCTCCTGCTAGAGACCTGTATCCTTCTGAACAGGTCATAACTTTTCTGTCTCTCTTGGCAAGTTATATCTGCTTTTAAAGAGGCTGTCAGTTTGGTCGTAGGTCACTTAAAGCACTTATTTTGTAAATTGCGGGTGTTTTATTCTCTCAGAGGTGTCAGAGCACTTTGTTCTTATTCCTTTCTAAATTTTGCCATGAAGAAAAAGAGCTGTCATAAATCACCTTCTTTGACTTTCTCTGGGTTGGGACTGTATACTTTTGCTTCAGGAAAGAGTTACTACCACACAGAGTTCTTTGCCTGGCCTATTATAAAGAAACAGACAAATTAAAAATGAACAAACAAACATATGTAATTTGTGTGGTGAGTACGCTCCTGGTACAATAACTGTGTAGCATCCACGCCGAGCTGCAGGGAGATGGCTTCTGTGTCCCATTCCATGGGGATGGGAGCAAGACTTCTCTGTTTTCAACACCCCATTCATGCAGGCTCCACCAATGTTCTTAATCTGTTTGCAGCATTCTTTCCATGAACACAAAAGTAGAGAGGAAGGACAGATCTGGTTTTGAGCTCACCGAGTATGCATCTTTAATTGAGTTTCATTGTGAACATGTGCATGCCTAAATCATTTTCTTATATTCGTTCAGCAAAACAAACAAATAACATTCCTTGGCTCAGCATAGATCTGCCTTGAATCTGCCTGGATTCCAGCCCCCTGACACAAATTCGGGGAACAAGAAGTTCTAAGCATGGCTGAGTCTACATTTTCAGGCATGTCATTTGAAATTAGAATTTAGGTGGAGTCACAGAAGATGAAGTGATGCTTTATTCACTCAACAAGTACCGTATTCACTCAAGCACTGTCCTAGTGGCTGGGAACAGAGATGAAGGAAGAACAGGCCTGTCTTTGGCCTGATGGAGCATACACTCGAGTGCACACCTATGAATGTGGATTGAGGATCAACCTGCTACATGTTGGAACTTCTTGGGGTTTGCTAACAATCCTCCTTGACTGCATATTTTTGCTAATGTCCAATTATTATCTCTGGACAGTGGCCTTGCTTGTCCTAAGACTCACAGGGCCAAGATAACTGTGGATTGTCAGAACTAATTACAGATTTTAGAAGTATAGTGATTCTAATGAGTATAGACATGAAATGAAAGGGCACAAAATGCCTTAAAACACTTGAGCATATACCGTGAGGTAAGTATATGACTGAATAGAGACTCTTTATAATTATCAACAACCTCTCTTTGTTCCTGAAACACAACCAAAAAGGAATGACATGGAAAGCCATGTAAGGCCCATAGTTCAGAATCAAAATTCCTATTAACGTTTTTTTCTTAATGTGTATTTATTTATTTTGAGAGAGAGAGAGAGAGAGAGTCCGCAAAGAAGGAGGGGCAGAGAGAGAGGGAGAGAGAGAATCCCAAACAGTCTCCTCACTGTCAGTGCAGATGTGGGGCTCCATCACATGAACTGTGAGATTATGACCTGAGCCAAAATTGAGTGTTGGATGCTTAACCGATGGAACCACCCGGGCACCCCTTAAAATTCCTCTTAAAAGATATACTGGAACTCTGGAGTGTTACATGATAATGTTACCAGAGTTCTATGAAACATAAATATCCCTATTGCCTGGACACAGACTCTGAGGCTTCCCTCTGAGCTAAGTGGTTCAGATAGGCTAATATTATAATGGAAATGATTAACTTTTGGAAACATATCTATATAATTTGGAAATAGAGTCTGTATTCTGAAAGTGAAACTCTTGCCATAAGAAAGAGATATCTGGGAGTTAGTAAGCATTTTAGAGATGCTGCAGCAAAGCAAAGATGCAAATTTGTCCCATGTATTGGAATATGACCTGAGTGCTACAGACTTAGTGAATGGACTCATAAAATAGGTAACAAGTTAGTGCCTGTGGATGAATAGCTTACCAACTTAAGATGATTTTGAGCATATCAGAAACAAAATCACTGTTGAGAAAAAAGGTAAAAAAATGTACCAGAACTCTGGTTAAAGACAAAAATGAATAGGGTGCCTACATTCTTATGGGCTAGAAACTGTGGTCCAGAGGCCATATGCCTATACCAGATAATCTGGTTCTCTTGATTTCTAACAGTTTTGACATTCTGTTCCCAAGTTTTCCCTGATGACATACAAGGACTTCCATCCCCAACTTCTTCTCACTCCTGTAGCCATTAAAGGAGGGAGGGGAAACATAACAGCTGGCATCTACAAGTTGATGACTCCAAGCTAAGGTTATTTGATAAGCAGCACCCCAGTGCATGCCGGATAGGGCAGAATGGCATCTTAAGTCAAGTTCCTGCCTGGTACTCTAGAGGCACATAAGAAACCAGATAATAGCACTTTTTGCAGGGTTCCTAAAAACTATCTGTCAGAGCTAAGGAACTCTAGGAGCCTAGAAAATGGGTATGCCATTTATGTGTTGGCCGAAGGCCAGGATAAGATAATGCTGTTGCAGAACATTAGCCCATAACCAAGAATCATCACCCTCACAAAGAAGGTCAATATCATGAAAAAGACATTAAAAATCCCATGGAATGCCCCATGAAGCAGAGTTAATATGCTAAGCACCTCATAAAACAGACTTAATAGACCACATATTGAATAAAAGGGAGAAATAACCTTAAGTAAAATAGATACACAAAATAAAGAATGTTGTGTACTTACATGTCAATAAACTTGAAAATACAGGTAAATTTTTGGGAAACAAGAAAAATGCCCAAATTGGTGTGAGAAAAGATGACAAATATGAATAGATCAATAACCAATAGAAATAAGAATGTAATAAACAGATATTCTCTTCAAGCAGTCCTAGACCTAGAGAGTATTACAAGTAAATACTATCAGGATGTTAAGTCTGATATTTTGATTTAC
Organism: Acinonyx jubatus; assembly: GCF_027475565.1. Taxonomy (NCBI): domain Eukaryota; kingdom Metazoa; phylum Chordata; class Mammalia; order Carnivora; family Felidae; genus Acinonyx; species Acinonyx jubatus. The sequence continues at coordinate 67,430,472 of NC_069385.1, forward strand.
TTGATATGGATTTTCAAAACCAAGCCTATGGTTTAGACTCATATAGAGAAATATCATGTGGGATGTGCTATATAATTGCAAATATTCTAAAGGATATCCCATCAAAGATAAAGTTGTCTGATGTGAATCTAATAAGAACAAGTACTAATAAATGGAAGTAGCAGAACAACATGAAAGTAACTTTCAGCAATAGTTTCCAAAGAAAGGAGGATGTGCTTTGTGAGAAGAAAAGCTGTCTAGCAGTGGGTGTCTTCAAGCACATGTTGGCATAGATAGTTGGTAGATGGAGGAGATGACCTTAAAATGACCTGGAAATATGTGATACTAGAAAAGCTGGTAATAATCTAACCTGAATCTGTCTTTCCACCTTTTATTTTTTTTTTCTTTTTTGCCTCCAAGAATTCCTGACTCAAGCTTTTTTCCCGGGTTGGTGGGGGGTTGGGGGGGGGGGCGGTGCATAACCCAGAAGATGGCTGTATATTCTCAACTCTTGCTCTTACAGGGGTTCTGTTTTTGGTTTTGGCTCTCTTATTAGGGAGTAAGATTGAGAATAGGAATCTCACACCTCTCACAAGGCATTTAACAAATGCATTCCCACCTTGGAAGGGAATGGGGATTTTTCTTCACCCTTGTGGATTTTAAGGGCCGTTGCTTCAGTGGTCAGGTTTGTGGTGATCACTTTGCCGTTCACAGGCTCTGGAACATTGGAGCATGTCCTTATACAGAACCTGAGGTTTAGCAATATGGAGCTAAAAAAGCCCCAATTTCTATGCTGCAATTGCTTACTAAAAACAAAGGTGACTAAATTCTCCGATCCCATATACTGAAACTTTTACTTGGGGTCTGATAAGAATAGAGTTTCCAAGGCAAATAATCATATATTACCATTCAAACAACCCCTTTGTCTGACATATCAATTATTATATAAATAGTGTTTTATTCTTACTAAGGAGATGAAAAATTCCTTATATTTGGTAAAAAAAAAAAACAGGCCACACTTAATCCACATTTATGCACATATATTACCATATGTATAATACACTATACATATACACTTCCTTCTGACAATTTACTCCAGGAGGTTATAAATATAATTATGGGCAGGAGAAAGAAAATAAAGTGTCTGTTACTACCAAATGAAAAGTACTCAAGCTTTTGAAAGAGGTTATTAATCAGTAGAATAGACAGTGAAATTGAGTTGATTTGTTACTTAGATTATTGTCTTGACTTCCTTGTCTATTTGATCACTCTTAATATCTAGATTTCCTAAGTTTTCTAGTATCCTCATTTCTTATCCTCCTTTTTAAACAAATGAGCCTCAAGTGGCTAGGTGAAGATAAGGAGCACTAACTGGAGAGTTAGCATTCGGTGTGATTAGGGTGTGGTGGGCTTTGTGCAAAATACTTCACAGGGATTGTTTTACTGGAGCCTCACGTCTCCCTGGGGTGTTACCACACTCTTCCTTTTACAGAGGAATGAAATGAAACTTCAAGGGATTAAATTATTTTCACAGGTCGCACAGAGTGTGGCAGAGCTGTGACTTGAACATGATGCATCTGACTTTGCCGGGGACATATTGGTCCATAGGAACTTGTTAAATATTGGAAGGAGAGGACTTTTTACAAATCCCACATTACATATAGAAATAGGACCCAGTATCCATTAAACCAATTCAGTTTTATGTGAAAATACTTTATAAAGGCGTTTTTATTTAATTTTTATACAATTCTCATTAATAAAATACTTATAAAATATGTTAGCAGTCACATAAACCTGAAATCAAATGCTGAAAGACATCATCGATTTATAATAGTTTAATTCAGAACTTGTAATTAATTATACCTAAGCTACCTAAAATTTACCTGTACGTGCTTTTAAGAAAAGACCATTGTTTACAAAATTATCATCAGTGATATGTACCAAAGCTAAAGACTAAACTCTCACTGTATGTTTTAACATACTCATTATTTGCATCCAAATGGCACAGCTAAATTCAGTGCATCTTATTAAATTTAGACCTGACATGATCTCTTTTTAGAAATATATAACAGCTGAAATTATGTTAAGTACTTTAAAGTAATAAAATATAGTTCATTTAAAATATTTAATAGTTCAGATATTTCTCAACATCAAATGAAACTTCCATCCAGTAATTTCAGATTAATGAAGTTTTATTATGTCTGTTTGAATCAATGCCTATAATTACCATTACCTTTGAAGAGATACTGGAATTTGTTACAATGTTTCAGTTGCAGATGCGATAAATGTTCATTTTCCTTTTAATAAGCATTGCTTTTATTAACTGAAGATAATGCTACAGTATTTCTTCATTTGTAGTTTTATACTCAAATTGGTTTTAAGTCCAAGCACCTGAGACCCAAGCTAGCCAGTATTCTCTTCTTTTAAAAAAAATGTTTAAGCTACCTGGTATTCCTAAACCCTAAATTATACAGACGTTTCTAAATTTGGAACGCACTGTCCTTCCTCCCAATTTGGGGATTCCGTCTTATTGGTAAGTAATAACTTGCCACAGCACTCGAACAAAATTACTAATGGCATCTCCAATGATGTTCTTATTATGCTATACCCCTGACACCAAAAGCATGGTTGGGGCGAAAGCACAGCATAGGTGCTTGTTCTCAGCCTGATCAAACAAGCTTAATTATGACCTCCAGATAAAGGTACTGCCATTAAGCCATTGAATTATCACAGATAAGGCCGAGTCTCCGTTACTGTCTGATGATAAATCACAGCTAACAACGGCAAAGGAGTCAGAGCTCACACGGCTAATCCTTCCGAGGTTTTGGATGGGCTGCTTCTCCCACTGTTTTGTATCTATTTATATTGCACTCAGAACCCCCAAATGGCCCCTGCTTATCTCCAGCTTTAGATAATTTATGCTTTTTTGTGTGTCACCTCACCGCTGAAGCTGTTATCAGGAAAGAGGAGGTTTAGGAAATCGGATCCACTGAAATGCTAATCCTCCTGCCAATTACGACACAAAAACAAGTTTTCTTCCCTGATTTGCTTTTGTTTATTTGATACTGCAAATGTGGATTTTATGATTACAGTTTAGGACAATTGTTTAGCTCCAAAAACAAAATAAGCATTTAATTTGACTAGCTTCCTCTTTTCACAAGAGTGGTTGGGCAATTTGCACTGATTCAAATGGCCAGATGGTTTCCTCTCTGTTTGTCACTGACTAAATAGATGTGTAAATATTTTTATTTTCATAGAGGGCTGGTCTTGAGAAGAGAATTTGTTGAAACCCCTCTCGATGGTGGGCTTCTGCTCCAAGATGCACTCACCCTAATTTAGATTCTTTGATGTAAAGTGTCTTCTGTGTGGAACTATTTCACGTAGAAATATGATGCCTGTCTTGGAATTTCATTATGATGAAATTTTTTTCATCCCTTACTGCTGTCCAAGTTTTATGAAATCTTATCTCTGAGAATTTTATGAGGTTGTTTGACTAGTAGTTAAATGTATTACTTTCAGTGATATGAAACATTCCTAAATGAGTAACTACCAAGCCCATAAAATTCTCATGCGCTTATTAGCATAGTATAATGAAAATTTGAAATGCAAGGTTAGACTGTACTTTCAAACAGGCGAATTAAACTCATACCTAACTATAGCTGTGTTTTTCGATTTCCTTTTCCTAAACAAGATCTTGAAGGTTTTAAGGTTTGGGAAGGATGAGGTCACCCAATTGTCATGATTGATCACCAATTATTCAAGTCTTCTTGTGTTGACTGTTGATGCCAGTTATTGAGATAGTAATCTTTGGAGTGATAAGGAAAGCTACAAAATTAATTCAACCTTGAGATTCCATTACACTTAATGTCACCTAATAGAACATTTGATATTTTTAATCCTAGTTAAAGGCTTTCTCCCTAAGCTATTGCTGATGGCAGAAATGATGGAAAAGAAAAATATCTGACTTTATAACTTCTGCAATTCTTTTTCCTCTGGGTATATTTCAGTGTATAGCATTTATGTAGGTGGCTTAGCAAATGGCTCCTTGATTCTTTTATGGAAATGTAAGGTAGGTGTCTGTATTTTAACTTGAAAATGAAATGATCATATTCCCTCATATATAAAAGCTGCTTCCCTTAAAGGATTTGTTTCTTCAAGGTATTCTAAATGTGAATTTAGAAAACTGTCTTAACTTTTTCTTCTAAGTTATTGCATTTTTAAAAAAAAATTCTGGATTAGTAGATTCCTGCCACTCCAGAAACTACTTAGAGTGGGATTTTAGGTGAGATCTAACTTATTAGCAAATACTTTGAAGATAAGTATTAAGTGACTAGGCAAGTAATACGCCTTATTGCTTGTTCTGTGATTATCAGAGGCATATTATTTTTGAAATAGTCATTTTTGTTCTATTGTGTTTACTTCTCTCTCATTTCACCATGTGTTTGGATATCAAGTTCAAATTTCTCCAGTACCAACAGACTTTACCATGAACTTTCACACTTGTTTTACTCGTATCCGGGTCTACGCTCATAAAACTCATTGCCTTTTATGGACACACATAATAATTAAACAAAGCTGCCTAATTGTTTGCTTCTCTTTACCTGGAATGAAGTTTTCAAATAGAAGAGTGAAAGCATTCTTTGTTTTATGGCACAAATAAATCGTGCTGTGAACAGGACATCGGTATTAGTTTGAACTGAAAAGTAACAATGTCTGCTGCCTCATTTGGCTTTGATGAGCAAAAATTAGAAATTAAACAGCATCAAGGAATGTGTGTGTGTCTCTGTGTGTGCGTGTGTTTATTCATCTCAATCTATTCAACTCTTCTCTAATATTGCAAAAACATAGTTAGCAAGCTCATGTGTCCTAGACCACTGGTGAATAGAATGTCCTTCACTGAATAAAAAAAAAAAAACCACACACAAACAAGATACTAAGTAAACAAATGAAAACAGAATAATTTGCCTTCTTGCTGGTGATAATTATTTTTTACAAGAATGGAGAACAAATATTATAAAATTAATTATGAGGGAGCTATAAAGTCCCATTTTATGCAGCTTAGGATGACCTTAAATTTTATTAGTCTATGTGTATGTTTTCAATTAATTTATTTTTTGAGAGAGAGAGACACACACAGAATCTGAAGGAGGCTCCAGGCTCTGAGCTGTCAGCACAGAGCCGGATGTGGGCTCGAACTCATGACCTGTGAGATCATGATCTGAGCTGAAGTCAGACGCTTAAGCAACTGAGCCACCCAGGCGCCTCAGTCTATGTGTTTTGAAATGCTGGTTCTCCTGGACTGCCTCTACCCTCAATCACCATCTTTTCTCTCCTCTGCTTCTTCTCTTTTCTCAAAGAGAAGTCTAGCTTCTTTTGGCATAAACTTTCTTACTCTGCTACCAGAGAAGCTCTTCTTTTAGGGGACACATTTTCTTCTATACTAAAATATTTGTTTTCTCTCTGATACCATTCCCCTGCCTTCATATTCTCAGATATTCAGCTTTTTAGATCGCCTTGCTTGGTTAACATTTTACACATGGTCCTCATGGTGGTGACGCCTCAAATGATTTTACTATGAAATTTGTCCTCCCTGTGATAGTAAAGCCTTAAGTAAATGAAAGAAACCTTCTGACCTTAATATGAGAAGTGTTAAACATTTAAGGTTTTAAAATTATTTTTTCTGAAAAGATGTGCTATCCTTATGACTCAACCGAGCAAAGTTCAGTGAAATGTGTTTAGGCAAATCTGTGTCAGCTGGGGGAGAATGTGAAAGAGAGAGAGAGATGGAGAGAGAGGGAGAGGAGGAGAGGGGGAGGAGAGGAAACGAGGAGAGACTGGTCTGTAAAGGGCAGCATACAATTTGAATATTCTATTTCCCATGACCTACATGAGTAGGTCAGAAAGGAAGTTACCATTAAATAATACACCCAACTACCTACATTACCATTTTTCTCTACCTCGAACTTGCGTCCCTTAGGATCAGTGAGAAGATTATTAAAGGCTCCGTTGATCTCTCACTTTTCCCAATTCCTAACATATTTATTGTCTGAACTACATGATTTAGGGCTTGGCTATAAATTATCTTGTACCAGCCTTTAGTTTTTCCATATATGCAAATTTTATCTTCCCAAATAGATTCTGATTTCCTTGAGAGTGGAATGCCTCTTTTTCTTCTTTTGTGTCTTCTTAGCATTGAGATAAGTGTTTGGCCCACACTAATTGCTTATCAACATATATTTGGAGATGGATCGAGATGGAGAGGTAATAGTTGGTGGGCAGTGGGCAGCTGCTCAAAGGTGGTGTCCACAAGACCCGCTGAGGGCTTGGGCTCAAAAATGATGCATGTTTGCAAGAGGTCTTTGATGAACATGGAAACAAACAGCAGAAGCTGATTTTTCTGAGAGGCCAAGTGACTACACAGCCTGGTAGTTAGGGAGCCACTGCAGAATCGTCTAGGTTACACAGCTCCTTCTGAAGCCTGCACAATTTAAAGCATCTGTCACAGATACCTGAGATAATGTAAAGAATTCTGCCTGGACACATTTTTAGTATTTCTCCATAGGTATTTTTGGCAATCAAATACAGTTCTGTTTTGCGTTATGCAAAAATACGTAACTATTAGAATATAGATCTTTAAAACTATATTTAGACCAAGAAGAATGAGAGCAAGAATTTTGGCACTGGCTACAGAGAGGGAGGATTTTTGTCATAAGTGTTTGTACCTAGTTCTATAGAGTTGCGATAATCATAAAGTCAAACAAAACCAAATGACCACATGTTGTGGTTTGAGTTAAGCAAACAACTAAGGAAAACATGGAAATCACTGGATGTCTATGTAAACTTGCAGTTTGTTCCCTGGTTTATGCACGTGTATTCATGTGAGGTGTTGACTCTGTTTTATGAAAGCTTGCTGAGAAAAAAATATTGGCTTTAGGATTTTATTAGATTCTTTTTTCAGAGGAAAGAAGTCCAAACCTTTTACAAATCTTGCCAGCCTCTCTAAATCTGTGAAAAATATTCGAGTCCTCTAGAGCAAAGGTGAAAGTGCTTGTGTTTATTTTTTTTCTCCTGTTTTTCAACAGGGAAATCTCAAAGGCAAAGACATTTCTTTGTATCTCGCATTAGTGCTTGGTACATTGGTATGGAGACGGGGCTGTTTCTCTGGAGAGTCTGGTTCCCTTTTCCAATCTCTCCCATGTTTATTTGCAGGAGATATCAAGTTAAAGAGCAACCCTGAATGGAAGAAAGGACAAAAAAGACACCAAAGCTCAAGGGGCAACCTGGGAGAAATGGGGTCAGGAAGATGCCTCCACCTTGATTGAAGGTTGGAGCTGAAAAGGACTTTAGAAACCTGATTCTACAGTTAAAGAAATCGAGGTGCAGACTCTGTAAGTAACTTAAACATACGCAAGTAATCAATTAGTGGCCAGTAGGGAACTGGATCTCCTTTTCCTAGTTCCTACTTCTAAGCCTGTCCCCCAAATCAAATTGTCTTTCTTTCTGCAAGTGAATTGTGAGGGAGAGGAGAAGCCACACAGTTTGAGCATCTTCTCCGTTTTTAAACTGTTTGCTGCCAGTAACCTGAGCTTTGCCTGTCCTTGTCTCTGCTGAAGGCCAACCTCCAGCCCAATGGTCAAGTCCCATAATTCATGAAAACCTGAAGAAACACAGGCTACCAATCTAAGTATGGAATATTGGTAGCTGATTGAGTAACAGATTGGCTTGGAAAGTAAACTAATGTTTGTTCATCCCTAATGAAGTAGAAAACAGACTAGGTTGTGTTGTGTAAATAGCTCTATAAAGGGCCTGTGTGTTGTTCCTGACTGGTGAGCAGGTGTTTAGACCTGTTTTTGAGGTAGCCAAGGGAAAGCATTGTGGGGAGGGAAGGATGGTGTTGGCAGCCAAGGCCTGCCTGAGATCAAGACTATAGTGAGTTGAATGAGCTGGATCCATACGCCCTTGTATTCTAAAAGCTGATGGCAATGGACTGAAAAGAAATTTTTTTTGAGATAGAAAGCACAGAGAACATGTAAAAAAAATTGCACTCACAAGGTTTTGTGATCGCTTGGAAAGAAGCATATAGTAAAATCTTTGCACAGCATGCCTAGTCAGTTTTGGAAGAGATGGAACGTTATAATGAGCATTCATTTCCTTTTCAGCAGTGAGTGACGGATAACTGACCGAGTCACGAATATTTTAAACATTCAATAGCTAAGGTGCCTGGCCTCCAAGGCAAGAGGAAGCCAAAAGCTCATAATCACTCATCTTTGTGCCATTAAGGAACAATGTTGCTGCATGTTTCTTTTTGATCTTGAAAGCAAATGGAGGGCAATGTGCAAACCAGAGCGGCCTCTCCTTGCCTCTGCCAGAACTCAGGCAACAGGCACCTGGTTCCTCCTGCCCAGCACTGTTAGCTGCGCCTTCAAGTACTGGCTACAATATAACCAAATAAACTGACAGACAGCTGGAAGGAAACACCTTCCAGCGCTCTTAATACGCTGGGATTGGTTTTGGTTTTGGTTTCGGTTTTAAGTTTGCAACAGAATATGGTTAACTGTCAATATGGAGGAAGCCTAAACAGATCTCGAATGAGTGAACATCGTGAAAAGGAATTATTTTTTTTGGTTTTTAATTTTTCTTAGCATCTGCCTAACAAAATTTTCAGACTGACAGAAATTAAACATGGAAGCTACATGAGACCAGGAAAGCATTTACTAGGTTGCTCATTCATTCATTCATTCATCTGTTCACTTTATTTGATGGTCCACACATTAGATCTTATTCTAAAATGAAATCGGTTAGGAGTCTAACGGTCTATCATTATTAAAGATGTGTAACATGAGTTTGTATGCTTTCTGCTCCTCGTGCAACAAAAGACTTGTAAAATAACGGGGATAATGTTAGTTTTCATATCAAGAACGCATTTACTCTATCTTTGTAAAAGGAAACCCTAATCATTGTTTTGTGATGTGCCACTGAAAATGGTGATGGGGGAGCATTAAATGAGCAATTACTCCAGTTTTGATGTTTTTTGTTTTATTGTTTCCTTATCTGCCTTCCAGGAAAATCAGTAAGTCTCTTGAGCTCCATGCCTGTGCCAGTGGGAAGGAAATCGAAACCACCAAACTGCCTGCTGGTGCCGGGAGCCCTCATCCCAGACCTGCCCTCAAAATACAATCCCCAAGTCAACTTCCCCTCCTCGCTCTCTCAAGTCATTTTCAAACATGCTTGGGAGCCACCTAGACTCCTCATTGTATGAGTAATAAACTTTTTCATACCCTCTGGTGCATGCATGGTGTCATCTGTTTCAATATCTGAACAAGATATTGGGTGAAGGGTTGGTCCTGTCACCCCTGTGGGGCGACCACAAGATACTCTGTAATATATAGGGATTTGATATAAACTATCAAATGTAATTTTAACAAAAACCAATGAAGTAGAAAAATCACTGATGAAAGAACAGACTTGATGTGATTAAATACATTGCAGAGTTTCCATTTAAGTTGATTTTCATTTTTATTTTTGAGGGAGAGAGAGAGAGAGAGGGGAAGAGAGAGAGGGAGAGAGAGAGTGCAAGTGGGGAAGAGGGGCAGCGGGAGATAGGAAGAATCCCGAGAAGACTGCATGCTGAGCTTGGGCTTGATCCCCTGACCACCCTGGGATCATGACCTGAACCAAAATCAAGAGTCGAATGCTCAGCTATCTGAGCCACCCAGGCACTGCCCCCATTTAAATTTCGATCTGACCCTAAAGTCAATATACTTTTACAACACCTATTAGAGAGACTATTTCTAGCTTGGAATGTCAGAAGATCCATACAAATGTTCATATAATAAAGAGATAATTCCCAAAAGAAGAATGAAATCAAAATTGCTAAATTCATAAAGTAGTTTCAGGAGGCACAATGATATCTAATGAATAAGAGGGACATTTCCCATCCTGAATCTATTTTGATCAATGAGAAAAACTTCCAGAACCCACCAAACACATTTCCTCCCCTAAGACTAGAGTCACATTTGCAAGCCTCAACCAGACACTGGCAAAGGGATTGATACCCCTTGTTTAGCCTATATTGATTATGCTTCATGCTGGGAGGAGGAAGGGTCCACTATGCTGGGCATATAAGAGGATAATCATCTGAGAAAATTAGGGGCTCTGACCCCAAGAAGGAAAGAGAAATGATGCCTCTTGAGCAACCAATCAATAGGGTCTACTCTTCTGTCTTGTTCTGCCTTATATGTGTCATGATCGCATGAGCCCTAATACTGTAGATTATTACATATTTAATACATTTTTGGCTTATTTTATATAGTAGTATTTACTGGCTTATATCTCCCCAAGTTACACAGTAACAACAAAGTAGCAACCAAGCCCCCCCACACTCCTTTCTCCTCCTGTCAGTTGCAAGCCATTTGTCCCTTCTGAGTCTGGTAGCTACTGAGACTTGTAAGTGACCAAGGGTGGATGGATTCCTGGCTCTATTTAGGTCTCTCTCCTGTGGGTTGTTCAGTTGACTAAAGAACACCATCGAAGCCCAGAGGAGTGGGTGAAGTGAGTGGAGGATCTTAGAAGGAACTCAGTGTTTGGGAATATGTGGACTCTATCACCAAAGGAGGTTTATAATCACTTCTTTTAGGCGACCCTGGTCAACTTGACCCCCTAAGGACCAGAACAGGAGTATGGCTGATTCTGTCCTGATCCTGCACTGATGAGAATGCAAGGGAACCAGAAAACACACCGGCCACATTGGATGTCTCTGCAAGAGGCTGATAACCTGCCATTAAAGACATGACGAGATAAAAAAGAAAGAGAAAAAGAGAACCCTTGGGCCTTTTATCTTGTGAGGAAGAATCCCTGCCCTAAATAAATTTCAGCCACCAGAACTGAGATCCAGGGAGCTGCTTGAGAGAGTAACTACCCATTTAAGGGGCCACAGCAGCCAGAGAGAATATATGCCCAGGGACATGCGAACAAATTAACAACTGAATCTTAAAAAATAAAGAAAAACAGGAAGGAAGAAAGAAGGAGGAAAAGAAGGAACCATTGAAACAGATACAAATGCAATTTACACACACACACACACACAATCCCTGATTTGAGAACTAGAAAATTAAAAAAATATTAAAGGGAGGAATAGTTACTATTGAGAATAGGTGATTGAAGTACAAGAAATATCTCAAAGTGCAGGGAAAAAAAGAGACAAAGGGAAATCACACGGAAAAGAGAAACTGTGAGAATACCTTAATTTTTGTTTTAATGTTTACTTATTTTTGAGAGAGGTAGAGAGAGAGTCTGAGCTGGGGAGGGGCAGAGAGAGAAGGAGACACAGAATCTGAAGCAGGCTCCAGGTTCTGAGCTGTCAGCACAGGGCCTTACGTGGGACTCGAACTCATGAGCTGCGAGATCATGACCTGAGCTGCAGTCAGCCGTGACTGAGCCACCCAGGCACCCCACGTGAGACTACCTTAAAAAAAAACAAAAAATGAAGATGATTTGGAAGGAGGAAAAGGGAGTGGATGGGAGGGAGGTAATTACTATACAACTTTAAGAAATAAATTTTCCTAAACTGAGAAAGATTTGAGTCTAGAAATTGAAAGGGCTGACTGAGTTCCGGGATGATTTACCAAGAAGAAATACACAACCAGGTAAATCCTTGCAACATGTGTGAACTTCAAGGATAACGAAAAACAGTGTATCCTTCCAACTTAAGAGACCAGTTTACCAGAAAAGGAAAAACACTCAATAATAAGGCCCAGGCCTTCTTATTTGACCTTGGAAGCTAATAGACAATAGTTTACTTAGTACTCCCAAGGAAAGAAAAAATAGCATGCAAAGAATCCTATACTCCATTTTCCTGTAAATGTAAAAAAGTCTGTTTTCCATGCAAGTATGCTATCCAAGGAAAATACTTGAGAACAGACCACAAGCTCCAAAAGAGAGAACACAGAATACAGGAAGAGGAAGTAGTGGTGAGCAATGAAACTTAAAATATGTGAATTCAGTAAATGAAGACATGAGGACTTCTAAGCCATAATGGATTTAACGCAAAAATAGTTTCAGTCATCACGAAATTATTCTGGCAAAACCTAGGGTTTGGGAATGGGTGTGAGTGAAAGATTCTCTCATGGTCTCGCTGGGGGTGGGGGAAAGAATGAGAGAAGAGGAAGAGAAGGAAATGGAGTCTAAGGGTCTTGTCCTATGAAGGTTAATCAAAGGAAGTGAAAAAATTAAAGGATTGTGAGGGGAAGGAAAGAACAGATTTGGAACAGCTAGCAATAGAGTCACAGGGTCAGAAACATGAGTTGTAAGATAGAGCACAGGCTCTGGTGAGGGCCTGTGGAAGAACCGTATTCTGCTCTCTCTAGGAGTTGAAATTCCAATGATGTCCGTTAAAATTTCATATAGCCCCCAGTGAAACCTGGGTGACCTAAAAAGCTGCTGTTTGGTTCCCATGTACATAGCCTGGTTATAGTAAGTCTCAAGGACACGTGCAACAAGGTGATCGAGTGGCAAGGCGGCAGAGACTGGGGAAGGGGTCCCAGCAAATGGGCCCTGGGACAATGTGGAGAGTTCCTGAGAATGCTGTGTGTGAGCATAGTGGAGGACAGCACAGGGTGACGGGACGTGTTTCTGCTTCAGCAAAGGCTGTGACAAAGACAGAAAATGACTTCTAAAAGTCTAGTAGGACTCCTGTACCAGATAGACCCGTTACTCACTGATATTTGGTTCTCTTCCCCTTCAGGCCACTGGGAAAGATTCCATTTTGAAGTTAAACATGGCAATTGGCCATTGAAATGTGACAATTGGTAATGAGAGTCCCTGTAGAGGAAGCATTTATTGCTAGTGTGTGTGAATCTCTCTCTCTTCCCCGCCTTGGCAACTGCGAAAACATGTTTAAATGTCACCATCATAAGACGATGGAGCCTCCGTCAACCTGGGTCATTAAGGGGCAAAGTTAGTGGTAAGACACTTGGGCAAAGCCATCTGTGGACCCACTGTGATCCCATAACATGAGAAAGCAAGTTCTGTTGCTTTAAGCACTGCGATTTTGGGCCCGTGGTACCATCTCACCTGTTTTGATGTATTCAACCAGCCATCGAAGAGGGCAGCTATAGTGTGGCTCTCAGACAAGACTGTCATCTCCTGATGCCAGGATAAAAGAAAAGTCCTGCCGAATGAGATCGTTTCGATGAACAAGGGAAGGAAAAGAAAAGAGAAGACTCTGAAAGCAGACACATTTTAAAAGACTAAAGACAGAGGGTTAAGCTGGTGGCAACTGTGTTCATGCATTAGCAAGATTCAATTTCTCAGAATCAGCAGAAATAAAGACAAAGTTCATTCAATTAGGGGAAAATAAAGGTCATATTCATATACACTATTTTAGGGATTAATGTGGCCATTAAAAGTTATAAGGTACAGAAAATCATAATTTTAATGATACAATCAATTTAATTCAAGAATATATGCTGGTGAATAAGCCCAGTGAACTCTTAAGAACACAGTATTACAGAGTAATATTTGTGATTTCACGAGAGCTCAATGTTACTATCTGTCCTTTCATGATTTTATTTTAAATAAAGGAAGTATTTTTCAATTGGGCTCTCTATTCATACTGAGATGATTATGTCCAGGAATATATACCTTAAAACAAAAGAGTATATGGAGCAGCAGAGGAAAAAAATAAAGATACCCAATATTTTTAAATGAATGAATTTAGAGGTCTAAGTGTGTTGTTTGTTTGTTTGTTTTTGAGGGAGAGAAAGAGAGACAGCACATATGAGGGTCAGAGAGAGGGAGAGAATCTGTTTTTTGTTTGTTTGTTTGTTTGCTTGTTTTAATTCAGGTTAGTTAACATATGGTGTAGTCTTGGCTTCAGAAGTAAAACCCAGTGATTCATCTCTTCATATGACACCCAGTGTTCATCTAGAAAAGTGCCCGTCTTAATGCCCATCACCCATTTAGCCCATCCCCCACCCATCTCCCCTCCAACAACCCTCAGTTTGTTCTCTGAATTTAAGAGTCTCTTACGGTTTGCCTCCCTTTCTGTTTTTATCTTATTTTTCTTTCCCTTCCCCTATGTTCATCTGTTGAGTTTCTCAAATTCCACATATGAATGAAATCATATGACATGTCTTTCTCTGACTGACTTATTTCGCTTAGCATAATACCCTCTATTTCCATCCACATTGTTACAAATGGCAAGATTTCATTCTTTTTTCATTGCAGAGTAGTATTCCATTGTGTGTGTGTGTGTGTGTGTGTGTGTGTACTATATATATATATATATATATATATATATATATATATACCACATCTTCTTTATCCATTCATCGGTAGATGGACATTTGGGCTCTTTCCATAACTTGGCTATCTTAAGCAGGCTCCACACCAAGTGCAGAGCCTAGTCTCACTATTGTGAGATCATAACCGTGAGATGATGACCCAAGCCAAAATTAAGAATCAGATGCTTAACAGACTGAGCCACCCAGGCACCCCTAGAGGTCTAAGTTTTATGGATGTTGTTGGTCTAAAATGTTGGAAAGTGGTGAACACTCAGCAATGGGCTTATAGTAAGGAATGATACCTACAGTGGTTGGCATAAAATTCCAGCGACTGTTCAAAGAATTCTGAATACCTATATTGCTGTGGAAAGGTACTGAGGCCACTAATCACACTCCTCTTATCATCCTTGGCCAAGTAAGTAATGGCCATGTTGCCAGAATCACTAGCCTCAAAGGATAGACAGAATTTGATCTGTCATTTTAAATTATAAACTCAAGCCATTATTTAATAAAAGTATTTATTATATCAACATATTAATTTATAACATGACAACATCCTTAATAATAAATATCAATAAAATATAACATGCTTTTTATTATGGCTTATAGTTAAGTTATAATTGATAATCATAATTATTATTTTACATTATAAATAAATTGGGTACTTTCTCATTTGAAACTGACTTTACCATTTATACATTAGAATTTTCAAGACACATTTAAATGACAAATTAAAAACAAATCTTCTGAAATAATGAACACTTCAAAAAGAAAGAAATCCTGCCATTCATGACAATATGGATAGAATTTGAGGGCATGATGCTAAGTGAAACAAGTCCGACAGGAAAAGAGAAATACTGTATGATCTCACTTTTATATGAAATCTAAAAAACCCGAAGTCATAGAAACAGAGTAGGATGGTGATTACCAGGAACCAGATGTTGGGGAAAAAGGAGAGACATTAGTCAAAGAATATAAACTTCCAGTTATAAGATAAATGGTAGCTATTTAACAATACTGTATCAAATCCTTAAAGGTTGCTGAGAGGAGATCTTAAATATTCTCACCACACACACACACAAGGAGAATTATGTGAGGTAATAGAAGTGTTACCCAACCTAACTGTGGTCATCAGCTCACAGTATATATCTCTCAAATCATCACATTGTACACCTTAATCTTACATGATATTATATGTCAATTATATCTAAAAAAAAAACTTGCAAAAATTTTTGAAGTACACGCACACACACACACACAATGAATACTTCAAAAATGAATTGTAGGGGTGCCTTGGTGGCTCAGTCGGTTAAGCATCTGACTTCAGCTCAAGTCATGATCTCACGGCTCATGAGTTTGAGCCCTGCATCGGGCTCTGTGCTGACAGCTTAGAGCCTGGAGCCTTCTTTGGATTCTGTGTCTCCTTCTCTCTCTGTTCATTCCCTGCTTGCACTCTGTCTCTCTCTCTCTCAAAAATAAATAAAGATTAAAAAATTTATTTATTTATTTTTCTATATAATTTATTGTCAAATTGGTTTCCATACAACACCCAGTGCTCATCCCAACAGGTGCCCTCCTCAATACCCATCCCCCACCCCCCCCTCCCTCCCACCCCCCATCAACCCTCAGTTTGTTCTCAGTTTTTAACAGTCTCTTATGCTTTGGCTCTCTCCCACTCTAACCTCTTTTTCTTTTTTTTCCTTCCCCTCCCCCATGGGTTTCTGTTAAGTTTCTCAGGATCCACATATGAGTGAAAACATATGGTATCTGTCTTTCTCTGACTTTTTTTTAAAGTTTATTTATTATTGAGAGACAGAGTGTGAGCAGGGGCAAGGCAGAGAGAGAGAGAGGGAATCCAAAGCAGGCTCCGGGTTCTGAGCTGTCATCACAGAGCCCAACGTGGGGCTCGAACTCAAAAACCGCGAGATCATGACTGAGCTGAAGTTGGATGCTCAACGGACTGAGCCACCCAGGAGCCCCCTTACTGACTTTTTAAATTAAAAAAAAGTTTAAAATTTTTTAAATAAAAAAATGAATTGTCAAAGCTGTGGGTGGCTAAAACATGAAGATAGCAGAACCTGCTTTTAGTTTAATAAAAATAACTATTGTTCACAGTCCTCAGATATTCACACCGTGTATCACACATTCACACATTGTTGCTTTCGATTGCAAGTGTCCTGAAATTATTTTAATTTCCTAAACCAAGTACTCCATACTACGGTGGAATACTTATGTTCAGAGTTTGAGAAAGAATTCATTTTAATCGTGAACTACTCACGTGAAGAAGGGTATAATGTTATCAACTTTAAAAATTTATTCATTTTTACATAATTTTGAATGAAAACTCTCTACATGCACGTATGTGTTAGTTAACAATATGGAAAAAGAAGAAAACATTTGCTGTCGGAGCTCAGCTATCTTTATTGTCTATTTTAGTGCTATTCGAATTGTGATCTATAAACTGTAGATTCCTAATCGCTGGTGAAATAGTCACAAAAATTGAGAGTGAGAATTTATAAAGTTTCATGACAGTTTGGCATTGCTCATGACATACAAAGACAGAAATCAGTGGACTCATCTCATTGAAGAAGGTATAGACCGGTTCCTATTTTGTTTAACTTCTGTCTGTGTGAGTCACTTGTAGTTCAAGCTGCCTAGTAAGACCGGTCTAAGATAGACTGGAGGGAAAAAAAAAAAAAAGGAATAAAAACTGATTTTTACCGTGGCTAATTTGAGAAGCACTGGTCTGCATCACGCATGATGGATGGTAATCTCAGGTCAAGATAGTTTACTTTTTGGCTTTTGTTATTAGCATTTGTTTACATGATTCTCTAAATTAAGCTGCAGCTGATTATCAGAGTACGTAGCTATACAAAATGCTACTTTCCTTGTAAATAATTTGCATATACTTGAATATAGTTAGAGTGAATTTTTGAAGTTACACATGAATGGATTTAATAACTAATAATAATACATGTAACAAAATAGCTAGAGATTATATAGCACTTGTGACATGCCAGGTTAAACACTTTAAAATCATTATGTCCTTTACTGTTCACAATGACCTTAGAAGTACTGTACTTTCTACTAATTATTTAGGAAGCCAAAGCACAGAACTGTTGAGTGAATTACCCAAGGTCAAATATTTAGGAGGTGGTATTTCAGGGATTTGAATTTTGGATCAATAATACGTAGGCTCTGTACCTCATTTCAGTGCTTCTTAAACTTTACCAGAGCTTTTTAAAGAGATTCCCAGTCCAACAAGTCTGAGAATGACTGAAGAATTTGCATTTCTAACAAGCTCCCAGGAGATGCTCCACATTGCTGATAACACACTTTGAGGGGATTCCATCATTCAATCAGAGAGCATTATGGGACCCTCTGCTATGGAGAAACTGGGCAGTCAGGGTGCCTTTCTCTTCTTACTAGGTATGCTACGCGTTGTGAAAAGATGATGACACCATTGCCCAATAACTACAATAAAAAGCACAAGGCTTCACTTATTGTGGGAGAGCTGTTCTGGTCAGGCATGGCCCCTCTGGGCAGAGCAGAGGACTGATCTCATAGGATTTGGGGGAAGGGTCGAGTACGGGCATTGACAAACGTTCATGACATCCTCTGTAGATGCTTAGTTAGTGGCTCCTTGTTACCGCGGCTACAGAACAATCCATCTTTTCTTAAATTTGTGGAAATGTTTTTCTTCTCACCACCAAACCCATATTTGCGTATTACAAATATACTGCCACCAGATTCAACCATGATTTTCAGACCACTGTTCTCCCATTTGTGCGAACATATTTGATAGCTGAGTCTAGGCGAGCACCTAGCTAATTATGTGACAAAGCCTTGATCCATCAGTGTTTAGAGAATTCCTCCTGGATTTGTAGTAGATGCTCAATGCACGGTTGCTGAAATCGTAAACTTGGTAGAGGATTTGAAACAAAGTAGGGGAGTACCTGGGTGGCTCAGTCGGTTGAGCATCCGACTTCAGCTCAGGTCATGATCTCACGGTCTGTGAGTTCGAGCCCCACATCGGGCTCTGTGCTGTCAGTTCAGAGCCTGGAGCCTGCTTCAGATTCTGTGTCTCCCTCTCTGCCCCTCCCCTGCTCATGCTCTGTCTCTCTCTCTCTCTGTCAAAAAAAAAAAAAATTAAAAAAAAAAAGAAACAAAGTAGGAATCTTGAGGACCAAATAATGGGAATAAAGGAAACATCCATGGGCATACCTAGCAGATGTGGGAAAAGAAAGGCTCTTCCAGAAGCTCTCATTCATTCTCTCTGGGATGCATAATTTGAAATATTTTTAGTCTTCTATTTGTTACCAACATAATCATCAATGTACTCACTCAGGATACTGTGTTTGTATGCGCACTGTATGTATGTATATCCATGCATATGTATGAATATGCATGTATATAAAATATATCACATGATGGACAACAGTTTCTCTTTTTTTCTGGCATATGCTATTTTTATTCTTCTTGAAGTTAGACCCTGAGAATGATGAATGAATTCGCTCGTTACTAAATATTTAAAAGTACTAATTGAAATATTAACAACACCACAGAAATTCTGTGTGCCGTGTAGTTAAAGTTAGTAAATAACATCACTGATTTGTTCTAGTTTCTCTTATGGGTCTGACTGAGCAATGGGACTTACTTTTAGAAATGTAAGACCGATGTTTAAAAGTGACAGATAACTCACAATTTATGCAACTACGTGTTTTGCCCTAGAACTAATACTTTTCTCTATGAAATGTAATTTTGTAATTATTTTCTTATTAAGTGCTCTGTGACTGATTACATGTTTTTATGCTTCTTTTCCAGGGATTACCCTGGAAATACATAACCAGAGAAAAAGATTATTCTAAGTAATACTAATACTAAGTAGGTAAAATACTCATTTATTAATGACCATTTAGGTAATACCACCATTTCACCCATTCTGAATAGGTAAAGAACAAAGGTTTAATGTAATATGTAGCCATCAATATGTAATTATTGGATGCAAAGCCCCAGTATTTGTTTAAATTATGCTGCTTCACCAAAGAATTAGCAGGGATGATGCACCAAAATTTTCTGTAGAAATTATGTGCTTCACTTGCTCAAAGACACGAGGATTGAAGCTCTTGGCTACAGTAAAGCAACGGTTTTTTGCATTGACAAGAGTTTGGTATACAGTAAGTGCCCATATCCTGAGTTAATGAATGCACTTCAGAGTAGTCTTCTATGAGAACTTAAGTCACGGAACCAATAAACACAAAAGCAGGTCCCTTATGGAGAAACCACCTTGAAGTTGTTTCATCTAGTGTTTCTCCAATGTTAATGTGAACAACCTGGTGATCTTGTTATAATGCAAATTTTCATTTATTAGGTCTGGGCCGGGGCCAGATATTCTGCATAACTAACAAGCTCTCAGGTGTTGGCAGTGTAGCTGGAACCTGAGTGATAATTCAAATAGTGAAGGTTTATTCACTTCTGCTTGAAACCAGCTCTGACCCCTTCTTACACAGTGATTGTGGCAACTAATTGCATTATAAAAAATGGCAAGCAAATTCTATATTGGGCATATGAAAGTAAATAAAGTACAATGTCATGTTATTGTTCATGGTTCTCTTTGTAAATTTGCTTTATAGAACTTTGTACTCTTAAGTGATTACAAAGCCATGGAGGAAGTGTGCTTTTTCTTCTAACAAAAGGGTCTAAGTCTTAAATGGGAAATAGACTGAAGTTGCTGTCAGTTAAGTTAATTGATAGTTCCTGCTGGAACCTGTGAATTGCCTCAGGTGAGTGCAGTGAAAAAGTCACTTTGTTTGAATAAATCTACTTGGTTGACTCTTTAGGTCCTCATTCACTCTTCCTCTCCACAAGCGAGAAAGTTTGTTTTTATGTGGCTTAGTCCTTTATTTCTTTGAATAGGATTTTCCTATTTAGGAAGTTTTTAGAAAGTGTGGTAAGTTGGCCACAATTTCTTTTGTGTGAATGTAGAGAAAGTAAACGTTTTGTGTTGGCAGGACTGTAGCCCATTCCAAACTTCCGGAACAGACGAGAGCTCTAAAATATAGTCACTGGAATAGAGTAATCATACTTGGGGTATAATATAGCAAAGAAACAAGACTCTCCAAGCCCCTTCTGTGGCATGTTTGATCACCCTAAAAACAGGATATGAAAACCACACTGTAACATCCTGTTGCTTTTAAAGTCTGGGTGGCTTGACAATGCAGAGTTTATTGAGCAATACACCAGATAATCCTCAAGCTACCTCTTTTTTAAGGTCAAGCCCGTGCTAGCAATTACACTAATGTTTGTTGAAATTACTTGAATGGCAGGTATCAAGGCTGCCACTGTACCAAACTGGTTGATCCGGTGACCTTGTGAATTTTGCTTCTGACTTTTGCTTTAAAAGAGTCACTTGTGTGGAAAGAGAAACAAGTTACTGGCCTAGCCCAGTTAACTATAGAGCCAACAGTGACTTGCAGATAAACCTATCAAGCATCCCCACAGAATTCAACAAAATCCATTCACATTTAATTGAACACAATCCTTAGATTCTCACCATGTGGACAGCCCAAGATTTGGGAATAGAAATAGTCATTGGTGTTCTTCAGTTGTGATTGTATTCACTGAAATAGGAACCAATGAGAACAATCTCAATGCATATGATTGGATTTTTAAATTTGGGGACAGGCAAGGGTTGTGTGTGTGTGTGTGTGTGTGTGTGTGTGTGATGTTTGGGCCTCTAAGTCCTAATATCTTCTCATTTTTACCCTCTGTCACTTTTGCATACCTGTATATGTGAGATGATTTGGGAACAAAACTCACCCTAACTAGCACCTGGCATAAACCAAAAAAAAAATATTTTGGCTGGAAACTTTTTCTACACAAAGCAAGTATGCTCGGAAGAATGACATTTTAATGGTGACCTTAAATGTGGAAAACAGATCTTTCAAATAAACTTGAAGTGTATTGTGAGTTACCATACTTATTTCAGTATAATTTACTATAGAAACTATAAAATAGTCCTTGATTATCAACATTATCACAGGTCATCATTTGATTGAATAGATTGTATAGGTTAGTTGTAAGTATTCATCCATTATTGAAGTAAATATTTGTTCTGAGTGTTGGTTGCTTATTACATGCTTGGTTAATATCAATTTTCCTTGGGATGACCAAAAGATACTGTGTTTGTGAAAACAAGGTCTAAATTAGTATTTATACTATCAAATAAATTTTGAATAAATCAAAGTGAAAGCATTTCCACATACTCTTACTTATCTCTAAATGTATGTTTATTTGCATGGGTGCATTAGCCAGGGTCAGAAGGATTTTTCTGTGGTAAGGTACAATCTTTAAATGTCAGTGATTTAGAGCAAGAATTTGATGGTTTACTGGCACAGGTTCATTGCGAGTGTGGCAGACTGTATTGCCAGGGTAACTGTCCTCTCCAGTGACTCAGTGATCCTGACCCCTTCGGTCATCTGCTCTACTGCCTGGACAGAAGTTTGCTGGTTGACCCAGTAGGAGAATAAGGGAACTTGAGAACTATACAGGGCTTTGAACACTGTCTTTGCTTAGAAGGGACACGTATCATTTCTACTCAAATTTTATAGACATAATTACTGAAATGGACTTGCCTAACTATAAGGAGGCTGAGATATGTAGGGGAGTACATGGCATATTTGGTATTCTGTATTCTCACAGTAGGAAATGGCTAAAAAGAGATGTGCCTACTTGTTGGGGAGTGGAAGAGAAGTGGCGAGGAGATGTTACTTTTTATTTTATTCAAATCTAAATTATTTGTGTTTTCAACAATACTATGTTTGCTTTAAAATTAAAATATATTTTAAATTTTATAAAACCTTATAATCGCTTTTGAGGGAGGAGGGAAGTTCTTTTAGGCTTAGTTTTTATAGAAAGGCTATGACTAGTTCAACGTCTTGTATGACATTTAGACTCCTTTTCACTCATAATTGTCCTTTTAGTTTTCGTTCCTAGTTAACATTTTTGTAATGTGATCAATTCTCTCTTCTTTAAGCAATTTTTTAGAGAGATAAAGAATGCATGCATGCACACATGCGCACAAGTGGGGGAGAGACAGAGGGAGAGGGAGAGAGAATCTGAAGCAGACTCCGTGCCCAGCACAGAGCCCAATGTGGGGCTCGATGTCACGACTGTGAGATCATGACCTGAGCTGAAATCAAGAGTTGGATGCTTAACCGACTGAGCCACCCAGGTGCCCCTCAATTCTCTTTTTATAACCAAAATGTTCTGGACTTTGTTACTGCAGGTCAATGACTTTTGATATCCAATTTGCGCCTACACCCTTAATAAAATAACTCGAAGGTAGACTTTTCTAGAAAGTCCTCATGAATCCCAGTGGAGTTCCTTCAGAGAAAGAGTGACCTGTAACCATGGGAGAGTGTTTCCAATAATAACAACTTCAGATATATTTTATTGAAAAAGTCAGAATGTAAAATTCTGTAAGTTGGATAAAGCCCTGGGAAGTCACAGGCTTTTACTGCTCACAGTAGGAAAGAGAAAACTGTTTAGTGAATTTGCTTGCAAAATGACTTCAGGGAAATCCCAATTTGTCTTTGGTTAGCTAATTTAAGAGCATCTGACCTTTTCTAGGCTTTTATGTTCCCCTAGCTCACTTTGAAGGTATATAATTTGTTATTCTTTTGGACACATATTATGTATTCTTTAGATGTGAATAGTGTCATATGAATGTAATACTTAACAAGTGCTACCTATTGTTATTTTACGTATAATATAATTATTAAACAATTGCCACTACCAAGTTTTAAAAAACGTGTATAGAGTCAGGCAAGATAGGATAGACTAAAAGTAAAAAATCACAATGGAAATTTGAGAACTCAGTATTCTTCAAAGAGTTATTTGCAGTAAGAAAAGAAATATTAAGTTGAGGTAACCATAGTAGGAAATGTAGGATTTGTTAAAGGAAGCCAAGACCTAGAACGTGCAAGCAAAATGCAGGCTGAAGCCTGTATTACAAATAAATCTGATGTAAAGTCAGATGTCTCCCTGATTACTGCATAATATTTTCAGGGACAAATTCTTACGTGAGAACCATATTAGTTGGAGAAAACAAACTTCACTGTAGCTAATATAAGGGAAATAAGGGCTATGTAGCTCACAGAATCTTTAGAAGACTCAATGAATCAGGTTAAGACATTATTATAGCTCAAAGCTACACAGAAGAAAAAACAACTCGGGAAATTGTCTAACAACCTAGGTATTGCTACTTAAGGTATAGTCAGTACCTGCTGCTGATCCACATACTGTTACTAGTCTGGGATGAGAAAAAGGGCTTGCACCAGATTGCAAATGAACTGTGTTGCTAGGCACACTATTTAGTTAAGCTGACAATTATTTTCACAGTGCGATTTTCTCAGTAAGGAAGTAGTGAGGTAATTTACATCCAGGTGCAAGCTAAGATAGGCACATTAAGCAGAGACGTTCAAGGGTGTACCACTGCCTTCACAACCTGCCACTTGTCACCTATGATTCTGAAAGTGGAGGCCAAAACACTACATTGCAGCCACCCCAGAAGAACCAAATGGCTCCATCACCTTCTCATCAGGAGACTCAGTGCACTTTTGAGCTGCAGATGCTCCCCAGGCTTCCATCTGCTTCCAGGTCTTCTGTGTGGGTTCCTCGTCTTGGGGGAATTGGATAGTTTCCCAGTCCCTAATGTGCAAGGGAGTCTGGAAATTTGGTTTTTAAGCTGTTCAGCACCTATAACAGGACGAAAAGGTAAAAGGAAGTTGGAAATGCATGGGACCCTAACACACACTACCTATGACAGTGAACCCTCTAAGGCAGAAGAATATTTGAAAAGAGATATCACTGAACATTGCTGATGTCTCAAACGTGCAAAAGGGAAGAGATGTGTAAAGGAATCAGTTAAGGCTAGATGATGGACAAATAAATGAACATATGCCAAGGATGGGCTCATTTCATTGAAAAAGCATATGGTATTATTTTTCTTAGATTTTGTTAGGAGCACATTGGTGATTTATTTAAGTTATAGGGTTTTTTAAAAAATAAAAAGTCTGAATTATTCACATGAATCAAGAAGTTAAAGGGTTACCATATTGGAAGGGAACTTGGAGACCAGCTAGGTAAGCCTTCTTCATTAAAATGTTTTTTTGAATCAGATGACAATCTTTACCAAAGTGTATAGTAAATAATAACTACAGCATTGTCAAATAAATTTCTTTGGGGCATGTCTTAATAAATAGTATGGTATGTAATTAACACATCTTTTTATGTGAATAGTGATTCTTAAAAATTAGTTGGCTTATTTAAGTGGAATAGGCATTTACTGTGAAAGTTACAATTGTTTAGTAGGTCAAGAAACATTATGACTGAATATCCCTCTCAAAAATTGGTGTCAAATTAATTAGTTTTTTTTGTATTTATGAAGTGCAAAATTAGGCATATTACTCATATGCTCTTATCATTGAACACTAGTTATACATACAAGCTGATGATGGCGAATAAATAATAGTAAAAAATAAAGCGTACTGTTTAATCAAATATTTTGAGTAATGAAAAACTATCATCTAGAACATTGCTTCATAACACTTTTCAGGTCATAAATTATTTTGAGAGTATGATAAAAGCCATGGATGCTATTCCCAGCAAATTGCACATACACACAATTGTACATGGGCTCATAGAAGATTTATGGACCTTTCAAAGGCTATGCTCAGACTTAGGATAAAAAATCCTGATCCAAAATAAAGCAGAAATTACCAATTTTACCAATAATTTGATTTTAATATATAACTCTATATTTTTCATAAAATGATATTTCAATTTGGAGCTGAAAATTGCAATTTGATTTATAACTCTTACTGGCAACATGATGTGGCCATATAAACTCTTCGAATCTCAATGATCTCACTTGTAAATTGGAGATGATAATCATTATGTCACAAGATTACTATATTTCCTTTGATATATATCTAACACAGTGCCTGTCACAAGAAATATTTAATAAATGTTCATTTGCTCATTCATTCATTCATTTATTTGTTTTTTGATTATTAATAAGATTGCTCAAAATCTCTTGATTACTTTGTGGTTATGCAATTATGTTCAACAAAAATTTATCAAATGCTCATTTTGTACTAGGAGTTATGCTGAATGTACGCATAGATGACTAGGAAAGAATCATTGCTCCAGAGGTATTTATAGTACAGTGCCCTGTGAAGAGGAGAGTCTAATATACTGTAAGAGATATAAGAAATGAACATAAGATCATATGGGAGCCTGTAGGATAAAAGGAGCAGTGTAATGGATACTGAGGATTCATGGAAGGACCCATGGTGGAGATAATACTTAACTGGGGCCAATAATATTAATAAAATAAACTTTCTAATTGCTTACTGTGTGTTGATTATTTTTCTGAATATCCCGTGTGTACTATCTAATTTGATCCTTAAAAAAAACCCATGAAGTATATATCTATTTTCTTTTTAAAACTACCCACTTAACAGATGTGGCCACCAGGCTAAAACAGAATGAACAACATTTCAAGAGACACACAGTACATTAGTGACTGAGTTTGAATTAGCTTTGGTTTCAACCCTGCATTCCTTAACAATCAGTTGAAGAGAATTGAAACAGCATTTCATTTAGGGGAATTATCTCCAGCGAGGCATAGAAACATGGAATTATTTGAATAACAAGAACTACACAAAATAACAATAGTAACAATTTTAATTTTGTATACCTTTATTTCTGAGAGAGAGAGAGAGACAGTATGCACAGTGCACGTGCAAGCGGGGGAGGGGCAGAGAGACAGGGGGACAGAGGATCTGAGGAGAGCTCTGTGTTGACAGCAGAGAGCCCCAGGTGGGGCTGGAACTCAAGAACTGTGAGATCTTGACCTGAGCTGAAGTCAGACACTTAACCAACTGTGCCACCAAGGCGCCCCATCAATTATAACAATTATAAACACAAATTTTAATAATTGGCCAGACACAAGCAAGTGATAATCCCACATAATATAAAGATTAATTTGTTATATAAAAAATAAAAAGGGCAAGTAATCACAATTGAGTTATAAGTGTCTAATTTGTGAATTATAGTTCTAATGGGGCAGGAGCTAGTTTAGGTGTGGGAAGATGACGCATCCAGGATTGGATAAGTTAGGACATCCAGGAGGAAGTTGGATATAGATGAGTTCTTAATCCAGAGATATAGTCAAAACTAGAGATAAACTATGGTTAACATTAAAGATAGCAACAAAAATCATTAGAGTATATAAAAACACCCAGTAGTATAGAAGGAACATGGCATTGAACAGTGTTTATTTTGACCAAAAAACACCTATATTCCAAAAGATACAGATGTTGGCTTCTTATTCATTCTTTATAAATTAATTAAAAATTATTTTCTATTGCCTGTTTGCAAACAAAATGTGATAAAAGTACAATCTATAGCTAAAGAAAGTTAAAGAAGTCTTGGTTGAAAGTAAAATTAATCAATTATCCTGTTTACTCAGTGAGACTATGTTCAATAAGAGAACTCTATAGACGAATTTACTGAAGTTCATATTAGAATAAGTACTAATTAAGGGGCACCTGGGTGGCTCAGTCAGTTAAGCATCTGACTTCAGCTCAGGTCCTGATCCTGTGGTCTGCAGTCCATGGGTTCGAGCTCCACATCAGGCTCTGTGCTGACAGCTCAGAGCCTGGAGCCTGTTTCAGATTCTGTGTCTCCCTCTCTCTGCCCCTTCCCCACTATACACACACTCTCTCTCTCAAAATAATAAATAAACAGTAAAAATTAAAAAAAGAATAAATACTAATTAAAATAAAACAAAAACTTACAAAAAAAACTTCCCCCCCCTTTTTTTTTAATTTTGTGATTTGAGTATAGTTGACACACAATGTTACATTAGTTTAGGTTTGCAACATAGTGATTCAACTTCTCTATATGTTATGCTATGTTTGCCACAAGTGTAGTTACCATCTGTCACCACGCAACATTATTACAGTATCATCAACTGTATTCTCTACCCTGTGTCTTTTATTCCTGTGCCTTATTCATTCCATAACTGGAAGCCTGTATTTCCCACTCCCCTTCACCCATTTTGCCCATCTTCCTCCCTCTTTCTTTCTGGCAAGTGTCAGTTTCTTTTCTGTATTGCTAGGTCTGATTCTGCTTTTTATTTGTCATATGAAACTCTCTGTGTTTTGGGGGTGGGGGGAATTTAAACTAATCTGGGAGGAGATGATCGACAGCTTTTTTTGTTTTTGATCCTTTGTGCCCAAATTTCTCCAGATGATCCCACTGATATTCTTATTTATAAATCTCTTATGATAATTTTTACATTTTAACTTATTTCTCAGAATATCTGAAGGTAATATCCTGAGGCTGAAATAAAGCTGGACTGTTTCCTGATAATATAGTCCCTTAGTAGAATGTTCTGTTTAGAAGACAGTTTTGTTAATAAGACTGCATTTCCCATCTTAATAGTTTAATTAAAGGTTAAAGGAGACCACGTGAATAGAAAGTTTTGATTTTCCCATTGCATTTATTTCCAAACAATCTTAATATTATTATAGTCAACATCGTTGGAACACGAGAGGCATAGGTGACTTGTAGGAAGACATTTTCTGTAAATACATAGTAGCCTCTCCAGACTTACTGATCGTTTCAGATACATGTGTAGATCCATTGACCACAAACTTGCTGCACTGTTAAATGAACACATGTACAGTTATGAATCTTGGACGGGATCCACATGTAACCTCAAGAGAGATCGGAGAAGGCAATGAGAACATGACACATCATCCTGTCTTTAAGACTTTGGAAATGTCAGGGCAAGAGAGATGCATGTCTAAATGTGCCGGGAAGGGAAATCCAAATAATTGATCTTTTTTCCATTAAGTTTTGAGTTCTTAAAGCAAAATTCTCATATGATAAGTAGTTCACTTATCACTTCACTATTGACTGGAGACTTGTATGTTTGTGAATGTATAATTCACATGTCTGCAAATGTATGATTCTTCCTAGGCCTTTCAAAATTTTTATCTTTCAACTTTCAAGCTTTCCTATGGTTTTCATTGTTTAAACACAAGGATGGGGCGGGGGTGGGGGGAGATGGTTATTCCATTAGTGCCTAAGAGAAGGCAGTCCAAAGCCAGGTTAGAGAGATATTAAGCAAAGTCCAAGTCGAACTATTCATGAGCTTATTAAAACGGATAAATAAAAAATGAAGACCTCAACAGCAGGAATAAAGCCACTCTTATGAGAGAGATTGATATTTCAAATATGAGGTTGGCTGCAGAGGTAGTGTGGTAAGTACAATGCTATGTGCCCAGAAAACCCCAAATGCTAACTTATTGAAAACATGTTGAGTGTGCATTTATAATAGAAATAAAGTCAGCAATGCGGTTATGGGCAGTATTAAATATTCTAACTTGGAAACACTTTTAATAATGACACTCATTATCTTCTTGAGTCTTAATATAGCTGAAAGTTGGTTGTATGTTTTAATTGTCAGCAAATAACCTACAGAATGTAACTTATCTGCAGCTTTGATTTTTGGCTATTCAACAACCTGATTATAGCACAATAAATTTGTGGCGAGACAAATGAATTGCAAAAAAAATTGGAAGATAATTTGACTTTAAAAAATTATTTGATGCTTTAGACACAAAGCTAACTGCACCTTTAACCATTTCTTTCATTTATGTGTTTTTAATCTTTCTGCTGAAACAGTCCCCACTGAGACTCATGATTAGTGGAATATAATTCTAAGGGAAGAGGTCAGGGAGATTAATTTGTGTGGAACCATCTCACTGGAGATCTCGGTGGCAGAAATTCCAAGCTGAGAGGTAAGTTTACCCCCAAAGATCAAATGTTCTATTTCAGCTTTTTGGCCACCTAAAAGAAAAGGGGCTGTGCATAAAAAGAAGAAACCAAAATATGTCACATGTGAGAAAGCTAGTAAGTTGATAGCTATTGCACTCTACCTGAGACTCTGAAAACCCCGAGAAAGTCTCTAAAGTCTCTTAATAATAGACAACAAGAAGAAACTGTAATAAGCTTAATTAGAAAATTTTATTTAAGCTTATATGTAAGAAATGTAAGAATGACAAGTAATCAACAACATGTATGAATAATAATATTTTATATATTTTATATAAAGTGCCTGTTTATATAAGGTGCCTGTTGGTGTTTAGAGCTGGCTAGCATTATATAAGCACACCTATTCTCTCTATCTACTTTCCTCACCCCCCCAAAAAGGAAGAAGATAAGAACTAAAGGCTTTCACACGTTAAGTTAAAGTTTCTTTTGTAGAAATGTAGAGATAAGTTTATTGAGTTTGGCTGATGAAGGATAAGGTTATAGATTGGAAGTATGTTACTAAGCTAGCTAACTAGTATAGTTTTATATATCACATTCTCTCCTTTATTAAGAATTAATAGACTTTGTTCTGTTTCTTTATCATGTTGATATGTAGTCACTATAATTTATCCAGTAATAGATTTCTTTTCCTCTATAATTGCACATTATAAAACACTCTTGTGAAATTCACTGGCGTATAAGTAGAACTTAATTCTTTGGGTAATAACTTAAACTTTGGTATTTATATATTCAAAGCAGTAGATTTCCAATAACCTAGGTGATATTTAACCCACTAAATACCTATGGACGAGCATTTCTTTAGCATCCTGATCCATTAAATTTCACTTTATTTCAAATTTTAAGACTTTTCAGGTAAACAGTTCCTTATCTTTTATAACTTCTTTAAAAAAAAATTCCTGGGGCACCTGGGTGGCTCAGCCAGTTAAATATCCGACTCTTGATTTTGGCTCAGGTCATGATCTCATGGTTCCTGCGTTCAAGCTGGGCTCAGTGCTAAGTGTGGGGAGCCTGCCTGGGATTCTGTCTCCCTCTGTCTGCCCCTCCCCTGCTCATGCACACGTGCTCTCTCTCCCTCTCAAAATTAATGACGTTGTTTAAAAAAGTCTCAATGGTTCCAATTCCCATTTTGACCAGCAAGTTCTGTTTCTTATCTTTCCTCCATACTCAGGGTCTCCTGGTCATGAGGATACTTCATAGAGAAGTCTGAGCCCTGGACTATCCACAAGTGGAAAAGATCCCAAAGGCAAGAACAGCAACCCTCTCACCTAGTCAGCCGGCAGAGAAGATAGTAAATGCCAAATGAACACTGCAGAGAGAAAATAAAGAGGATACTCTCAACTCGTTTTACTTTAAATTACTCTCAGCAAACCATAAAATTATAAAATTAAAAATTAAAAAAGGAAAATTGCAATTAAGGCTCCACAAACAGCTGAGTAATGTAAATATTTTAGGCAAAATGATTCCCAGAGATCCATTTAAGTGCATCAATTGGGTTGAATGGTTGTTTATTTGTAGTTTGTTTTCATTCAGCCTCTTAACTGAAAAATTGGAATGCATGGTTTGGCGGGAGAGAGACTCTTGTAAAATTTGGTATATGTTTGAATGTTACCAAATAAAGATACAAAGTTTTTTTGTTGTTATTTTTGTCAAGACATGAAGTCTGATTGCTCTTACACTGAAAGAGCCTCATTTATACAGACATAGTCAAAAATGGGTACAATCTATGTTTTTATAGCTATGTAGTCCTATACTTCAGCTTTATGTATAAACATATATAAACGTGAAGCTGTGTAAACATATAGCTCTGTCATATTCAGAATTTTTAAAAATTTATTGGGACTCCTTTGACAATTGTAAAGCACTTGAAAGTTAAATACATATAATAATGTTAGGTAGTAAGGTTTGGAGAGTACTGTCGCCATTATTAGGATAGACTATTAGGTTTTACTGAAACCATATTTCTCTAAAAATAGTAAGGAGAGTTTAAATTTAATTTAAATAATGTGTTAGCACCCAATAAATGTTACAAATAAACTTTTAGGAGAATTTCTCCTTGTATTACCCCTTGCCTCCTAAAAAACCTCAATTTTTAAATATTACTTTCATTTTCTTCCTGAATGTTTTTCCTCTAAGTTTGTCCATTTTGAAATAGGAGAGTCATTTCAGTGAAAGTGAAATTTCTGCATTATTTTCAAAAGATACTTAATCGCAAGAAAAGAAACACGAGTATAAAAGAAGCATGCCTGATTATCTTATGTTTGACTCATGCTCCTGGCTAGCATGGGGATGAGGCCAGTCAGTAATCACTACACTCCTTAAAGCAGACCACAGCTATTGATTTTCATTATCTAGTATGGCATCTATTACTGTGCACAATTCTTAGATTTTAGAGGACACAGACTCCCAAGCAGAAAACTCTAACTTAAAAAAAAAAATCACTAACACCAATTAAAAGATGCAGAATCCAGATGATTTCAAATCTCAAAAGTATATATAATTTTTAATTTTTATATGTAATTTAATTTAATTTTAATTTATATTTAATTTTTATATTTTTTAAGTAATCAATTGAAATCATGGATCATAGATCTGTCTTAAAATAATATCATGACTTAAATCCTTACATTTTGGGGCCTCCTGAGAGGCTCAGTCTTCAAACGTCTGACTCTTGATTTCGGCTCAGTTCGTGATCTTGTGGTACCTGAGATCAAGCCCCGCATAGGGCTCCATACTAACAGCATAGAGCCTGCTTGGTATTCTCTCCCTCTCTCTCTGGCCCTCCCCTGCGCACGTTCTCTCTCTCTCTCTCTCTCTCTCTTTCTCAAAATAAATAAACTTAAAAAATAAATCCTTACATTTTGTACATACATAATGATACTATTACCCACTAACCTAGTTACAATATTTTAAACCTATTAATATACTCTTCACCCACTTTGCTCTTTTTCTCTTTTATGGGATTTGTTTTGTTTGCCTATTCTTAAAACATAACATGGTTTTAAGATAAAAGCACTGTATTTAGATGGCAATATTGCAATACATAAATGTATCAAATCAACATGTTCTATACCTTAAAAAGCTATATTTAGCTCTTCACTTCAAGGAATCAACTACTGATTACTTACCATTTATGAAATAACTTGGACCTTGTTCCTACTTGGGAACAAGAAAATTACATAAGGTGCAGCTAGCACTACCATAGAGGAAATTATGAAGAGAATGAGTCTTAACAAAAGTAACACTCTTTTATATTAATTCCTAATTTTAAATGTAGGTCTATAATATTCTTTAGCAAAGAGCTAAGATACTGAGATGGCATCCTAAAAAACTCTTTGGGACAGCACGGCAAAATCTTTGGTTCTCAGTATGGTGTTCTATGTGCAAGTTGGCTCTGCTTTAAGTTTAAAGAAAGACATCTGAATGACTTAAAGATTATAAATGCATGTTTAGCTTTAACGTTAATGACACCATTCTGATGAAGTAGGTGAATAATGAATATGGATGTTTCGATTACACACTGCATATGTATAAAGTAAACATGAATGCAGGGGTGAAGTTGTTGAGAACTCCTGCACACCCTGATAAATTCTGTTTTAAGTGGCTTTGTTCAACTGCCTACAAACTTATTTCATTCTGTCATCACCTCTGCGTTCTTTGATCCTACCTGACTGACATGCTAACGCTTGGAGAAAGGCGAAGAGATTTCAAACGGAGGAAAATGTACAATTTGATTTTCAAAAAGGCATTTAAAACGTATGCATCTTCTTGACCCATTATTAACTTTCAAAACATTATGTTTCATTAAAAATGGATGCCCAGTTTTGTATATTTATGGTACCTAATGAATAATAAAAAGCTATGACTCACTTAATAGACGTCATGCTAGACAATTTCAAACTAAAACCCCTGCAACACTCTGTGTCGGATAAGCCACGATGGAAGCAGAAAGATTCACAGTCTCCAGTACACCCTTGGTAGCTGCTGGTAAATGAGTTACTGGTAAAGTGCTGAGAGGTCATCTGGCTGGTTTCACGGAGAAGCATGCTGACCTAGACAATGTGCTACCCAGGGAGCCTCTTGACCTTATAGCTAAGATTGTTCACTTCAACTCTCTTAGGCAAAAATTTGTGGGACCAAACAGGCAGTATCAGTATGACTGTCCTATCTTAACTATTCTATGATGGCAATCAAGGTTTTCAAGGCACAGATGAAGGCAAAAGCGACTATGATTATTCTTCCTCCTGCTGTAACTTTTGAACCAATGTCCTGGCACGATTTAATGTATGATATTCTGATATGAGTGCTCATTCTCTCTGGACAGGAGGGCAGTGGTGAAGGAAGCTATCTCCCGGCCTGACATCGTCGTGTGTGAGCCCTGCATGTTACCTGCCATTCTAACACCTTAAAGGATGCTTGATGGGCTACTGATGCCCCTGCCTTGCTCAAAATGTTTGCTGCCGCACGAAGCAGGAAGATACTGTGAAATAAATGATTTCATAGAAAGAATATGAATTTCTCATCGAACTTAGTTATTGGGAGGGGGAACAACTATTTGCACAAATGAACCGGACAGTTAGGATTCTAATTTTATTTTGTGAATTCTAGTACCTTATTACCTTTTTTTTTTCTAGTCCAAAGGTGCTTATTAACTCCCCAGGTTTCGCAAACTATTATCTAGTGGATCAGTGATAATACACACCATAAAATATCATGGTCCCACATACTTATTTTCATTGAATTTGACTTTTAAAAAGCCATTTTCTAGTCTCCTTTTCCTGTCCTCCTTTGTCCTGTTTCCTACACCAGGTGATTTATACTTTAGTTATCTGATCAGGCCTGACTTTCTGTTGGAAGAATGAAGGTTAACAACATTTTCTCTCTTTTTTCTATCCTCTGTTACCAAATTTCATCTTTCAGTGGATGACACATCGACTTTTTGACTAATACAATGTTAAATGTAGAACTGCTGGATCTTCTATAATAACAAATGTTGTCTTGTTTTGGGGAAATATGAGAAAGAATTTGTGGAATAAATGAATACGAATTTTGAATGTTTACAGAAAAAAAGCTGTCTGAAGATGTGGGAAAATGACTAAAGAAGGAAAATATGAGGGGCCCTGTTGGCTTGGAGAGGTGGAAGAGATCTTGAAAAACAATTTGGATTTGATGTAAGGAACCATAATTTTCCAGCTGGTGTGGAAAGCATTATTCTTGAGTAATCGAAGCAAAAATATTTGCCAAAGGCATAAGGGAAGGTGCATTTATATTGAGCGAATGGGAAGAAGTGAACAGTAATAAGAGTAAATGAGTAGATCTGAAGGTAAGACATCTCTTAATCATTGGTTAGTGTCAGTCCAGACTCACGTCTGGGCTGGATCTTAGGAATCACTCTTATTTTTCCAGGGTGCCTAAATTTCCACTTCTTTTCAAGGGGCTGAGTCACATCAACCCTGGTGATGACCAACCATATGCTCTATTCTCAGCCCTTCAATTTAGTTGTCAAATTATTAGACATAAATAAGTAAACATTTAAATAAAAAGTACCATTAGAGGTTCATATTTTATGGACAAGAAATGGAAATACAGAGGGTTGAATGATTTTCCCAAGGCCACCTAGATGCAATTTTAATATCTAACTCTTTTGTACAATTTTATGCCTTACTACTCATTTGCAAGCACACACTCTTATGAGATCTATATCCACCCCCGTGAAATATTATCTGAATGAGCACACACCTTTTGCAATGTCAGCAGATAGGCTTAAGGGCCAGAGCTGGATCATGGCAAGACACTGTCTAGTATAGCCCCAGATCTTTTTACTACATTGTGTTTCCTCCCACACTCACAGCTTGAAAAAGCAGTGAGAAAAGGCAGACGGTAACAGATTTACTACTGCTATTAGTATAAGGTGAGAGTAACTAAATTATTTTTTTAGTGCAGCAATCATCTAGCACTATTATATGTGCTGTTTAATAGCAATATCAAGGATTTAATTCACTTTTAACAGAAATATTTTCAGCAGAAGTATGAAGAGTAGACTATAACTTAAATGAAAAGTATATCACCCAATTATATTACCCAAAGTACCTATGGGGTCCTGTGTGTATCTCTCCCTCCCCAAACACCAGCAGCTCTGTAGAGTACAAAAGGGTAAATAAAACACAAGACTGCTCTCTGTTACCTAGAGGGGAACAGACAGGCTTATATGAAATAATAGAGAGTCCAAAGTGAAGAGTGATTCAATGGAAAAAGTTTAATTTAAACCATTTCCCATACTTTTAGAAATTTAGTACGTCTTCAAGAAGCCAGAAGTAATCTGGGTTTCTTCTGAGAATCTGATCAAGCTTTTTTTCAGAACTTCCAAAGGGGTTGAGTAAGAGCATCATGTCAGCATCCCCTTGACTTCTTCTTCTTTTTTTCCCCCCCCTTTGAAATAGGTTAAGAAGATCTCAGGTTACAAATTTAAGATCTCAACTATATGTTTCAGAATATTTTGACTCTTATAGTCTGTAAATTCAATTAAACATTTTCAAGTAAAATGCATGATGCACCTGCTTGACTTTAACCCCACTCTACGGGTAAACTCCAAATATTAGGGAAGGTTTTATGTGGAAGTAAATTTAATTTTTCTCCTCTCCATTCTTTGTTATGGCTATTCCAGGTAACCACTCCCAGTTGCAACTTCACATTTCTATCCTTATAGATATGAATCATAATGTAACATATTCTTATGGTTTAAAAACAAAGCAAGCAAAGACAATGACAATAGAATTTCCAGGCTACCTAGTTTTGTTCATCAAGCTCTGTCTAAAAACCAGTTTCAAAGCCTGGATGAGCTCACCAGAAACCACAGATGAAAGGACATGTGTCTGTCCCCTTAACGACAAAACAAACAACCGACCTGTAAAATGATATGGCATCCTAATGAAATGAATTGATAACATGCCGAGTCCTGTCTTGAGTGTGTGACGTTATCTGCTTCTGTCTGTATATGTGTGCAATTCTTCAGGGCGAAAGAAGGAATGGAAAAGGAGAAAAAGAAAAGGATTAGAGCCTTAGGTCACAGTGAAATTGCAATGCTCTTTTTAGTGTGGTGATCAGTTGTAGACATCTGAAACCATGTAAATGATATTATAGAAATATTAGTGTGTTGAAAATGCTGGCAAGAAACTAAAGGTCTAGGTTCTGTTCGTACTTCCTTACACATGTTTGTTTGTTAAATATTCTGAGGAAATAAATTATTTAAATCTAACTCTATCGGGCCACTTTTCTTTTTCCCCTCTGACTTTTTGGCGATAAAGGGATTCAAATGAATGTAGCTAGTTGTTCTAAGCACTTTAAAGCAGATATTTAAAATCTAAAAAAAGTCTTTCAATTACTGTTTTAAAAGCGGAGAGCATTTTCTTAAAAAGGAATAATGATTGAATACATTTCTCATCAAAGTGAAGGATTAATAGCAGCGAATAAAGTTTCTACAAAGTTTTACACAATGTGCTGCGAAATTTCATTTCCTTCTTTTTTTCTCTCTGATGTTTTGGCTCCTTGCCCTTTATACTGCTAACACATTTAGCTTCGTCAAGTTGGGGAAAGCCCAGTCGATCATTTTATATGTGAACTAATATTTGTGTATGCCCTTTTATTGTCCCACAGTAAGAGTAGTCTGTGGTCATTGGCTTTTTGCAAAATGATGGATCCAGCTAATTGCACATAATTTGTGTTTATTGTTTATGGAATTGGTAGAATTTCATCAGGGAGCTGAAAATGTTCAGTATCATTAAAATATTTAAACATTCTCTGAGAAATTTAGAGAAGCTCACTGGACATTTTAAGGACTTTTATATTGGCTCTCTGACTTACCAGCCTCAGATAATTACTTTTAATTAAAAGCAGATGGAACATCAACACAACGGATGGGACATTTAGCTAGACATTTAGCTAGACAAAATCTGAAGAAGGAGCAGTTTTTAACTATAATTAGTATTATATCAATGCATTTAAGAATGTGACTGTATTGTTCAAGTTTTTGTACGTAAAATTCCTATGTAAGGGAAAATAATAATTTATTTCACTAGCTGTGAAATTAAAAGCTTTTGTACAATGAGACAAACTTCTCTTTCTGAATAAAGATGTACCAATTTAAGAGATGATTTTTTTTAAGACTCCTTTGGTGTTTCCAAAGATTCTATTGTTTAATCTGCCAAGAAATTCCACTGCTACATCAGTAGAAATTTTAAAACTCCAACATGACCATACTATTTCCTCAATAATAGCAAGGGAATTAACTTTAATGCAGTAAATTCACAAGAAACTCCTCTGATAAAAAGCCGCTGCTCAGTGCTATTATTTAATTGATCTTTTTGGAACAGTTCATTTGTACTCCAGAAAAAAAATAATTAGATGGGTTATTAAGTTCTTTCAACTGTATGAAAACAATGGTGACTAATGCCCAGATATCTTTTTATGAAAGGCTTTTGTATTTGAACCTTCTAAATTTTAATCTCTAACAGGTGGTTCTAGGCTTACTGTTATTATTATTTAAAGCCTTAAACTTCCTTAGTGGCATTGAAATAAATTTGATTTAAATTCCTATTATTCATTTAAGATTGCATGAAATGGATTTCACTTGCACAATGTGAAATATGTTAAATTTCAACGCATCTGCTTTACTCTTCATTTCCTGTCTAGTCATTTAGAGAAAGCCACACTGTGTGGCAGAAAAAACACCAACTGAGCAGTCAGGAGACGTGGGTTCTAACTATTTGACCTTGAATTAAACTTCAATTAACTTCTTTGTGCCTCAGGGTCCCTATCTGTTACAAGAAGGAGTTGTCGGGGGTTGCAAATCAGCAGCCCTGACGAGATTCAGCCCACAGATATGTTTTGCTTGATCCGCATATTAAAACAATATGAATGAAAATCATTGTATCAACTTACATCCATCAGCAGGGCATGGGAGCCAGTCGCTCTATATATATGTTTACCAATACATGATATGGTCAACCTTTTTCAATCTAGATATTTTGGTGTGTTTGTAGTCATATTTCATTATGGATTTAATTTACCTTTTTCCTGATTACTAATAAAGTCAAGCATTTTTTCATGTTTCTCAGCCTTTTGGATAGCTCCTTTTGTGAGGTGCCTGTTTGATTTTTTTTTTTTTTTTTGCCTTTATTTTGTTGTTGTTGTTAAGTTGGATTGTCTGGCGGCTTTTCCTATTGATGTGTTAATGAGTTCTTTAGATATTCTGGATATGAGTCTTTTGTTGGATAAATTAATTCAAAGCAGGTTCTCTCCCCTGCCTTTTCGCTCTCTTGAAGGTGACTTGATAAATTAAAATTTTTAATTTTAATGAAGGTCGAGTTTTCAAACTTTTCCTTATAGTTGTTGGTTTATTTTAAAGATTTAAGAAATATTTGCTTCTTTTAAGTTTATAAACATATGTGTCTTTGTTATCTTCTAGAAGCTTCATCTATAAAACATCTGAATTAATTTAGTAGATACTCCTTGCCACATGCTATGATTCAAGTAATTTGATTTCAAGGTATATACCTGGAAGAGGTGCATACATTTGTACACCAAATAATATGTGCAAGAATGTTTACACATTCATTATTCACAATGGTCCCAAATTGGAAGCACTTGTTGATCAATGATAAAATGGATTGGGATATATTCATATACTGGAATAGTATATAGCAAGGAGAAAGAATGAACTACTGCTTGCAGTCAACATGGGCAAATCTTACAGATGTAAAGTGAGCGAGCCATGCATGAAAAAGTA
Organism: Acinonyx jubatus; assembly: GCF_027475565.1. Lineage (NCBI taxonomy): Eukaryota > Metazoa > Chordata > Mammalia > Carnivora > Felidae > Acinonyx > Acinonyx jubatus. The sequence goes on from NC_069385.1 coordinate 67,469,427, forward strand.
AATGCTATGTGATTTTATTTATGTAAAATTCCATACTAAGCAAAACAATTATGATAGTTGATGACTGAATAGTGGTTACCTTTTACAGGAAGGTTAATGCTGGAGGGGTAATGGAGGGAAGATGCTGAAAAGATACCTGGATGTCAAAGAATATTTTATATTTGGATCTGGTCACTGTGTGTCCAGGTCTGTCCTCCTGATAAAATTCATCAAGCTGTACACATAAGACATGCCCTTCTCATCATTATTGAGTATTAAGGAAGAGAGATGCTTGCTGGGGCTAATATTTTAGGCATATATAAGGATTATAATATCACTGATACATGGAATAGAACTAAAATACTAGTTCAGAGTAATCTCTATTAATCTATAAGGTTTCTAACCAGTCATAGTTCTAATTTTCTTGCTTAATAAAAATAGATTAATCTTAACAAAATACTCACTTTCAAACATATTGCCTGCCTATTTAGAAACCTTTAATAATGTCCATCTAGATAATAAACTGTAAATGTTAAACACTTAAAGTACTGTACCTGTTAACTGGAGGCTGGATGAGTGTGAGAAGTAACCAATAGGTAGTGGGAACTAATTACAGATCAGGTGCATTAAATTGGTTACTTTAGTGAATTTAACCCTTACATCACACCTATAACTTAAATAGCATTACGTCAGATTTTAGGTTAAAGATAATAAGTTTCTACACAACAGCAGCAGCAATAGGATAAAAATATAGGTCTCTGTGACTCCAAAGCAAATACTCTTTTTATTAGACCATGTTGCACCTACAGTCTCATATAAGTTCCCAAACTACTTTATCCAATTTCTCATCTTCCTAACCTCTTTATTCCAAATTAAGTTTGTTCAAAATGTGCCTCCCTCAATCAGTCTTATACTTTCTGATCTCCTAATTTTTCCTAATCCTGATTTCCTCTTCAAAGATGTGAAGTATTTTTAAAAACATTTTCTATCTGCATATGTGTTATTCATTCTTTCAGATCACTTTGAAAGTCTACCTTTATTCTAAGGCTTTGCTTAACCACCACAGTCTGAATCATCCTTCTCTCCTCTGAAACCTTAACTGTAATTATTGCTGGTTACACATCATTCATGATGTAAAACACTGTGATATTTCTTTCATATTTCCTTGAAATGTTATTTAAATTCAGGGTTTTTTTTTACTTGATGATTTTCTTGTTTCTTAATTATGTTGAAAGTTCCTGAGTGCAGAGAAAATGTTTACATTTTTTCATCTCCTCCCTCAGAAGTATTCAAAAATAATGGAGATTTAGTATGGTCTAGAAAAAGTACTGTAGCAGTTTGAATTTTATAGTTTGAGGGTAAAAATACATTTCATGGGGATCAGTTTTATATGAAATCCATTATGCTCTTTATTTAGATAGATAGATAGATACATGGAGCATACATGATAAATCAATAGCCTAGAGATTTTTCTAATTTATTAAAAAAACAGTAAAACAGTTCTTCCTATCTCCTATTTATTCTCTCCAATTCACTCCCATTTTTTGTGTCTCCCCCCCCCCCCCTGCTCCCACACTAATTGGGTTGCTCTTCTCAAGGTCAACAGGAAGTCGCTGGCCTCATTTCACTTGGCCGCTCAGGAATTTTCACATTGGACTACTCTTCCTTTTGGAACACTACTGTCCAATTTCTGTTGGGAAACGCTTGATTTTTCTCGCACTTACTACTCCATCACAGTCTCCTTTGCCTCCTCTCCCCCCTCTACCTTCACTCCTGATGTTGGTATTCATTCTTTTATTAAAAAGTTTTCTGGAGTGTCTGCAGTGTGCTAGTCATACAGTCACTGGCCACCCAACAATGAACGATTTTTCCAATATCCTGCTTTCATGGCATTTTCACAGAGGAAGATAATTAAATAATAAAATGCAATGGGTTAGAAGTTGGTATGTACTATGGAGAAAAAGAAATCAAGGTCAAAAATAGAGAGAGGATTTGAGCTGGTAGTTACAAAACCAGCTGTATAATTTCTGGGGCCCGGTGCAAAATAAAAATGCAGGGAACTTGGTTCAGAAATTGTTAAGATCTTCAAGACAGCAGTAGCAGAGCATTGAGCAAAATGATGCACGCTTTTTTTTTTTAATTTTTTTTTCAACGTTTATTTATTTTTTGGGGACAGAGAGAGACAGAGCATGAACGGGGGAGGGGCAGAGAGAGAGGGAGACACAGAATCGGAACCAGGCTCCAGGCTCCGAGCCATCAGCCCAGAGCCTGACGCGGGGCTCGAACTCACGGACCGCGAGATCGTGACCTGGCTGAAGTCGGACGCTTAACCGACTGCGCCACCCAGGCGCCCCAGATGCACGCTTTTAATATTGGGATCTTGTGCAATTATACACACCAGATCCTGAGTGGTTGCAGAAATCACTGAGGTCATATTTGAGTGAAAACCTGATGGAGGCAAGGAACTGAGGCATATGCGTCTACAGAAGAGCATTCCAGGCAGAAGGAACATTAAGAGCAAAGATAGGAGGCGGAGCACGTCTGGTGGATTCAAGCAATGGTGAGGTAAGCGCTATGGCTGGCTGGGGCAGAGAGATGCAGGGGTGAGTGGGAGAAGATTAAATCCAAGATCTAAATGTGGGCCAGATCAGGTAGGGTCTCACCAGTCACCATAAGATTCCCCCATTTTTTAAAACGTTTGTTTATTTATTTTGAGAGAGGAAGAGAGAGAGAGTGAGAGAGAGAGAGAGAGAGAGAGAGAGAGAGAGATGGGGGCTCGATGCCACAAACTATGAGATCGTGACCTGAGCTGAAACCAAGAGTCAAGAACTGGACGCTTAACTGACTAAGGCACTCAGGTGTCCCAGATCCTCCCCCTCCCCCCACCCTTTTTTTTTAAATCTGAGGAGCATTTAAGCCACATGACTTAGTTTCCCCCAGGATCATCTCACTTCTATGTTAAAGAATAGATTTTAGGAAGCACGAGTCAAAATAGGTGGGAGATGATGGTGGTTCGAAATAACCTAAAGATTAGGAAGGGAATAGTGGCTGGATTGGGCATATGTTTTGATGAACTTTAGTATTTTGTTCCAGGACTTCTTTTCTTCTCTATCTTTACATGGTATCAGCCCAGTCCCATGGCCTCACATGATATTGAAGACCTGATGTTTCCTATGTACATCTCCAGTGTAAGCCGGACATGTCAAGTCCTACCTGACACCTCATTTGGCTTTCTCACAGACATTTCAAATGTAATATGTCCAATAAATAATAAGTGATTTCCTCTCCCTAATTTGTTTCTCCTCAATCTTCCCTTTATCAAAAAATGGCATCAGTATTCGTTCAGTTGTTAAGCTAGAAACCTTGATTCTTTTTCTTCTGTAATCCCCCACATTTAATTAATCAAAGGCCTATCACTTATCCCCAGAATAGAGATCTTAAATCCATCCACCAAGCTGAAGCCTTCCCCTGAACAGCAATAAACTCCTAACTGTTCCTTTCACTGTTTGTGCTGCTTGTAGCAGCTCAAGTATTCATTTTAAGATGCAGATAAGATTGTATCTTTCTCTGCTTTAAAACCCTTCAATAGTTTCCCATTGTATTTTGAATATAAGCAAAACTGCTTGCCATGTTCAACAAGGTTCCGTATGATCTGGTTTTGTTCACGCTCTCCTGCTCTGCCTCGTGCCCCTCCCCATTAGCTCACTAATTCCCCATTATCCACACTGTTCTTTGGATGACTTCTACACAAACTTTAACTCTATAGCAGCAGTAGTAATTCATAGTAGGTGAACACTAAGAGGAAAGATTTTCACAAATATTTGGCCACATATTTAATCATGTAAAATTCTTAATGGTAAGAAGAAGGTTCTCTTGGTCACCATTATATCACTAGCCAGATTAAAGTGAGTACAATATTTTAGGTATATTATAATATGCAGTGATTGAATAAATACATAAAAAGCAAGTGCTTGTTAGTTCAAGCTCTAGTTCTTTCTGAAGCAGTAAATGTTCTATTAAGTGGAATTCATAAACTTATTTTATGTCTAAGACTTTAACTAGTTTGTGATACATTTTTCAAACACATGATACTACAGAAACATAACATTCTTTTCTTTTTAACCTCATTAACATCTAATAATCTCCTTAAACCGTATGCAATACTTGCCATACCTATGGTTTTCATTTCTGAACTTGAAAATAGTTCAAATGGCAGATTGACTTGTTTATAAGGTATTTTATAATAACTTTTTTTTCAGTACAGTAATTTTGGGACACAAATAATACCTCTGAGGTGAAACTTAATTATGTGATATAACAATAACATTATATCATGAAGAACTAGGGAAAAGATTGTCCTACACATTTCAGAGTGGCCATATACTTGATAATATAGTATTGTGTTTTGGAAAATAATTTTTAATTTGTTTTGCAAAATTTTTGTCCTTTCCATTTGGGTTATTAGTTACAAAAGAATACTGAAGGGGACATTTTTGAGGTAAAACTGGGATAACATTGAATGTTAATGTATTTCTCATGGTGGGAGGACAACATCTACCTATTGACCTTCAGTTTTTACCTTCACCTCTATATGTATATTACATATATACTTCACCACATTGGAAAGAGTCACAGGGCAACAAGACAATGTGAAATGAAAGCCACACTTTCAGCTGCCTGTTCTCACCATGTCCGTGATGGTCTTGGTTGGATGGTGACTGTAGTTTGTGGCCTTTTCATGTCACCAGGAGTCTTGAGAGAACCTGATAAGTTGAACAGTTGAATATGTCCAGTCTCTGCCTCTCAGAGACTCTAAGAGACTCATTAGCAAACTGGGGTGATTTTGTGGAAATGAATGCACTTGTGGGCCTGGATTGAAAACTTCCAGAAAAGTTTTATCTTAGGACATTCAGCAAACTTTACCGTGCCGACAGTAACAAAGGAATTTGAGAATTGTAATCATTATAATTCTAGTGTCCTTGAGGAATTCACAATCTCATGGAAGATGTGATAAACAAACATAGAATGCTAATATTGTTTAGTAAGCAGGATATAAGATAGAGGAGCATCTAACCCAGTCTGGCAAAAATATCTTGAGGACAAGGAAGTCTCTTTGATGAGATAATAATGATGAAAAAGTGTGGAGAAAAAGAAAAAGGGAAGTGGAGGAAGAACAGTGCATTCCAAAAACTGAAAACCCTTGGGATAGATGATCCCTTGGGTTGAGAAACTGGAACACATTTGGGAAAGTCCATTTTCATGACAGGTAAGAAAGTGGTGATACTATAAGATGGAAAAGAGGGACGTCTGGGTGGCTCAGTTAGTTAAGGCTCCAACTTTGTTTGGCTCAGGTCGTGATCTCACAGTTGGTGAGTTCAAGCCTCACATGGGCTCTCTGCTCTCAGCATGGAGCTGGCTTCAGATTCTCTGTCACCCTCTCTCTCTGTCTCTGCCCCTCCCCTGTTCACTCTCTTTCTCTCTTAAAAATAAATAAACGTTAATTTAAAAAAAAAGATGAAAAAGAGGTTCCAAAAGATCTCAGGATCAAGGTTGATCTCAGGATCAACCTACTCCATATCTGATTTTGTATGTGTGTGCGTGTGTGTGTGTGCAGGTCTAAGGCACCGTCTTAAGGATATTTCTGTTCTGACTTTCTTAAAATGAAGATGTTCTGAGAAATGCCCTTGTCTCCAGTGACAACAGTGTCTGTAGGCCTTTATTGTTTTCCTATAACTCTACTCTGATACTTTAAATATTTCTTCCTACAGTGTCTCTATTCAAATACTAACAAGTCAGAACGTACACTAAAAAAGATACATTACTGTTGCAAAGTTGTAATAATAAGATTACGGCTCTCAACACCTAAATATGACACCTTTGAGAAAGAATTTCAATCTGCCTTTATTAAAGAATCACATGAAGAAAAAACTGAAATCTGAACTCCTTCTCCTTTTAGGTTTCTCATGCTTTTTTGGAAAGTATGCTGCACTTGCATTGAAAATTATCCTTTGATCTTCAGTGAGTACAGATATTCTGTATCTCATTTATGCTTAAGACAATGCAACATGTTTGTTTTGTCATTAACACTAATCCTGCTTTGATTTCTTTGAACTGTTGGCAACAGGTAATTGAACTAAAGTCTTTTCTAGACAGATTTTGTTCTTTGTTGGATGATGAAATTTCTCTGGTGTTAACATCTAAAAAGACTGTCTACTTTCCCTTTCCTCTTCTAATTATTGGATATAGTGTTAGACTGCATCCAAGAAACCAATTTAGCATTTGAATTGAGGAAGAACATTTTAATTTAGGCAGCTTCTGACCTGTCTTAAAAAAGAAAGTTCAAAAGACAATCAAAAAGTTAACCTAAAACTTCTAGGATTAAAAAAAAGAGATAATCCTTGCTAACAAATGGCTGGGTATGATCATTTATATGTCTTTTTTTTCTATTCTATATTTAATACTGTTGTGCTGTAAACATACTGGAAACTTCCAATATAAAATATATTATAAATTAATTGTGTTCCTTGTTAAAATATCAATGACTTGGCCAAAATGTGCAATGGTGAGCATAGATAAGTACGTTTTTCATGTATTCTAAACCAGGCCTATTTACCAAAATAAAATTTTAATCAATTTCAAAATGAAACCTCATTTATTCTCAAAATTTTCCAGGCAATATATATTTGTACAAACACTTGGCAAATTTCTAGGTATCACATCTGGTAGGTGTGGATGAAATTCATTAGACTAAGTCTTCTGAGCATCAACGTTTGCCAAAGCTTTGATATGACAAGCACTTATTCCCAATGGCAGCCATTTATTCTTTGCCAGATCATAAGTGCTTCCTTCTAGCAGTGGATTGCATTTCCGCTGGCATTTGAAACATTGGCGACCATGTCACTGTGTATTCGAATACATGGGCAGAGACATGACTACCAGTCCAAGACAGCAGAATGGAAGCTGCATTTTTCAGAAGTTGTTGAGCTGAAAGTCAACAGAGGACTCTTGGCTTTAGGGAGAGAATTCTAATAAGGGAAGGAAGTACACATACATGACTAACGGGTCCCTTCTTGAGTATTTGATTACAGACAGAAATAGGTTTACTTTAAAAGGTCTTTTATTAGGGGGAAGATAGGAGTTAGACAGTCTGATAACAGAAAAAAAAACCTTCTGTTTTCTACTTCAGGGTCTCCCTATAAGCAACTGGAAAATGCTCCGCATTTTTCTTCAAGTGGACGTGGAAGCAAGTGGTTATCATGGGAGCTATTTGCAGATATGACTTAGGTGCTAGGAAGAAGGGTTGACAAGGAAATGATTCGCTTTAAAGTGATCCTAAACAATGAATACAAGATGCCCATTGTTAACTTGTCTTTCTTCCTCAGCATATGTTTTGAAGAGATTGAGCCTCTAAGACTGAAATAATAGATGCTTATAGAATGCTTTATTTGTAAGAACATTGTGATGACACCTGGAGCAGATAGGAACAAAGAATATATACATGTGTGTATATGTATATTACATATATATATATGTGTGTGTGTGTGTATGTAGTGTAAGTATATGTGTATCTATAATATGTATATGTATAATATATAATATATATGTATAATATACATATACATATAATATACATATTATGCATATATAATATATAATATATATATATATGTATTCTGATACTAAACTGTAAAAAAAATACTTCTACCCCTGGCCAGATGTTTAAAATAATGAGATTTTAGAATATATACCCTCAGTGACCAAGGTTGACCCAGTCATTTCCTATCCCAGAATGTACTCTAAAAGAGCATAAAACCAATGTGTCTGATTTTTGTAAATAATATCATCTTTTGTGTACATTCTTTAAATTATCCCGGGGATGGGGGAGTTCTTTTGGCCCCTATGTAGTTTAGTTACTTAGAAAAGTCACTACAAAAGCATTTGCAGTACTGGCACACGTAATGTATGCTTATTTGTTTGTATATGATAGCTTTAGTTATTTTTAAATTAAGGGATGAGGAGACTTTATGTGGCACAATGCTGAATTTTAGCAACTGAGTAATGTCTACTGTTGTCACTAGATGTGCAAAAGCTAGTTAAATAAGATTTGGCTTGACACACGAGGTACAATGCTATCATAAATTACCTTGGACTCATTAGAGAGATTTTGCTTATATCCAAAGCCAAAATAACCAGTCATGTAAGTAAAGCAACTGTCAATTTAGGGAAAATGCCAGTCATATATGATGTTTGCCTCAAATTACCTAGCATATTAAATAAAAACATAACCAAATAGAATCCAGTTACATATCAATGGTGCACAGGTCAAAACTCTCACAAATTAATAGAAGCATGAAAAAGGACTACTACGATCAAAATCAGAAAGGTCCTAGAAATACATATTTGGAATCTAGTCCTTGAAGAAATAACGACTATTATCAAACCTGTTCCCACACTGTCTGGGTCAGCTCCGTCCAGGAATAGCTGTGTCATGTACTTACTTCTTAAGGGTCAGAGGAAATTACAGAGAGCCACTCAGGGATTTTTAAGTACCAAAGGTGATGTAGAGACTGCATTAGTTAGAAAATCAAAGAAAGACTTAAACAAAAGTCAGAATTTTGCTTGGTGGAAAATTCCATTTAATGAATTGTAGATGCCAGTTGTTATTTGTTAGTAACTCCAAATGAACCATTTCAAATTTCTATCTCAGTTTTCAAGTAAAACTCATTCTGGAATACATTTTACAAGGGAAATACACACACACACACACACACACACAATAAACCATCTCTCATTCTGGAATACATTTTACAAGGGAAATACACACACACACACACACACACACACACACACACACAATAAACCATCTCAGACCTAGGATTCTGATACTAAATAATAGAATAAGTCAAAGAGTAAAAATTCTGAGAGAAATGTGATTTAAACATGGTAGATTCGTATCTAATTTCTTAAAATTAGCTAGGATTCTTCTATGAAGAACCTCCCCCGCGCCATAAAGATAATGTGGCCTGAATCATTTATATGGAGCTTTTCAATACTTAATTCACTGACTGAAAATCCTTTTTAGTTTCTGTTTTCAAGTATTCCAAATTCCTTGCACTACAAAAATAAAACTTCGTTGTCAGGTTGTGGAGAATTTGGAATACCTTCAAGTTCAAGAGGTCTTCTAATCCTTTAATTGGAAGGTACACATTGCTGGAAGGCACGCTTCCCTGTGATAGACTACCTGTGCCACGGGGGTGAAGCTTCCTTTCTCTGGCTGCTCATACTGAATATAGTCAATGTTCTACTATATAACAGGTAGCACTCTAGCCCCTCTCAGCATGTAAATTTACCTCCAGTTCTTCCAAGAAAATTAAGAATATGTGACTTGAACCAAATCAGTGTCCTACTTCCATAACTATCGATTCTTCAAAATCTATTTTGTGTCTCTTCTGGTTGCAGATGATGAAATCTTTAATTTCTCCTTAAAAGCTGATACCTCTACCTACATTTTGACTCAGTCTCCTGACAGTTTTTTGTTGTTGTTGTTGTTGTTCCATGAGCTAACCCCTACTTTTCTGGTTTTCAACGTTTCACTCTGTATTTGCTACTTGCCCTAACATTATAAATCATCTGTATTGTTTGTTTATTTTTTGTTTGTTGGTCGAACCTGAAATGACAACATTAAGCAAAGAAAGAACCATTACCACAGAAAAGAACAATAACAATGACACCAAAATTCTGAAAGGTGTTTTGATAATTGAATCACTTAATACAAATAAAGCCCATGGGTCTGTGCTTAGCATATACAGAATATTATATAAAAGTTGGCTGTATTGTATTTTTTAAGTTTATTTATTTATTTTGAGAGAGAGAGAGAGAGAGAGGCAGAGACAAGGAGATAGGCAGAATCCCAAGCAGGTTCCACACTGGAAGCTCAGAGCCCAATGTGGGGCTCAAATTCACCAACTGTGAGATCATGACCTGAGCCAAAACCAAGAGTCCGATGCTTAACCGAGAATTGGCTATATTGTTATAAGAGTATGACACTTACTTATTTTCTCTTTTAATTGTGGTTACCCATGCAAAATTTTTTTTCACTCTGAGTAGTCTTCAGAATATAGAATAAATTAGTTTGATGAGTGAATCTGAAGCATTCCAAGATTATAGTTAATATTGATTAGTAAAAATTTTCATTCCATCTTTGTGTTTTCTTTCCTTCTCCTTTTAATAATGAAAACAAAGAAATTGAGTTGAGCTAACAGGGAAAAAGTTAGCCAGAGAAAAGTTGGAGAGAAGCAGGATTTTGCTGGCATGTACAACAATCAATTGAGGTGGTCAGCGAACCTAAGTCGGAGTCAAAGCACAGGACAAATCTCTCAGGGAAGGTTTGAAAATCAAATTAGTTTATAAAGGAAGAGAAAACACTTCTCAGACAAGTTACATAAATAAGGTCCAAGATGAATATAATTACAAATCATAGATAAGCTACATATTTATATGGTTACCTGTGTGTATATACTGGTTGATAGATTGCATAATCTAAATAGGCTCTCTAGACTTGTTTTGGTGTTTTCCTCCTAAGTAACAAATTTTAGGCACTGATAAAGAATACACACAGGTTTTGCCTAGTAGCAGTTGGTACCTCACTAAAGTTTCTAGAATACTTCTCACTGATTAGTTTACACAGCTATGTAAATGGATCCTCCAGGTTATAAACAACTATATTTTAAAGAGTGAAACATGTCATACACATCCACTAACCCCTATGAATTGTTAACTGTTGTTTCTGCCCTGCTCACTTTTGCCTTTGCTAAAAAGGATTGAGAAGGCTTACACAGGCTTGTGGCAGATTAACTATGATCTTGCACTGAAGTCGGAGAAGAATAAGCCGGGTTACTATGTTTTTTCCTTCTAGTTGAAGGGTAGTTTATCTGCTTTCTCTTGTTTCTACTCATAGAAATGTTCTTAGGAAGAAAACCGGCGTGTACCTTATAGTCCAAGATAGCATTACTTCACAACTATTTTTTTATATTATTAAGTACCATAGGTTCCTGACTGCTGAAATAGACACACACCCACACACAGGATGATAAGCTACTGTGAAACCTTCAATAGAGAACAATCCTACTGAGAGAAGTTCAGCAGAGAATTTAGTAGTTCAGTTTCTGGTAGGCACTCCATTGATAGAGTCGAAAGGGGCCACAGGGCACAGATCAAGATTTACTAGGGTGCATACTGAACGTTTAGTCATCAGATGCGATCTAGCTGGAAGGTACATCTACCTTCTTAATCTATGGGTGGCATCTTGAGATAGAGAATGACATGTAAAATTAACTGTTCAAGAAGTATCTTTTAAATATCATAGTTGATTACAAGAATAAGGTTTGGAAAAGCTGTCAACTAAAATCTAAGCTGATTATTCTTTTGAAATTTTTGGTACATTAATGAACTAATCACCAGGAAATGAAATGTAACAGAGTTTGCTCAGGCATAGAAGGTGATGGCGGAAGTTTGAGCGCATCCAATACTACACTCGTGCTAATAATGATTGAGAACAAGAAGGGAAGCATCTTCAGCAGTAGAGTTTTCAGGGATAGACTTGCAAGCTAAGGAAAGATCTCATTCCAGGACTTCCGCACCAAGTCACCCGGGACTGGAGTGCTCAGAACACAAATAGGGCTTTTGTGCCACTGTGTTGGAGAAATGAAATGACTGAGAAAGCAGTATCTTGTCTGGGCCCAGTTTCTCACTGGGCTTAACAGGAACATGGGACAGAAGGATTTCACTACCGAACTCATCTCAGTACAGGTATGTTTTATCACTTACTACATACAAGGCAGGAAGGCGGTAACAAGACCTCCAACCAACAAGTCTTTTGACTCGTGTTATTTCTAGTCAGACCAGAGAGAAGAAAGTCAGGAATATGCCATATTTGGGGGATGCATTCTTCATATTAAGAGACATTTTGCAGAAGGAAAAAAAAAAACTTGCCTAGTATATGTTCATGGTTTGACATTTAGTCCTGGCAATCTAAACAACAGTAAATTAGGAAGTAAGAAGTCAGAGGGTAAAAGCGCAGAGCAAACTGGGAAACATGTAAAGAAGTGGAAAATCCTTCAAAAGATTGGTTTGTTTTGTGAAAATAGCAAAACTGAAGAGAAATCATTTGCTCCTGGTTCAGCTCTGAGTGCAGCAAAACTTCTTGAGCACAGTAAACGTAGCCCACAATAAACCATACTTCCTGGTATTCATGCCTTTTTATTGCCTCCACCCCTTGAGTCTAGGCTGGGTCTGGGACTAGCTTTAACTAATAGAATATGGCAGAAGTAACACTATATCAGTTCTGGGCCAGGTCCTGACAAAGCCTGACAGATTTCACTTTTGCACTTTTGGGAGTCCTAAGCCACCGCATAAGGTGTCTGGCTATTTTGATTAAGAGACTGTGTGAAAAGACCACATGGAAAGAGTCCTTGAGACTATGTTGAGATGGGGAGAGGCCCAGCCATTTAGCATGCCAGGCAAATGTCTGGATGACTTCATCCTCAGCTGGCATCTGAGTGCCACACCATTATTCCAAGTAGAACAGCGGAAAACTGCCAAGGTGAACCCCATCAACTCACACAACTATGAGAGTTAACAATGTTGTGATTTTAACACACTAATTTGTAAAGTTGTATCTTTTTCAGCAAAGTATAACTAAAACAATAGCATTCAGTTATAAGGAATAGAGTCAGAATAGAGACATGCTAATTAGATATAATTTTTATCCACATATCCTATTTCTACTGAACACTTTCAAGTGGGATTGGAGTTTGTTTACTAAGAAACTGTATATAAACATAAAGCAGTGCATCTTTAGAAGGGCAAAAAAAAAAGACAAATTCATTTTGAGGTATGCATTTTTTCTTTTTCTTTTTCTTTGTACTTTCTAAGCTTTGAACCATATTTTCTTATGATCATTTATAACAAACCCCAAAGAAAGACATTAAACGTTGAACTGCTTTGATGAAATGATAATGTAGCCTGCCCACATGTCCACTCTTCCCTCTCCATGGAACCACTAAGACTCTATAGAACACAAATTAAAACCACAGATTTTAAGGGTAGAAATAAATATTTACATTGTGAACTTGGGGTTAACTCATCTAAACCCAAATTAGACAACAAATATTGGTTACAAATCCCCCTCTCCTCCCCATGACAGAGAGCACTATATGTTACAAATCATTGACTGATGAAAAGAAGATTCTAAATTTGTCTGGGGGAATAAGGTTGAGCTGGACTGAATTATTTAATTATGGGCGGATTTTGTAACAGATATTCTTTTGTAAGGACTGTATGTTAGTCATCTCTAACCTGACAATGGGAAGCTATTTTTGTTGTGAACGGATAAGTTATGTCATCAGTCAAAACCCAAATGTTTTCCGTGCCTCTTACAAATACATGCTAAAGAAGAACAAATAAAATCATAGAAGTGCCTTCAGCATAATCAGAAGGCATAAAAACATAAGACTTCAAGTTATTTAAGTTTAAAAAAAGCAATTTCCAACAGAGCTTACTCTTGAGCTCCTGTTGCAAACATTTATGGTGGCTTGGTTGCTAAGGTGGTGCAGGAATGCTGTGTAAGAGAGAGAAGACAACAGGAGATAAAATTTCCTTCCAGAAGGAAGGCAACCCCAAGTGGGAAATACTAAAAAGCCATAGTAAATCAAAGCTCTGACCATAAGGAAGGGTCTTAAAACTTCTTTGGGATTCAGTAAGTTAGTCTTGATAAGGCAATGCTTCTAATGAAGAAGATAAAATGAAAGGGACAGGAAAATTTGGAGACTGTTTAATGAAAAAAAAAAACCTAGTATGCTTTTAAAAGATACAAAATTAACTTGAAAGATAGTCCTTATTCTGCACTAAATGACTCAACATCATAAAGATGTCATATCCCCTAAGTTAATTTATCAATTTAAGAGATTTTGAAAAAAACAAAACAAAAAACCAAATAGGGTGCCTGGGTGGCTTAATCGGTTAAGCATCCAACTCTTGATGTCAGCTCAGGTCATGATATTGCAGTTCGTGGGTTCGAGCCTCAAGTCTGGCTCTGTGCTGACAGTGTGTAGCCTGCTTGGGATTCTTTTTCTCCCTTTCTCCGCCTCTCTCTGTCTCTCAAAATAAATAAATAAGTAAACATTTAAAACACAATAAAAAAAAAAAAGCAAAACAACTAGCTTCTTAGGTAGCCATTGTTGATGCTTAGGTTCATATGGAAAACAAACATTCAAGGGTAGCTAGGAAAATAGTGAAAAGAAAAGCTGTGAGGAGTGCCTGGGTGGCTCAGTCGGTTAAACTTCAGACTTTTAGTTTCCGCTGAGGTCATGATCTCGCATTTTGCAAGTTCAAGCTCTGAATTGGGCGAAGAGCCTGCTTGGGATTCTCCCTCTTCTGCCCATCCCCGCTCACTCTGTCTCTCTCGAAATGAATAAATAAAAAAGAAACTTAAAAAAAAAAAAAAAGAAAGGAAAAGAAAAGCTGAGAGGGCACACTGATTCCAGCAGGTATTAAAACATACTGTGAAGGCTCCACCATTGAAACAGTGTCATGATGATGCAAGTGGAGACACAGTTTACTGAAATATCAAACAGTTTTTTAAAAGTGCAGGAATAGATCCAAGCACATGGAGACATTTTGATGCGATCGAAATTTTGCAGTGATTAAAGTGGCATCTAAAATCATCCAGGAGAAAGATGAGCTGTTTAATAAGTGGTACTGGGACACTTGAGTAACTTTTAGAAAAAACATTAAATTAGACTCAGGCCACACAATATGCCAAAAAGTAAACTCCAAATAATTCAGATGTTTAAGCATAAAAAATAAATCATCACCCACGTATTAAAAAAGGGTGACATCCTGTACAATCTAAGTACAAGGAAAGCTTTTCTAACTATGAGTGACAATTCAAATGCAATGAAAATACATTCATCTACCAAAACCCCTACATTTGCATTGTAAAAACAAAACAAAACAAAAAACCAATGTAATCAAAGAAAAACTGAAAGACAAATGACAGAAAGAAAATATTTGCATCCTATATGCAAATAATGGGATGATGTCCAAAATACACAAAGAACTCTTAAAGCTGGAGGAAAACAAAATAAATTAAACTTGATACAAAAGCAGGTAAAAAAAAACATGAACAAATTATAAAATATAAACGTGGTCTTTAAGTTTATGAAAATACAACTACTCAGTGATATAATTTTTCCCCTATCAGATTGACAAAATGTTAAGAATTTGACAACCCAGTCTGTTGGCTGAGAGCTACGGGGAAGTGGGCATGCTCATTACTTGGGAAGAAAATTGGTATAAGCTTCACGGAGAGGAATTTGGCAATATGTAACACATGATACATACATTTTCTTTATTAAAACAGCAATTCAATTTATAGGAATTTGTCCTGATGTTCCACATTCAACAACTTAAAAATATATGCACGCAGTTATGTATTGTAGCATTATTTAGAATTGCAAAATTTGGGGAACAACCTAAATACTAATGTACCGAAGAGTTTTTGAATACACTATAATAGAAAGAAATGCTATGTAAATATAAAACAAAATAAGGGAAATATGTAGGAATATATATGGAATGGTTCTCGTGATATATTAAGTAGAAAAGAGCAATGTGAAAAAAGTACCTGCAGTAACAAATTTTGTGTAAGAATGGAGGGAATGTATAAAATTCTATCAGATGGCTTGAAATGTGGCAGAAACAATGGGGAGTGAAAACAGAGTGCAAGGGAATTAGGAATAAGAATAGGGGGAAGTAAGGAGTTGAGGAACACTTTTCTGAGTACACCTAATAGTATAGTGGCTCCTGGAACCAGGTTAATGCTTTACATACTAACTACCAACACCACCACCAATAATATATCAACAAATGTGTAGGGAAAATTCTAATATTAAATACTAACAGAAAGGAGTAACTCTAACTCAATTTTAAAAGAATACTATAACCACAATGATGAAGTAGAAAAAGAACCAAACTAAGCCAAGTAATATTGGAAAACATGTTGACTATACATCCTTAGGCTAAAGACAGAACGAATTACAAGCAAACATTGAACTCTGGTCAGTAGGTTTGATTTTGCAGTCTCTGAGAAAGGTTGGCAATTTTGAAGCTACTTTCAGTGCACTCTAGAATTGAGTAAATATATTGAGTATAATGGGAGCCAGATTTCATTCTCAAGAGATGAGAGAGATAAATATGGAAAGAGGGAAGGCTAGGATAAACTCTCTGATGTCGATTTGGAATTGGAGGCATCAGCATGAACTCATGGCATGTATAGATACAAAGATAAAGTAGAAATAACAGATATACATGTGTTGGAGAGAGAGAGAGACAGAGACAGAGACAGAGACAGAGAGAGAAGAGCATAGACCTGTTAGCTCTCTGCTGAAAGAACCAGTAGTCAGTGTTTTTCCAGTAGCAACAAGCATACCTACTGCTCACATCTTGGTATCTGAAACATTCTCCACTATGAGAAACCAAGACTACTTGGAGAAATGGCTGATTCCAGGTTGGTGTGGGAAAAGGAGAAGATGGGCCTGAAATATCCTGGAATATAAAGATGGACAAAAAAATGATGAGGGCATATCAAAAAGGCCCAAGGGCCTGCTTGAAGGGGATTCTACTGGCCAAAGCGGGGACCATTTGAATTCCCAAATAGTGGTAACAATGGAATAACTCATTAAAGAAAATGAAAATCTTGCACCCCCTGGGTGGCTCACTTGAATAAGCAAGGGACTTGATTTTGGTTCAGATCGTGATCTCGTGGTTCATGAGACGGAGCCCTGCATTGGACTCTGTGCTGACCACGCAGAGCCTTATTGGGATTCTCTCTCTCCCTCTCCTTCTCTGCCCCTACCCCCACTTGTGTGTGCTTTCTCTCAAATAAATAAATAAACACTAAAAAAAAAGAACATGAAAATCTGTAACTTCATACTGATAGAAATAAAAATATGGGGAGAAAGAAAATCTCTTCCTTACAAATAATAACAATAACAATAAATAATAATAAAATAAGTAACGATAAATAGTTATTATTTGCAAAGGGAATAATAGCAACTTTATAGTGGAGAAATGTGGCAAGCACCACCTTAACAAGTACTCAAAATTAACATCTTGGAAAACAGGGCAAACCTATATGAGAGCTTCCTTTCTAGGGTGCAGAAAGAAATACACGTCACTTCTGGGTTACTGTCCAAATAAGCACAGCTCTATCTAATTATGAGGAAAGTCAGACTTGCTCAAGCTGAGGAACATTTATAAGATAGTTTCTCTGTATTATTCATATCTGTCCAGGTCATGGCAGTCAGAGAAAATCTGTGGAACTGCTCTGTATTAAAGGAGCCTAAAGACTGAACATTTAAATCTAATGTGTGATATTGGACTGGATCCAATTTATTTTCCTTTTACAAAAAACTTTATTGTGACAATTGGAAAAATTTGAATAAAATCTTAAGTTAGATAATAGTATTGCACTAATGTTAACTTTCTGATTTTGAAAGTTTAGGGTTGTGTAGTTGTATAGTTAAGAGAATGTCCTTATGAAATATACACGGAAGTTTTAGAGTTCAGGGGGCATCATTTAACCTTTCAAATGTTAAAGCATGTAAAGAATGTTAATGTCACTAAACCTGTCTCAAAAGAATAAGATGCTAAACATTGGGATGTGATTAGACACTGAAATCAGAATAATTTTTTCATATACATTAAAAATAAACAAGCAGAATATATTTTCTAGAAGGCTGAGCAAAATATCAGTGTCCTTCTTTGCAATATCATTACATTGAATGGTAAATAACTTATGAAAAATATATAAATTTTGAAGTTATGCCAACATTCAATTCTGAAAAGCATGAGATTAATACAGGTGATACATTCACCTTTTTTCAATAGGGCCAAAACATCTATTTTGACACCTATGTTAATAGCTTTCCTCTGCTTCCTCATGCAGTGCCTTCCTGTTATGTTAACTGAGATTTTCTTGTTAAAATTTAATTTAAACTTCACAAAACTAGGCTCACAGAATAAATTCTTAGGACATAAGGAATATTTTGCTGTTAGGTGGCAAATGGAAAGTTGGAAGATGCCTGTCATCTCATGTCATGGTGGAAAACTCCTACTTCTTTTTCCTAACCACTTAACAAAACTTTATTCTATAAAGGTAATCATGTAAACTTCTTTTATTTATTTATTCATGCATTCAACAAATATTATTGATCTGATGTAAATTGAAACAAGCAATTAAGCAAAGGGGAAACTCAGTCGGCATGAGTCCCAAGATTCTCATAAAAATGAGCTCTTACAAGGTGAAATCCACAAAACCACTCCATGTTTAAAGGCTACAAAAAGACCAGACTAAACCCAATGCATCTAATGCAATCTGCTGTACCGATGGGCTCTGTGAACAATTACTATTATCACCACAATGTTTCTAAAAACATAGATGACATTCATATAAAAATAAAGCCAAATCTCTTCAGCAAGGAAGGGCTTAAGAATCTTTATCCTATAGTCATAAGTATAGATGAATATACTGCTCATGAGATTTCAATTAATTAATTTAGCATATTGTTAAAATAAGAAACAAATAATAAAAAGAGAATTTAAAAGTAGAACAAATCGGGAATTGCCTTGGATGACAGAGAATAAAGCCAACATCCAGGAGTGGGGCTGACACTTACGTGGTGAGAACACGGTCTTGGGCCCAGGACCTAAGCCAGAAGAGTCAACTAACACAGAAAAGCAAAAGCCATCTATTTATATTGCTAATGTCAAGACTTTGAATTATGATAAATTGTATCAGATGGATCAAAGGCTTTAACAAAATACTTAAAAATGTAATGTCCTAAATATGATTAAAATTTACTTTGCTCATACATAAATCTAAAGATGATTGGTACAACTCAGTGAGTTTCCATGTTCCCTCTGACAGTTCAAGAATCCAGATTTCCTCTGTTTTACTGCTCCAACTTTTCCTAAGGTGTCTCTCCCTTTTGCATGGCCAAAATAAAATAGCAGCCACATAAGACCAGAAAAAAAATAAAGTCCAGATATTGTATTGCATCCCTTGTTTCCACTCATATCTCCGCGTTCTGAATTCAGTCACATGGCCTATCTCATTGAAAAGGGGGCTGAGAGGGGCGCCTGGGTGGCGCAGTCGGTTAAGCGTCCGACTTCAGCCAGGTCACGATCTCGCGGTCCGTGAGTTCGAGCCCCGCGTCGGGCTCTGGGCTGATGGCTCAGAGCCTGGAGCCTGTTTCAGACTCTGTGTCTCCCTCTCTCTCTCTGCCCCTCCCCCGCTCATGCTCTGTCTCTCTCTGTCCCAAAAATAAATAAAACGTTGAAAAAAAATTTAAAGAAGTGTTAGTTCAAAAAACTCAAAGTGGGAGAGAAAGTAAATCTAACAATTTACTTCCAGGCTTCAAAAGCAGCTTAAATCCTGGAATCAGACAGAAGGAAAAAAAAAAAAAAAAAAAAAAAAAAAAAAAAAGAATAAAGACACCAAGCATACATTAGAAAGCTTGAAAATTCCTTCAGCACCCATAATTATTTGGTAGAATGACTTACTAAAATTTAGGTATCTTAAGATAACTCCTTTAAAGACTTTTTTTTCCTGCTTCACTTTAATTAATCTTCTCACTAGCTCCTAAATTCCAAAATGTTTTTAAAATTTTTGCAAGGGGAAAAAAAATCAAGCACTCCCACCTGGTGAATCAGCTTCATAAAAGTTTTAACACTTGGTATGATTCAGATGGAGTTCACATTAACATGTATTTTTTCTATGTATCATGCTGATCATGTAAATGTAGCTAGCATTCTGAAAAAAAAAAAGAAAGAAGAAAGCACACAAATTGTAACTGATTAGATGCTACTGCAATCATACAGAACCAGTCTTTTTTTGGGGGGGGGGAGGGAGGAGGGGGGAACTGAATATCACTTCTGTATGAATATAAATAAACTTCACTTTAATTCGAGATTATTTTGTCCTTATGAAGGAGAATGATTGAAAACGTAGAGAGGAGGTTTCCTGTTTTGCGTGGAGAGACTGCTGTTTGAGGAGGAATGGAAATGCTATAAGTCATCTGTCTGGTCCCAAATACATTCTGTTCAATTCAATAAATATTTATTTAACTCCCCTTCCGGACATGGCATCTAAAAATGAGAAACTCAGCTTTCCATGGGCTTCCTGTAGGCTTCCATGGGTGCAGGGGAAACCCGGTTCTTCCCTGTGTTGCTTCCCTGTGAGTGTCCTCTCCTACTCACACAAAACGATATCCGACAATTCTGGTCACCAAATGTGTGAATATTTTCCCCCACACCAAGTAATATTCTGTGACACCGGCTGGGTGTCCCACGATCCCACTCAATTCTGACACTATCTAGGGTTTCAGGAGCTCTGTGCCAGGGACAGAGGTTAAAGGCTCATATTAGAACAAGAGATGCTCCAAGTGTTCTTATCACTGAGGAAATTACAAGGGCTTAGGGGCTCTGTGCCAGGAATAGAGGGCAGAGACCAGTGTATATTTTCTATTCTCTCACAGCCCACCTTGGAGTCTCTGGCCACAGGCCCTTCATGGCAAAATGGTAACTAACTCGAAAGATATTGGCACATTACTTGAATCCTGTGCAATCATCCGTAATCATCCCAATCCATCGTCATATCATATGAAAAATGTCTCCCAGGGCCTAGCCTCTCAGATCTGTAGGCTCCCATGCTGTCTTGTCAGATTCCTAAAGCAGGAGTGTTCCAGGTAAACAAATAGCTTTACCCTTTCAGGCAACTGATATAACTGAGCTCAGAGACAATAGCATCTCTTATTCAAAGCCTCTTCTGAGGTGTTAATGTGATACTGGATTTCTCTTATTAAAGAACTTACCTGTTCATTACTTTACCCTTGGCTACCTTTCTTCCTTCTCTCCATTTATCACCAAACTCTTCTACCTGTGAAAAGGCCTTCGGGTTTGCCCAGTGTGGAGGCCAAGTTGCCTCCCCTTCAGCCCACTCCTGTTCACACAGAGTAAGGTTGCTCAGGGGCAGAACTAGTGAGCGGAATTCACCACCAGGCAATGTGGCTGGCTTCACTGTTAGCCCCAATTTGGTCAAATGGGGTGAAGGCGCACCCTGACCCATCAGGCCCTTAGGCATTCTGATAAAAGGTTTAAAGTAGAATTGCAACTTCTTTCTGAGAAAGCATCTCCGTCCCAGCTCTGGTAGTTGCAGCTCTCATCCTATGCCCACTGCATCAAGTCGGGGAAAAAATTGAGGGGATGTGGTTAAGAACGTAGACCAACATCTTCTCCAACTTCTCCTCCCCAGATCCACTAGAAAAGCGGGCATCCATCCAGTGGGGACACGTTTTTAGTCTTTTTTTTTTTTTTTGCACACTCATAAAGATGTGTAAGCTAGCCCTTCCTGCTTTTATCTCCTCCCTTTTAGACAACCAACGTTTCAATTACCTGTTCCAATTCTCTGTAAAACTAGTCCTCTGAGGAGGATATCTCTCTGCCCTTTGTTGGATACTATAAGCTGTAAACTGTGCCCCTTGGTTTAAAGCCATCCAAGTTGGTGCAATATCTTCTGTTCAGATTCTTTTATAGGCTCCTGAGCATGAGAATCTACCACTGGGTGAGCAAAGCCCAGTCTAGCTAGAGTCAATGCCTATTCCTGTTAGGATCCATTTGTCACCCCTGGGGCCACCAGCATCAGTCTTACTTGCCAGCTATGGTCATGCCTCTCCCCTCCCCCACCTAGGGAATTTGCCACATAGCCATGTGCAGTGATTGTCTCTTTTGCTAGGGAACAGAACAGTTCTTACTGGCACCTTGTGCCTCAGAGGGTGCAAAGAGATTATGTGCACATTCGGCCCATTTCTGCACAGCTGCAATACTCACACATCCATTTATTTCACGGACCCAGGTGTCCACCTTAGCTGAGCATGAAGGGATATCTGCTTGTTGATTTCAATCAGCTTGTAAACCTGGAAGGGGAGTCTTGCGATGGGCATAGTCATGTCCTACTTTAATGTACCCCTCAAAGGCCTACAGTGACTTCCTTAGGGCTATTTCCCATGTGAATATCCCTTTAATAGGCCTGGTTTCCATTGTCCTCCTGCCAGAGCATATAAGCAGGGCATTGGCCACTGCCCAGTAGTCAGTAAAAGCCCAAACACTGGGGCTCTTTTCACCACATTCTTCCATCACTGCTAGAAAACAGTGTACAATGCAGCCAACTGAGCTGATTTATTTTCACCTTCTTCAGTCAGGGTGGTGACATTCCAAACAATATGCTGTCCTTTCACTGTATAACTGCCATCCACAAACAAGCCGTTCCATGTCGGTCAGTTGAGAGTTGTTTATAGAGCACTGTCCAAGTGACAATAGTATCCAGTAGGTCTCCACATAGTTCCAGAATCAGTTCTTGGGAGAAAGAGACTTCCTGCTCATGAGTATCTCCTTCTTGCTTTTCCCAGGCAGCATGATCCTGTATAAACCATTTTCATTTAATTATGGAAATCTGGGCATGGCCATCCCCATTAGAGTGTTTTCCTGACATCATCCTAAACATTATGGATGTTTTAGTGTTTTGTTTTGTTTTTCAGAGAGAGAGGGCAAGTGGCAGAGAGGGGCAGAGGCAGAGAGAGAGAATTTTAAGCAGGCTCCATGCACGGTATGGAGCCTGAGGCAAGGCTCAATCCCACAATCCTGGGATCATGAACTGAGCCGAAATCAAGAGTTGGATGCTCAACTGACTAAGCCACTCAGGCGCCGTTGGATATTTTAGGTTTTAAGAGCATTTTATATCATTCATCCATCAGGGTCACTTCAACTAATGTCTGATAGCAGGGTAATAAACATGCTTCAATGGAAATTCTCTAATCCAAAGTTGCAGTGGTCATTGCTGGGAGTTGCCCACAGGCTTTTGCCATAAGACCCAAGGTAGGTGGCACATCAGGCTGTGACACAGAGAGTTTGTCCCTACCAGAACTCCAGCTTCTATCACACACTGTGTTCACTCAGGCAGTATTTCTGGTTCCCATTTAGCATGTCCAGTTACTATTGCTTGAAGGGTGAATTTATATGCCAGCTGTTTTGCAATGTTAGGTACGGGAAACATTCTCTAGTCAGGCACAATGTCTATTCCCCAAAATACAATCAGGCGATCTAGCCTGTTCAAACATAGCAATTCTCCCACAAACTTTTACTGTAACTGCATCAACTCTTACGTCCCCAACTGTAGCCTCTATTAGGATTTCATCAACAGGTTTTGGTTTTACAATGCTAGGTAGGAGGAGTATTCCCCAGCCAGACATAATAGTCATTCTTATAAAACATTCAGGTAAAAGAGACACAACCACTTCATGTAAAGCCTGTTTGAACATTTCAACTTTCATAGTCTTATTGGCTTTCACATTTTTATGTTCTCTCAATCTAACTGTAGCCTATGTCAGGACTTCACCAATGGATTATGGTCCCACAGTGCATGGGCTCCTGTATCAGCGAGTGCTGGAAATGTCTCTTTTGCACCCTTTGACCATCCTACTCACTCTGTGAAAAAGACTTTGAATCCCTGTGAGGGCTCAAGCCAAGGGACCCTGGCCTTTTTACCCCAAGGGACCTGACACTTTTGTCAACCTTGAACTTGAGTAATCTGCTTGCCACAAGTACAAGCGATTATTGCTCAGTTTTCCCATAACAATTTTTAAAAGTTTATTTGTTTATTTTTGAGAAAGAGAGAGGGGCAGAGAAAGAGGGGGAGAGAGAATCCCAAGCAGGCTTCACACTGTCAGCATGGAGCCCAACATGGGGCTCCATCTCACAAACTGAAAGATCACGACCTGGGCCAAAATCAAGAGTTGGACGCTTAACAACTGAGCCACCCAGACACCGCCGGTTTCCCATAACTTTTAATCTCTGCCTTCACGCTCTTAAAATTTTTCTGAATTCTGAGAAATAGACTGGACTTATTGGGGCACCTTAATATTAGAGTGCCACCTGGGATTCCTTTGCTCACCCACCCTTTGGTAGTGCTATAATAAAACCTTTGATCTAATCCCTTCAGTGTCCATTTTATTCATCCCATTTCTTAATAGCTATCTAAAAATTTTCCCTGCTGGGGTGAATCCCATGACTCTTCTCTTTCTTTTTCCTTTTTGTTTCATTTCTGTCAATATTTGCTTTATTCATCTTATTCTTTAATAACTTTTTAAAAATTCCTGCTCTGTTAAGACTGGTGTCTTAATTCTCTTCTCTGCCTTGTCCCATTGTCCTGTTAATTAACCTAATATTTTGTTAACATCTCTAAGACCCATGAGGGGAAGATGAGACAGCAAATTCAATAGGGCTTTGCAACTGTCCTTTGGTTTTGCAACAGTGAAGTTATATGGGGTGCCACTTGGATGCAGCCCCCTTAACTATAGCATTTACCATGACAGGATAATGGGCATATTCCATGAGCAAATATCCCATTCATCATAAAGCTGGTCCCACATGGTTTATATACAAAGCATATCAGCTGCTTCCTCTTGGTCATTCTACTTGGCATTCATAGGTAGAAATGGACAGTCCTCCTTTTCAGATTAAACAGACCTTACAGTGGCTTTTAAGCACTCCACCAGATTGGTTGTTTCCTGGGGAATAACCTCCTGTGTGTCTGGATCACATATAGCCATCTGTGATTATCCAATATTGAGCTGTGGGTCTTATATCAACCCAAACATGCCTTACTCGAAACCAAAGACGCAGCCCCCAAATTTATCACTCTCACAACTCACTTCAATAGAGGTTTCTTGGGAAGCTGCTGACACTGATTAATAAAATGAAGTTCCTCCTTCATATTCTACTCTGGTTCCAATAGTTTCTTGGTCTATCCACCCCCCGCCAACCTTGATTACCATGTTGGCGACCAGCAGATTCAGAAGTAATTTCTATTGTCCCTGCACAATTTTGGGGGGAGTGACTTTGGGACTAGTGACTGAAACTCAGTCTCAGTGAAATCTGAGTTTGGTTTAGCATCAAGATCCAGCCCAGCATGTTCTTTTACTTTTAGCTATCATAGATAACAATAACCAAAAGATAGAATATTTTGTCTTTTTCTCTGGTTTGTATTTCTTATGCATCAAGTGAACCGACTTCCCAGGTGTTACATCTATCTCTAAATTCCATGGAGAACTTTCACCTTTAGAGCTGATTGCAGAACAGCTGCTGCCCCATATCATGGGTGACTGAAAGAAAAACTCCATTTTTTTTTTCTTCTTCGTATATAAGGAAAAACCCAGTTTTCCCCTACTATGGATTTTTATCCTGTGAGTCTCCTTTACTAGTCATACAGAATTCTTCACTTCTGACACTTTGTAGTTTTCCTACAAATCAACTCAACAGATTCCACAGGTTAGGTGTTTAGTCCTATGAGACTAATCCTGCCTCACTTTGGATGGCAATCATAAGCCCAGGCTTTTACCTATGCTTCAGACCCATCAGCCAGAAGTCAGAGGTTCCAATGCCCCCCTCCTTGGGTTCACTTAATTTGCTAGAGTGGCTCACAGAACATGGGGAAACATTTATGTTTGCCAGTTTATTAAAGGATATGTTAAAGGATACAGATGAACGTCCATATGGAAGGGATGTGTAGAGCAAGGTATGTGGAAAGAGGTGCAGGACTTTCATGCCCTGTCCAGGCATACCACTGTCACCACAACTCTCTCTACTCACCAACCTGGAAGCTCTCAAACTTCCTACCTTGGTGATTTTATGGAGGCTTCATCATGTAGGCATGATCAATCATTTCTAGCCCTCCTCCCTTCTTAAAAGAATGGGGGTAGGCTGAAAATTCCCAGATTCTGTTGATGGCTTGTTCTTTCCCATATTAGCTCTCATCCAGGAGCCATCCAGGAACTAACCTAGAAGAATTGCCTCACTAGAACAGAAGACATTGCTATAATCCAGGAGACTGCAAGTTTTTCAGGAGCTCTGTCAGAAACAGAGGTCAAAGACCAATACTAGAACAAAAGATGTTCCTACTGTTCTTATCACTTATGAAATTACAAAGGTTTTGGGAGCTGTGTATCAGGAACTGGGGGCAGAGACCAATGCATATTCTTTCACAGCATCGTTAATGTACTTTGGCTTTTGACTAAATAAAAAACTGATGAGGGGACACCTGGGTGGCTCAGTTGGGTAAGCCTCCAACTTTTGATTTTGGCTCAGGTCATGATCTCACAGTTCCTGAGATTGAGCCCCGCTTTGGGATTCTCTCTCTCTCCCTCTGTCTCTGCCGCTCTCCCTCTCACTCCCTCTCTCCCTCTCTCAAACTAAATAAATATTTTTTTAAAAAAAAGAATTAAGTGAATATCTTCACTTTCACATCTGAAACGAATTTTTCAGACATAAAATTAAATAGCTTCTTTCTTCTTTCTCTTTCTCTTTAAATAGCAACTTTTCACAGAGCATCAAGGACCCAGTGTATGAATACAATAAAGCTAACTTTAATGTCATATCACCTCCTGTTGCTGCCAAAAGCCGTAGAGATGAAAAGGGGGGACTTCCCGCCAAAGAGTGTCACTGGAACTTCATGGTTTCCCTCACTGCAAGGAGATTAGCATTCACACAGGCAGCTGGAAATGGGTGGTGGAATCCTTTCCTTACAAGCCAAAGGAAAGAGAGAAATCCCTTCAGTGGTTTCTAACACAAGGAGTGGCACGGTGGGTGGTTGCCCTGTTGCTCACTGTGATCTGAAAAGAATCCGCCGACATGCCACTACCTATCATGGCCCAGTTCCCTCACAGGACCACTTGGGTTTGGTTTGACTTTTAACGTTTATTTATTTTTGAGACAGAGAGAGACAGAGCATGAACGGGGGAGGGTCAGAGAGAGAGGGAGACACAGAATCCGAAACAGGCTCCAGGCTCTAGCGGTCATCACAGAGCCCGACACGGGGCTCGAACTCACAGACCGTGAGATCATGACCTGAGCCGAAGTCGGCCGCTCAACCGACTGAGCCACCCAGGCGCCCCGTGGTTTGACTTTTAAAACAAAGCTTATTTATTTAGTTTGAGACAGCGTGTGTGCGCTTTCACGAACCATGAGATCACGACCTGAGGCAAAATCAAGAATTGGTCGCTTAACCAACTGAGCCACCGAGGCACCCTGGGTTCGGTCTGACTCTTAATGAGAGAGTCCATACTAGGAGGGACTGAACTGCTGATGACCAAGTGTGTGGTATTCAGGCTGCACTTACCTTACACTATTGTTACAAATATAACATTTGTATCTGAGTACAATAGTAATATGAGAAGTCTACATTAATCAACTTTGCATCCAATGCTTACAGCTTTCAATTATTAGGAGAAAGATCTAGGAACCAGATACAAAAGGTCTCATTACAAATGGCATTTACCTGGAAGTTCCTTAGCTCCAGAGGTAATAGTCTCACTAGAAACTAGCTGAAATTAATCAGAGAGACTATTTTATATAGTATTTCATCCCTATATTCAAAATTCTTGTGTTAAATAAACTGCAACTATGAAAACACTTATTGGAAGGGGACAGAAAAAAAAAAACAATCTTTATTACCTAACTTGAGAGGAACAGCAAAATATTTGCAAGACGTAACTCAGCCAATGAAAATAGCATTTGAGTTTGCATATTGACTTAACATAATCTTAAATTATTTTTTTTCTTAAATTAAAAACGCTTCAAAACATACTTCACAAAGTTGAAAAGGTGGAAGAGGCACATACATCTTGTCTCCTATCCCCCCCCAGATTCCCCCACCCTCACCCCCAGAAGCACAGTTATATCGAACCTGAAGTGTATTGAGACTAGCCTTGGCCCTGTCCTACATCTGGAAGAAACATCACTTGCCCTTTCTCTTTGCTCCTTTATTTTACACTTCAGAAAAAGAAAAAGAAAGTAACAGAGAAACAAAATTTGATGGAAATAGCACCAGCAGCTGAGTACCTGTAGGGTAGGCAGAGGACAAGTGGACAATGGGACTATGAATGAGCCTTTTTCTGAGTGGGAAGGAAACAAGTCTCTGGAGAACTATGAGAACACAGGTCAAGTGGTCTGAAACAGGATCAAACAGAGAGGAAAACAAGGCACAAGGAAGTGAGAGAAACCTGAGAGTGCTAGATTCAGTCGTTTTTGGTGAGGGAGATTAGGCATCATCATGAGAAAAACTAGAAAAACATAATGTACATTGATAAAGGAGGTGGCAGTCAGGACAAGAGAATATGGAATAATTCTTTTCCTTGGAGTCAGAGACCATTTGTAAAATGATTACAAAAACAGTCCGAAGCACTGTGTGAAACGCTTCTACTGAAAGTGGGGTGTGTGTGTGTGTTCATGTGCATGTGTGCATGTGTGTGTGTGTGTGTGTGTGTGTGTGTGTGTGTAGACAGTGAGTATGAGGTGGAAGGTGGTTTCCTGTGTCCTCAATTGTTCAGTAAGACATCAGTGTCCTGTGCTGAAAGCAGGCCTACCAATAGGATTCACCATTCTGGGTGAGATATTTGTTTACACATTTTTAGATCTTCTGTTCTAAGGACTGAACAGCTCAAAAAATATTTTGAGTTTAACCAGCAGTTAGTATATGTGTGTGTATATGAATTCTAATTTCCTGATGAAAATCATCCTGTACAATTATGATCTCTACGAACTTACTCAGTGAAAATAATGATCTGTATGACTTGAAATGGACAAGCACAGTCAGATTCATCTACCCTGGGCGATACCAGAATTTCGGAGGAAAAAGCACTTACCGAAATTATTTGAAAGCCCTGAGTCATTTAATGAAGTAAATGAAGTAAATTAGCACCAAGTAATGTGCCTTCTTCAAAAGACTGCACAGATGAGAGTTTTGGGGGCCACTAGTCTCAAGTGGAATGAGAAACTGCTGCTAAAAGAAAGGCAAAAAGAGAAAAACCAGGGCAGGCCAAATTAACAAGTAAATATAATTGACTGAGGCTTATGTGCTTTTGGAAAAGTGTTTCATACCAAGAATCAAACAGAGAGGTAACTCTGGTAAAAACAGCAATTAGGCACAGTCTTGCCTGTGGATGGTTTACCATACTAATTAAGTCAGTCTACTTTCCTGTTATTTATCAGCTACTTCTAAAGAATAGGTGTCAAATAATTTGCTTCAGGCTTAAGGTTTTTAAACTATAAAAAGATATTTGCTTCCATAAAATAAAATCTTTCAAATGCCAAAATTTCACCGTCCTATACGTGCCTCAGGATGAACTAACAGAGCTTAGTAAAAATATACCAATTTGGGAAACCCATCTTGTCTCACTTGCATGCAGATGTGACTCCAGAGACATGATGCGGAGCCCAAGATTCCATATTTTTATATGCTGCGCAGGTAGTTCTGATGGGAACATCCAAAAGATCATATCCACAGTCTTTGCAAAGGAACCATTTAGAAAAATGTGGCCAATGTAGGGTGAGCTCATGCATAGTTGCACAATCCCCCTTTTTCTTTGTTTAAAAATCTTGAGTTGTTCCATAATCATTTTGCACTTCTGATAAATTATTATTTTAGAATTCTGAACTCAAATGGACCTTGCTAATGCATTCTGGTGCAAACGGCATATAGGTGAACATGGATTGTAAACTGCAAAGTGATTTATAAACGTTGTGATTGTCATTCCATTACAGACAACTGTGGTGTGCAATCTGAGGAAGCAGGACTTGTGTCTGGAAATGTTGGTTTTCAGACTTCCTGCACCCAGCTCATCTGGAATGATGGTGTCATCTGGTGTATGACATAAAGGGAAAGCAAAAACTTCACAATGCTTCATATTTTGCTTAACATTAAAGGTGCATTTGTAATATTGCCTAGTAGGAAATACTCAAAAGGCCAGAGAGCTTGGGGAAAATTGTGACTTGTGTCATAATAGCAGGTATGTTACCTTCTCAGGATAGACACTAGACATTCAGGGCGTGGGGTAAGTCCTCACCAAAGTCCCTGGCATGAAATTGCAGAAGATAAAGAATAACTCTGTATTATTTGTACAAATAATTTTGAAAGAATAAGTAAGCAATACTTCCATGAAATTGAGATAACTCCATCTTGGAATGGTTGTAACAGTCAAGGGACAGAGCGATGGTAATTAGGAAGATTTTCCAGATTTCGAGGGATCTATTTGGGAAAACATTACTTCAGTTTGCCTTTCACTAATTCTGAAAAATTTAGCCACATTGCTTTGTTGCAAGCGATGCAGCTGCAAAGCATTTACTACCTTTCTTTAAAAAAGAAAAAAGACAAATATCCCAAAGTCCAGCAAATATGAATGACTGAGTGAAATGTCTGTGGTTACTGCTGGATTTCCCATCTAGTCCTGTGTCTCCTACTATTTTAATTTGTGTCTGTAACCTTATCTCTGGCACATACTCATAACTGATCACTGTGACCCACTGTTCATTTAAAAATTCTAAGTTATGGTTGATAATCTGAAGTGCAACTAAGACAATTCTATGTTCTGATCCTCATCTCACAATATTTTTACTTAATGACTACTTCTACATATTTTTGCACGATTTCAGTTTTGCCAATATATACAACAGCAATTTTTATTAAGATCTTTTTATTGCTTCTAATGGCTTTTGATGTAATAGGCTGATACCAAGGTTAACAAGGATCACATATGTTTTCAACTCATCTAGTTGGGGCTTTATTTATGTTGCCTAAACAAGAGACTGGAAAATGAAAGTAGTGATTCCATTTTTTGAATGGCTCTAGGTTGAATGCTGCTGGAGTTGTGAACAGGGGCTTAATCAAACATGGGCATAAATTTGGGCGTAACTTATTAATATGCAAATCCATAAATATTTATTAAACACATGCACAGTACTAGGCTATTTTTCGGCTCTTAATATTATAGTCAAGGCGCTGGCCCAACAGTGTATATTTACTAGTATATTTACTAGTCTCTGAATCCCTGTGGTCCTCACTGGTCCCACTCCTTCCTTGTTCATTTTGTAGATGTTAAAAACCATTACTTCTGCTGACCTCATCAATAAATCATTAAGCATTTTGATAGAAATTTGAGATAGGTGGAAGTGGATGAATCAGAGGTTCTGATTTCCAGGCATCATTAATCTTGAAGAGATAAAAAATAAATGGAGATGGTATAGAATCAAATGTTAAATTCTATAGGTGACAGAAGTTTACAAACAGGATTGAACAGTGTACATTGAAATCATCAGTGAAGACTTCAGAGGACCAGTGACATTTGAGCAAGAATGTAAAGGATGGGTACAATTTGGAAAGGAAGAGAAACGTTGATAGTGCATCTCAAATGGAGCCAACACATTCAATTAAGAAGAATTGGGGGCGCCTGGGTGGCTCAGTCGGTTAAGCGTCCGACTTCAGCTCAGGTCATGATCTCACAGTCTGTGAGTTCGAGCCCCGCGTCGGGCTCTGGGCTGATGGCTCAGAGCCTGGAGCCTGCTTCCGATTCCGTGTCTCCCTCTCTCTCTGCCCCTCCCCCGTTCATGCTCTGTCTCTCTCTGTCTCAAAAATAAATAAACGTTACAAAAAAATTAAAAAAAAAAAAAGAAGAATTGAAGAAAAGAGTTAGAGCAGTGGAGAGTGCTGGGAAGACGCCTTGTCCAGGGAGGCAATTTCTCATAAGGGCATAGTGACTTCTCTAATTTATTCATCAATAAGGAAATTTGTCTTCAGCAACCATTGTGAACAAGGTGGTGTACACGGATCTTGAGATAAAGTGATATTCCAGCGAAGGAAAAACCAATTAAAGAGCTACTGAAAATTGAGAAGGGTTGGTGAGAAAAGATTTGCCTAAATATATAGGATAGGGACAGGTTATAAAACCCAGTGGTCCCCAAATGTATCCTGGCTGCTACTCCCTTACTGTGATGATATAAGATATAAGGATAATTTCTGAATACACATTTAAGTGTTTGACAACTTTTTAAGTTCATGTTCTTTCCTTTCCGTCTTTTTTTCCCCCCAAAAAACACATTTGCCTGAGAGAGGCAATAGTACGTCGCTTGATGTCTCTGAAAGTTTAATACATTGATGAATTTGGGCTTGTTTTAAGTTTCTATGGATCCAGAATTCCTTTAGGTTGAAAGGACATTGTCTTATTAGAATTTCCTCCTTTTAACTCAGTACTGGCTGCCAGAGGCCTCCGGTGGAGAAGGCAAAGCACGCCGGACTTGAATTTAGATCACTGACTGTATTTTTGCAACGTAGGGCTCACCTACCTTGTCATTCGATATTTCCACACATGACCCTTATGTCTACATTTTTTTTTAAAAAAAAATAAAATGTGAGTAAGATAACATTTGAGATAATATTTTTTAACCCATAAGGAGTTATATAAATGTAGATGCAAGAGTTGTCAGTTCTACCCAAGATACTCTGCTTTGAATTCTTTTCTACGTATGCTCTTGCCATTAAGACTGCTCTGCTCCTGCCCTTTTTCTGTGACTTTTCTTCACCTATTGTTGCTGAGCTCTGGTAAAATGTAGGAGTTTAAGGGGCCGGGGAACACTGGTAAAATGGAAGAAGTCCCTTCACTGCTGACTTAGGGTTGAGGGCAGTGGAGCTCAGGCCTGGCACACTTTCTTGAAAAGTATAGATTGAGTTAGATGCAGACTACTAGACAAACATTCTTGAGAGAATTATGAAATAAATTTAATTTTACTAGGTGCAAAGTAATAGAAATTAACTAGATTATAGAAATAGATAATTTTCCAATTTTGATATTGTTATTGGCTGAAGATTATTTGTTAGCAGTTCAAGGATAGTAAGTGAAATTAAAGATAATTAAACTATGGCTCCTAACTTCCGTATCCTCTATCACTGCAAAATGAAATAGAAGTTTGAGGGAAAATATAAGGCTCACTCGGTTTATTCTTATTAAGAGAAGGCTAGAAAGTATTTCTGAAAGAATACTCAAAGTAACGTTCATTACGTCAGAGAATTTTCAATAGTCTAGGTTAGGTTGTCGTCTTTAGCAACAAACAAACAAACAAACAAACAAAGTTAAATTTAAAAGGACAATTTGATTTGATTTGATTTGATTTGACATAAACAACACACATACATTTAAATGTTGCATGAGACATGTTTATACTAAATATATATATAGAGGGGCGCCTGGGTGGCTCAGTCGGTTGAGCAACCGACTTCGGCTCAGGTCATGATCTCGCGGTCCGTGAGTTCGAGCCCCGCGTCGGGCTCTGTGCTGACAGTTCAGAGCCTGGAGCCTGTTTCGGATTCTGTGTCTCCCTCTCTCTGACCCTCCCCCATTCATGCTCTGTCTCTCTCTATCTCAAAAATAAATAAATGTTAAAAAAATTTAAAAAATATATATATAGAGAATATAAGTATAATATAAATGCACGTAATATATGTAGTATATAAATACATGTGTTTAGTATAAGTATGTTCCATGCAATATTTGGATATATATGTGTATGTGTGTGTGTGTGTATATATATATATATATGCATATATATATGTATATATGTATATATATATGTGTGTGTGTATAAGGTATATATAGTATGTATATAATATTTATACCAAAATACATTTATGTGTACATGTATATTTAGTATAAATACGTCCTATGCAGTATTTGGGACGCACCTAAATTTTGTTCCCTGTTTATCTGAAATACAAATAATCTGTGTATTCTGCATTTTATCTGACAACCCTAGTTCAGGGTCTGGTCCTCAGTTCTCTAGACTAAAACAGAGTGCTGCTGGCACATTGAAAGCAGATCAAATCTGTCAAGGTAGCCTCACGTTAAGGATCCCCCCAAACTGATGCATTCAGGTACAATGCAGATTTATTACTTGTGAGGTGAGACAAATAGCAGTGATAGGAATCTCAATATCCTTGTTAGCTTTTCCTCTGCAATCTAGAAATACCTCCACAGCTACCATCCTGGCTCAAGCCCCCATAATTGCTCACCCAGACTATTGAAATAGTCTCCTAACACTCTGCCTCTACCTTTCATTTATTTATGTATTGAGTCAACAAGCATTTATCAAGTGCCTGCTAAGCGCCTGGCACTATCGTAGGCTGTGAGGATATGATAATGAGTGAAAGGAAAGCCCTTTTATTCATGGAACCTATTTTTAAGTGGGGAGAGACAGGTAAGTAAAATATATCATGTGGCAGATGGTGAAAAATAAAGCAGAAAATGGGGAGAGCTGTTGGAGGAGTGTGCATTTCAGTTGGTGATCAGTGAAGGCTTCCCTGAGAAGGTGACATTTGGACAGAGCCTTAAAGGAAAAAAAAAAAGAAGGAATGAGCCAGTGACAATCTGGGAGAAGAATATTTCAGGCTGGGGAAACAAAACAGGCAAAATTCTGTACTAAGAGAGTTTTAGGAACATCATGGAATCTAACAAGGGGGAGGATAAGAGAAGGTGGAACATGTTTTTATAAGCCATGGTAAGGAATGTAGACTTTACTCTGATACTTAGAGGTGTGATAGTATCTGACTTATATTATTTTACTTATCTGAATTATTTAATAGAGACCAATCCTACTACAGTATTAGAGGACTATTGTAATAATTCAGGAGCGTTGTGTTGGTGGCTTCGTCCAGAAGATAATAGTAGTGATGATGAGAAGTTGTATGTTTCTGAATACATTTTGAAGATAGAACCAAATGATTGGATGACCGATTTAGATTTTGTGAGTGAGAGAAATCCACGATGACTTCAAAGGTTTTGGCTTGACCACTGCAAGGACAGAGCTATCATTTATTAAAATAATGACGAATATGAAAGGAGGAGAAGTTTGGGGGGGCGGGAAATCAAAAGTTTGGCTTTGGATCAATTAATTTTGAATCTGTATCATTCTTCCAAGTGGAATGACCAAGCCTGGGAAACAAAAAAGAACCAGGGTGGAGGTGTGAGGTTAGGAGTCATCAATGGATATGTGCTATTTACAGCTTGTAGACTAATAAGTAAACAAGGAAGTGAGTATAGAGAAAAATGACTAGTGTCTTAATGTTGGAATTGAAGGTCTGAGAGATGAAGAGGAACCAGCAATATTGTCAGGTAGGATGGAAAGCAGGAAAATGTGGTGTCCTGGAAACAAGTGAAGAAACGTTCCATTAAGAAAAGACAAAAACTGGGCTAAATGCTGAGGCTAGACTGAAAGATTGAGAAGTGACATGAGATTGATCAGTCTGGACCTCATGAGTGACCTTGACAAGGCAGTTGTAGGGGGATACTGGGGTAAAAGGATGGCTAAAGTGCATCTAAGATAAAAAGAGGGCATGTAATTGAAGAAAGACATCATGGACAACTCTAGGGAGAAGTTTTGCTAGAAAGAGGCACAAAGAGTTGGTGCAGTAAATAAGGGAAAAGTAGATCAAGAGACGATTATTTATCATAAGATGTGACTGTTAGCACATTTTTGTTTCCTTTATTTGCACATTTGAGGAGCTGTCTTACTGAAGCAAATGAGTATTGACACACAATGTTCACATGATAGTAATATCAGAGACACAACATTGGGCTGCACCGGTTGCCAGTTGGACAAATAGCAGCAAATTTCTCGCATTCATACATAATTAATGAGTTTATGTTAGCGCATTTAAAAATTTTTAATTGTTTTTTAAAGAATAAATACTTCTGAAATTCAAAATCAGCTTAGTTGCTTCATAATACTCCTCTGAGGCTGTTGTCTTCATCTTTGTCTAAAATACATGAGCTCAACCCGATTTCCGTGAGGTCTGGGGTTATGTTATGTTCTCGTGATGGGATTTTGATAACATGGAGATGCGCCTTTGTTATCAGTCTCTAGTATAACATCACAGCTCTATCTTGGCTCTACTCCCAAGATCCCTGGTGGCTAGCACTTCGGAACAAATAGTGTGAGCATCAACAGCCTAAATTTAGACCTGTCTCAGTAGAAATGGAATTTAAGCTAGGCCTGGCAGCAGT
This sequence comes from Acinonyx jubatus, assembly GCF_027475565.1. NCBI lineage: Eukaryota > Metazoa > Chordata > Mammalia > Carnivora > Felidae > Acinonyx > Acinonyx jubatus. The sequence continues at coordinate 67,505,402 of NC_069385.1, forward strand.
GGGATCATGACTAAGAGTGGTAACTCACCTCTGCCAGGCCTTCAATTTCCCCAAGAATAATAATAGCAGGGCCAAGGGCTCAACAGGCAGGAAGTGACTGGTGAAGAGGAGAGAGAAGGACATGGTGGGAGATGGTTGGAAGGGTCCAAAAGATCAATATTACCTTGTCCTTACAGCTTTAAAGGTTTAATTGTATATCCTATCCAAATTTAGAATCTTTACATTTGCAAGTTTTCCCTAGAACTACAGCCTGATCGGTTCTCCTCTTTCTAAGCCTGGGAGGAAGACCCCCGTTATCATAATCCCATACCCATTCTTCCCAAGCAGAATTAAATCCCCTGCCTAGCAGGAGTCCTGCTGATAAATGAACATTCCGAGGGGGTCTGGCTGTATTTGGGAGCCCCAGGACAGAACTGTAGCACAGTCGTAGTGTTGGAATACGAACACATATCTTGGGTGCATTTTATCATGTGTATGTTTTCAAGGCTCATAAAAAAATACACACAGCAATTTGTCCTAGTTCTAATACGCGAGTCAGGCATTTTTGGTTTTGCTATTGTTTTTGAATAAAATTAAGAGGTTTACATAATGTGGGAGAGGACAACTGAAAGCACAGAAGCAAGTGTAAGATTAGCTTCACAACTGGGCCCCACGGAAACACCGCACAACTTAAATAATCAACGATTATTTAATGATAAAGTGATTTTTCTTATCTTCCTATGTTGCAGCAATTTGAAATGCTGCTCTGGGCAGGACAAAGCAACACAGGGGATAAAATATTAAGGGAAAATGACAAAGTGCAACATCTTAAACAATGTGCAAGGTGTTCTATGAAAACACTCTAAAATCATCTAGCAGTTATGTGGAAAATTAGGATGAGACATTTTCTTTATTGTTCAAATCGCTGTAACACGAACGTGCATGCTATCACAGACACTTTTTTTTTTTAACGGAAATATGTCTTGGAAATAGACTGCGTGGGTTAAGCAAACTTTTTATCTTGAGAACTGACTTTATTGCGAAAATTCTCCTTCTTTATCTAACTTTGTGTAACGGAGCTGGAGTCAACTAATACCTAATGCTCCTCAGCTCCAAACAAACAAAAATGACCCATGCCTTGTGCAGGTTTTATGGAGCTGAGCAGATGGCTGAAGCAGCTGACAAGACAGAAAGTGCCTTCTAGCAGATAACAATACCAGAGCACATTGTTTAGAAACGTCTCCTCTCACTTTGCTCCGCCAGCGAGTTCAGGGAGTTAACAATCAAAACTGCCTCATGTATTTAAACTTTGTGCAGTGGGTCATATAAACATTCTTTGAGTTAAATGGTGTAATAGATCTAAAAATCTCATACCCACTTTCTCTTCTCTGTGAGATTTATCATGCTGTGATATAAATACCCACAGTATTTTACAAGACAATGAACTTGGCTTTTTCTAAGGCCAGTAATTTGTGCTGAGTAGTGGAAAGCTAGAAAGCTATAAAATGGCTGCCTGACACAATTTTGAGGCTTTTAGAACTGCATCTTTAGAATATATTTGAAATTACAATATGATCCTATTTCTAAAACTAAAAACATCTGAATATACACAAATAGAGAAAGGATAAAGCACGCCAACATCCCATGTCTAAGAAAACTGCTAAATCCTGACAGGTAGCCAGCCCAGAAAACTTGTATCAGTTAATTATCTGCATCTCTTTATTTCTCTTTTCTTACCCTTCTGGGGGATGGGCCAATTGGACAGAAGTTGGAGATGATGGTTTAAAAGTTTTAGTAATTTCTCCCTTCTTGTCTAGTGTAATATGTCACATGTCTGTCTTGTGCACTTTTGCCAGTATTAGCTGTGGCCCTCTGGGGAATTTCATGGTTTTAAGGGACTGTTTTCCTTTTCCCCTCCTTCCACTGTTTTTCATTACAGAACGTGTGATGTCATCGCAATGCTCTATTAGCTCTACTGTGACCAGAAAAGCACATTATCATAATACAAGGGCTCCAGTGCTCATTATCAGGGAAGGGACTTGGTTCAGGAGTTGCCTTTTCTCTATGTAGAGAGAGACCTGTACAGAGGAGGAGTCTTGGAAAATGAAGACATCAAACACTATTGGGATCCAATGGCATTCCTCTCTTCAGTCCTCACAGAGTGGGCCTGAAAAGCAAGTCTCCACTTATTTGGGTCCTCACAAAGACTGAACAATGGGTGGCTGTGTGCAAAGCCTTTTTTTCCTATCCAATCTGTAGGCATTATCCAAGGGATCTCCATTCACATGAAGATAATGCCCAGGGCCTCTCTTCTTGTTTAAACTATAGCTCACTCTATCTGAGGCCTCCTCTCATTTTCTTTTTGCCATTTTAATCCTTAGACTTAGAGAGTTACTCAAGAATCAAACTAAATTAGAAGAAAATGTTGATGTCTCCAGTCATGGAATCCTAAGATAAAGGTATCTTTGTTTTTTCTCCTCCAGATGCTAACTGTATTTGTGTTAAGCATCTTCAATAGGGACAACTGTGAATGATCTTCATTCTGAATCTCAAGAGGGAAGTTGGGAAGTAATCACCCTCCTTTAGAGCCATACTTGCTCTGCTGGATATTATCTAAAAAGGTTTATTTTTAATTTACTCTCATCTGGCAACAGTCCCCTTTGGGGGCAAAGAAAGTTTATTTTTAGAAGTAAAAAAATAATGTTTTGCTCCAGCAAAACATGAGATGACATTTTCAAGAAAAGCTCTTATTATATGTTTGATTTTTGAAAATGTGCTTATTGAATACGGAATTTATGGATAGACATAAATGCACATACTTTGGTGGTTTGTGAAGAACATGAAACAAAAGTTACAGCTTTTTGAACCAACCGCCAAGCCATTGTTACATTTATAAAATAACTAACCCATATGTTAAAAGAATTTCAGTAGGTGCTTCATAGTTGAACTAAGAAGGTATGTCATCTACCACATGATACAGTAAATAAAACATAAATATAAACTGTAGTAAGTTGGAAATTGAAAGTAATAATAGCAATCCAGGGTTCAGCTAAGAATCTACTACCGATTTAATTTCAACTCAGTTTCCCTTAAAAAGTTTTCTGGACTCTTGATTGCTAATACCATAGATTCTTAATGATTTCAAAGAAATTTTAAAATCTGTGGAGTCAGTGAACCCCAGCCCAGGTATGTCTTCGTTCTATGGTCATTTCAATCATAGGTTTGGTCTTTTCAGCAAAGGAAAAATGACTCCAATAGGTTTGGTAAATTATAAACAATTTCCACGTGAGGCAGGCAAAATAGGATTCACCATTTAGATCTATCTCATTAGTTTGATACGTCTCAGTTTGTACATGTAGAAATGAGTGAATCTCTAAGGACTTTTTGTTCTTGAAAAAAATTCGGTTTGTATAGTTGTACATGAGAGAAGTTCGATTCAAAATAGTCCAATCAAAAAAGAAGGAGGAGGAGACAAATGTTGGGGAGAAAAAAAGGAGTCTGTTGACTCGAGTAACTGTGAAGTTGTAGGCTGGTTTAGTAGAGGTTGGTACAGAACCTCAAAGCCTGCCTTCCATCTTTCAGCAGTCCTTCCACTGTGTATTGTCTTCATGGTCTCCTACAGCGTGATCTGCAGTCAGAGAAGACAGAGATCATCAGCTGTGGACTTATAAAACCCCAAATTGGTAATCTCAGAGAAAGAGAATTTATTCCTCTTTTCTTAAATTTTTTTTGATGTTTATTTATTGTTGAGAGAGAGAGAGAGAGAGAGTGAGACAAAGTGTGAGCAGGGGAGGGTCAGAGAGAGAAGGAGACGTAGAACCTGAAGCAGACTCCAGGCTCTGAACTGTTAGCACAGAGCCTGACGTGGGGCTCAAACTCACAGACCACGAGATCATGACCTGAGCTGAAGTCAGATGCTTAACCAAGAGAGCCACCCAGGCACCTGGAGAATTTATTCCTCTTGATTCAATGTGTCAAAGGAGGAAGCCATTTGATTAGGCCACATCACAATGTCAAAGAGCATAAGGTTCTACAATTAATCAAGGTTGGGTCATGTGGACCCCTTCTCTGTGGTAGAAAGACAGTTTCAACACAATGAGAAGACAGGGAGAACAATATCCTGGGCAGCCAAATCCAAGAGAGTGCCTTCTAATAACTTACATTATGAATCTAAATAATTAATTGTGGAAAATTACAAAGAGTATTTACATTTAAATTACTTTCCCTTCTGAATTATTTGCCATAGCACATGCAGAATAAGATTCACAACTTAGATATGTATTTAGCATCCCAAACTTTAACATGTTCCCAACTGAGACCTCCCAACCCTGTGCTTCCTGTGATCTCAATGTTAGCAGATGGCTACTACATTTTCCTCAGCTCTTTAGACCCAAAACCTTATGGTCATCCTCAACTCCTTTTTTTTTCTTCTCAGAGCCAACACATCAGCAAAATCGATGGGCTCTATGGGTGAAATATATCCACAATCCAATGATCTCTCACCATCTGTACCAGTACCACTCTCAACTAAGGTGCCATTATTTTATGTCAGGATTATTGTAATAACCTCTTAACTAGTCCCCCTGCTCCTTCTCATGACCCCTTTCAATCTGTGTCCTCCACACAGCAGCCAGAATGAACCTTTAAAATCCAACTTCAGTCACGTGACCCCTCTGTACAAGACTCTCCAGTGGCATCTCATCTGATTCAGAATAAAAGCCAAAGCTCTTCAATCATCTAGCAAGGCCCTTTGGGAACTTGCTTTTAGGTACTTTTCTGATTGCATCTCCTGTTACATTCCCTAAGCTGCCTCTCTTCCAGTCCATGGGCCTCCTTGTTCTTGAACACATCGGCTCCACTCCTGCCCCCTGGACTTTGCATTTGCTGGACTCTCTGACTGCAATGCTTGCCCCCAATTTCTCCTCTCCTTCACTTCCACCAAGTCTTTAACTTTATTTTCTTACCCATATTTTCTTCAGCTACCCTATTTAAAATGGCATCCCACCGATTTCTGACCTTCTCTCCCTATTTTTTCTCCTCAGCACTAATCAGTATCTAACATTTCATGTCTTTTACTTAAGGACCTTGTCTCTTCCATATAGGCACCATGTCTACAATAGTGCATACCACACTGTGGGTACTCAATAAACATTTGCAGAATAAACAGATGAAAAAATGAACAAACAGCTCAGGAAGAGGTGTTAAAGACTATTCAACTCAGAAGGGATCAGGCCACCAGAACAGTAAATTTACCTCATCATGGATCACACGGTTCAGGTGTCACAGCACATGGGGCACTGATGGAACGGATAAACAGAGTGTATGGTGATAGGCATACATGTATATTACCACACGCATCCTAACTTTTCTTTTTCTTCCCTTTTACTGGTGTTTCTCAGTGATATTTGATGGAGAAAAGTTTCTGTTCCGATCTGCTTTTGTTTATGTTTACTTACCGAAGCAAATAGGCACTCATTTCCTGTTGGAGAAGGATGTGAACATATATGAATGGAAAGGGTAAATTTGGTAAAATTTTTCCACAGTTTGTAAAGGATTTAAATGATGATGTTGTTTGTAAGGCTGATCTAACTAGTCTATCACCCTTATTTAAACAGGAAGTAGGGTCATATCATTACAATAGCTATTCCACATCTACACTTCTCAAAGGAACTTTTCAGTGTTCACTGGTAACATACGCCACTGGCAATTTTAAAACTAACGAAATGGTTTTAAAATGGATCATCTTTCTTAATTTTCATTGATTATTGCTCTTTCCTTCTGGTAGATACTGTCCCCACAGTTAACAGAGAGCTAAGGATCTTGTGCACTCATGTAATTACCGTAATTTGTTACAGCTAACTGACCATTTCCCTGTGTGGATTAGTTTGAGAGTTGCATGTGGCATATGTTAATCTGCAGCAGCCTTTCCAAGTATGTTGAATTATGAGCTTTGCAGAACTCTTTTGATGCCTAATTTCATCCAGCCTCACAATTTGCCAAGTTATATTCCTTTCTTCTTGTAGCAAGTGAAGAGTCTACTAGCTCTTGCCCCTCAACCCTGAACCCCCATGCTTTTAAGATTATCCCTTGGTCGTTGTTTTTCCAAAGTTTTACTATGATGTACCTAATGTGATTTTCTTTAGATTTATCCTCGTCAGTTTGGTAGGGATTCTTGCCTTTCAGGTCTGATATCTTTTGACAGTTTTGGAAACTTCTCAGTCAGTGACTATTCAAATGTGATTACTGCCTGTTGTCTTTCTCCTCTTCCAGGACTCCACTGATACTTCGTTTTGGAACTTTTTATTGAGACCCATATGTCTCTTACCTTCTTCTGCATATTTTCCATAATTTTTGCTCTTTGAGTAAGCCTGATATTTTCCATTGACCTATTTTAGAGTTCACTAATCCTATCTCCTGCTATTAAATACATCTATTGAGTTTTTTAATTTCTATAATTGCATTTTCAGTTCTAGAGTTTCCATTTGATTCTTAATTTCTATATCTGTCATCTATTTTCTTAAGCCTGTTAATTAGAGACCATATATGATAACTTTACTAACTGGGTTGTCTCAGTTAGTACAGATTTATAAATAACAAAAATTTATTTCTCATAGTTTTGGGGGCTGGAAAGACCCAAATCAGGGCATCAACATGGTCAGGTGTTCGTTGAGGTCCTAGTTCCTAAAGGGCACCTTTTCACTGTGTCTGTCTTCACATGGTGGTAGAGGCTAGAGAGCTCTCTGGAACTTTCTTTCTTTCTTTTCTTTTCTTTTTTTTTTTTTTTTTTTTTTTATAAAAGCACTAATCCCATTCCTGAGGGTTCTACCCTCAGGATCCAATCATCTTCAAAGGTCCTTAGTTTCTTACATCATCACTTAGGGGTTAGATTTCAACATATGAATTTTGGGGGGACACATTCAGACCATAGCATAGGACATCTGTAGGTCTGCTAATTATCTATTTTCCCCACTTTGGGTTCTGTTTCTATAAATGCTTGGTAATTTTTTAAAATTTGTTTTTAAGTTTATTTATTTATTTTGAGAGAGTGAGCGTGCAGGGGAGGGACAGAGAGAGAGAGACAGACTTCCAAACAGGTTCCATGCTGTAAGCTTGGAGCCCAGTGCAGGGCTTGAACTCACGAACCGTGAGATCATCACCTGAGTAGAAACCAAGAGTTGGTTGCTTAACTAACTGAACCACCAAGGTACTCCTAAATGCCTAGTAATCTTTAATCAAATAGCTAACTTTGTATATGAAATAATACAGAGGTTTTAAGTGGTACTATCTTTCTCCAGAAGGTTCACACCCATCTGGCAGATATATAGAATGGGTGTTCTACCCACTAAGACTGGGCCACGTTTTTATAAGACTCCATCAAAGTCTGGTTCTCCTCGATAGGATTTGGTCCTCCACCGGTCCCAGTTGGGAGGCTGGAGTCTTTATTATGGCACTTCCTTCTCAACATTTTCTAAAAGCCCAAATTTAATTCCTTGGAATCACAAAACAGACAAAAACTTCATTCTCCTTTGTAGACACTGTTTGCTTAACTTTTTGGTCTCTAGCCTTGAATAGTTTAAAAATTTGGCAAATAGCTGAAGTGGAAATTCCTTAGCATTGGGTTCACTTCCTTGTTGTTTCTTTCTCTCCGAAATCTTGTACCTCAAATCCCAGATGTTTAAAAGTCCTAAGTCCCAATTTTTGTATTCCATCCCCTGAAGGCCATCAGGAGCTCTGGTGGCTTCTCTGTCTCCCAGAAGAGGACAGTGGATTCTCTAACTCTTTTATTTCAGCTCACATCTTTGCAAAGACCTTCCTCCTAGGTTTCTGCTCTCGAGTATGGTTTGCCTCAATAGTTCTCTGAGGTTTTTGAATGATTTTGGGGGTAATGATTTTGGGGGTAATAAATCTGGTTTCCATGGTTGTTCTTAACAAGACAAATAGTACATGACATTTAGAAATGGAATTTGGGGATTAAATTTCTCTTTTGAATTTTTATTTTAAAATTCCAGTTAATGTGTGTGTGTGTGTTTTAATAACTTCAGCATTTCCCTTTTATCAGTCTAGAGCAACACTATTCAACAGAAATAAATGAACCACAAATGCAAGACATGCATGCACTTTTCAGTTTTCTAGTGGTCACATTAAAAACAAAAGCTAAACAGATGAAATTAATTTTTGTAATATATTTTATTTCACCCAAATGAAATATCATCAACATAGGAATTTAAAAATTATTAGTGATACATTTTACATTCTTTCTTTCAACCTCAGTGTGTGAAATATAGTGTATATTTTGCTCTTCAATGTCAATTTGTACTAGCCATATTTTAAATTCTTGTAGCCACAGATGGCTAAGTGGCTGTTGCACATGACTATGCATATCTAGACAGACAAGAAAAATAGATTTAATCAGCAGTGGGGTGTATATAGAAAAGAAAAAGGTAGGCTAATTGTATTTTGAAAGAAAGCTGTCACTTTTGGTGATATTTCAGTGAACTAGCTTTTTGGTTTTTATTTGCTCTATCCCTCTTAGAAAACTAAAGAAGGGAAGTGGAACTTAATTGAAAACCTTTCCTTAGAATAACAATCATATGAACAATTTAAATAAAGGAAGACAAATTAACAATCTTCTATTGTCCAACATTGAAGAAAAACAATTTTTTTTGAAAAACATATACCAATCATCATTTTTAATGCTTTGATATCTGCTTTACATTCCTGAGAGTGTTTGCACTGAGCAGGCTGTCTGTGTAGGTAGAATTAGTAAAGTAAGGCTATCTACTCTGTGATATGAAATCACACCTTTGGGCCTGAAATTCCTTTCCAACTCATTCAGAGCTGCTGCCATATCTGTGACAGATGGCAAATGCTTAATTGCACAATTAGAGAGGGAAAAAATACCCTCAAGAGTTGAATAGCACTGAAAGGGTAACACATTGACTTAAATTTTAAGGGAAGAATAGAGTCTTTCTTGACTTTTCTCCCTTACAAATGTTGATGGTGATATAAGAGAACCAAGCATTTAAGCAATGGGGATTAGAAGATAAGAGGGAGATGGGGTCTGGTAAAGACAAATTGTCAAGCATTATTTGCTAATATTTATTGGGCACCTGTTATGCCTCAGACTTTGTTCTAAGATTTGACATTGATTAAGTCTTATAGCTTTATAACAATCTCTAATGCAGGTGTTATAATTATTCTCAACCATTCTGCAAATGAGGAAATCAGGGCACAGAAAGGGGACCTGTCTAAAGTTCCACAGACAGTAAATGATGAAAGTGGAATTTTAACTGAGATTGACTCATTCTGAAGTCTGATATCTGAATTACTACCCTCTACTGTTTTCTACATATAACATACAATTTTGCCTTGACCTAGATGTCCTGTTAAAAACTGGCTTTTAATTTTCTATGTAATGCATTGCATAGGCATGTCAGAATGAATTTAGATCACCTATAAATACCTATTAGATTTTCTTTGAATCATTATATTTTATCTTTGTAATTTTAAGGAGTATTTGAATTTCACCAGTCTTGAGAAAACAACAAACCAACAGGAACAAAGGATGTAAGTGTCCTGGGTTTTGATTAGATAACTGCCGTTTTTCCTATAATTCAGGGCTCTCTGACAGCTAAGTCAATATTAAAAATATTAGGGTTAATATTGTTTTGCCTGTTATGCTCAACAGGGAATTATGCAGTAAATGATTCTGCTTTCATACCCCAAGATATTTTGTTATGAGGCAGATTCCATTTGAGCCATCATTTCATTAAGCTGTATCAGCTTTAAAGACAACCACACACTGTACTGCACTGTGTGAGGAGGAAAATGCTTATTCTATTCTATTTTTTGTTTGTTTGTTTGTTTGTTTGTTTGTTAACATTGTTCATGTGCCTGGGTATTGTATTTCATTTGAACATATCATAAGTCACTCGGCATTAGGAATGAGCCCTCTCCACAGCCATGTCACTTCTATTTTCCCACTGTGCTGCATCCTGTATCTTTAGAAGTCTCATCTCTCCGGATTACTGCTACACACAATCACTTTCTAATGAAGATCCTTCTCACTCTCTGATGTTTGTGTGGATTTTGCACTTGTGAAAAAGGTGCCAGACTGACAGATGACACTGATCTCTTTGTCACAAGAGTGGCTAGGAGGCAGGCAACCCTCCCTCTTTATGATAGCCTGCCAACATGGCTGCTTCTGGCCAGAAAGGAGAGATGCTCCATTGCAGCCTCTTTGCCAACCGTATCATGGCAAATGCCAACTGTGATTATGTGTCTGCTAGTCTCAAGCTCCAGGACTAATACAGAAGGAATAAACTAATAAACAAAAGGTTTCCCTGGACTCCCGTTGAACTATCTTTATGTCCTCCTGATTTATCAAAGCAACCTATTTCAGAAATGTTGCCAGTTCCACAGCTGGTCTGGCTGCTGTTGCACACCTGTCTCTTCAGAAGAATAGATATCTCATAAGAGTCCAGAGCTGGTTCTGAGTGCTGACTTTTAAACTGAAGAAATTAAAAAAAAAAGAAAGAAAACAAACAAAAAAAACCCACGCTATTTATCATCAGTGAGTACTTTTTTTTAATTTTGTCTGTTCATAAACTGGAAGAAGTGACTAACACCAAGTGATTTGGGGTCACTTGTTTTTAAACAAAATAACAATAAAGAACTTGAGCTATGAGTTGTGGGTTCACTTTAGCAAATTAGTGGTGGCAAAATAATTTAGTACTGAAGATGTGTAACACAATACAATCCCACAATCGGAGAACTTGAAGTATAGTATTGTAAACTCAGATTTTCTTTCTATCTCTTATTTAACTCTGCAAATTAACAAGTAAAATGAAATCCAATAGGGTAATCTCAGGAAGATAGCAGTCCCTTTGGTAAGTAGTCTCATAACATATAGTCTATGGTCAATGAAACATAAGGAAATACACTAGAACATATTTGATTCAACTCTCTACAAGAAGAACATTTTGAGATTGAAAAAGGAAAATAAAATCTTTTTCCAACAAGTGGAAATCTTTATTTAAAAAGGAGGGGATGGGTGCTTGGGTGACTCAGTCTGTTGTGCATCTGACTCTTGATCTCAGCTCCGGTCATGATACCATGGTTGTGGGATCAAGCCCTGCATTGGGTTCTGTACTGGCATGGAGACTGCTTAAGATTCTCTCTCTCTCCCTCTGCCCCTCTCCCTGGCTTGCATGCTCTCCCTCTCTAAAATTAAAAAAAAAATGAAAATATTTTTAAAAAGGAGGGTAAAAATATCCCATACCTTTCACAAAACAATTCCACCTTCAGGAAACTATCTTATAAATGTATATGACACATAAGAATGTATAAACAAATTTTTTTTTTACTATAGTGCCATTATAAGTAGGTGGAAAAGGGAACTTCCTCAATATTCTTCAATAGGAAAGTTGCTGAACAAATTGCTGCATATCCAGTATAGAATATTTTGCAGTATAGATAGCTAATGACTTATGGGCAGATACTAGTTGTTAACTTAGGAAAGGAAGTTTAAGAAATAAAATATATGATCCCATCTTGATGAATAAAATGATTTTTAAAATAACAGCCTTACATCCCTAATCTGTATACATGTGCAGATAATGTCCTTGTATGCACATGGAGAAAGACATGAAAGGATACAATCCAGAATTTAGAAAAAGGCCATGCAAAAAGGAAGAGAACTTAAGCAAAGTTATTAAAAATGATAAACAAAAAGATACTTAAGCTCAACTCTGTGAGGCCATCTGCATGCTGCTATCATAGAATTACTTAAATACTCACCCATTGCCTGTCATAATTTCTTAATTTTCCACAATAAGAATAATTCTGGTGATTTTGTGAATCTATACATGCAAGTCTATCTGTGAATAAAGTCATTAAGAGCAATCTATTTTTATCGCAGTGATTTGTCACGTGAGGTAAGTGAGACTGAGAGTATCATCAGGTATTCCTGGGAGGTGAGTCCTAGAAGCACAGATAGTTGAAGCAGGTCCAGGCATCTCCAACTCACATGAGAACTTCCAAAATAGGGTGAATACTCAATTTGGCATATTCTTTTAGAAGAAAAACTTTCCCGGCATGTGCTCCTAACATCTCATTGGTCTGATTGGTATCACACCCAAAACCAAACTAGAATTGTCAGGTGGAATGGAACTTTTCTAATTGGCTTAGGTTGATTAACATCCTACCCCTGGAGTTGGGGAGGGAGCCCATGAATCAGATGGCCTCTCAGTTTCTGAACAAAATCAGAGTCCTTAGTAAGAAACAATGTTATAGCACATCTGGAGTGTTTTCCAATACCACCATGAAATTCTCTAATTCTTAGTTGATACTAACTGGGCCTCTTACAAATTTAACTAATTTCTGGCACTAGTTCCCTGAAGATGGCATCAGATTTCACAGGTTCAGGGCTCAGCCCTGCAAGACTGCCCCCACTTCCAAAACCAATCACCAAGTCTAGGTTTTCACCTGTACTTCTGACCTAACAGCTGTAAATTGGGTTCCCATGACTCCCGTCTCAGATTTGATCATTTACTAGAATGGCTCACGAAGGTCAGGGAAACATTTACTTATGTTTACCAGTTTATTGTAAAGATATTATAAGGGAGACAAATAAACAGCCAGATGGAGAGGTACATAAGGCAATGTTTTGAAAGGTCCCCAAGTACAGTGGTTTCTGTCCCTATGAAACTGGAGTGTGTCATTCCACCATCAGGTAGATGCATTCACTAGCTCTGAATCTCATTGTTCCAGAGCTTTTATAGAGCTTAATCTCTAGTTTCCTCTCCCTGTCCCTAAAATTTGTGGGTGGGGCTGAAAGTTCCAACCTATGAATCACTTGGTCCTTCTGGTGACCAGCCTGTTCCTGAAGCTATCGAGGGGTCCCACTCTAAGTCACCTCGTTAGTATAAACTGAAGTGTACTCAAAGGGGTCCTTTATGAGTAACAAAAGACGTACCCATTCACTTAGGAAATTCTAAGGGTTTAAGGAAAACAGTGCCAGAAACTGGGGACAAAGACCAATTATATTTCTTATTACACCACAATGGCCAGAGAATAGGCTTACCAACATTGGCTGCCACAGTTTTAGTTTATATATTTTACTGAGGCTGGTTTGCTTGAATGACTGTCTTCCTAGTAAATCAAAATCCCCTTGATAACAGTGCTGAATTTATTCTTTTTCATATCCCTTGCATTTAGCACTTAAAGAATGCAATGAAAATGAACCTTCATTTATATGATACTCAACAATTTTGCTCAATGCCATTTTCCTCTTACCCCATTGTGAAAAAAAAAAACTATTCTCAGGTGCCACCTTGCTCACCAGTATCTACTTCAAAACTTTAGAAAAGTAAATGTGCCATGGTTTCTGTAGATTCTTTATGAAGTTATGCATGGCTGCATGACTGATTCATTAGTTAGCTGAAGATAGTAGGAAAGTTGACTTTTAATTGTTTTTTTAGTATAGGAAAGATTGTGAGTCACAAAGCTAAATTTTTAGGTACCCCATTAAAAAGCTAATGATATCACATGTAATACAATAGTCTCTTTTGTAAAATGGATCATAGCTTTTTTCTTGAACAAATTCACAGATCTACATTAAACTTTTTCCTTAGATTCTCCCCCACCAATTTCCAACTCTATCTTTTTGAAAAGTTAGAGAAACAAAATTATATTATCAAGTATTCTCCCCCACCGCCCGCTCAGTTTTTTTGAGAAAGAAAAGACATGTATCATTGTATAAGTTTAAGGCATACAGCATGATGGTTTAGTTTACATATATTATAAAATAATGATCAAAATAAGTTTAGCTAACATTCATCTTCTCATATAGATACAACATAAAGAAAACAATGAAGAACATTTTAAAAAAGAAACTTTACACTTTTACTTCTCCCCCCTCACATTTTAGGTTATTGTTACAATTTACATTTTCTTGTATTATGCAACTAACAAATTATTGTAGTTACAGTTATTTTATTATGTTATTTTTTTAACTTTTAAGCTAGAGTTATAAGTGAATTATGTGTCATTATTAATCCATTATCAAATTATAGAATCTAACTTTATATATTTATGATTAATAGTGAGTTTTATGCTATCTTTTTATGTTTTTATGATGTTAATTAGTGTCATTTACTTCCACTCAAAGAACTCCTTTTAACATTTCTTGTAAGGCAGATCTAGTGGTAATAAATTCTCTCAGGTTTAGTTTGGAAAAGTCTCTTACCCTCCTTTATTTCTGAAGGACAGCTGTGCTGGATATAGTATTCTTGGTTGATAATTTCTTCTTTCAAAAATTTGTATATGTCAATTCATTCTCTCCTGGCCTAAAATGTTTCTGTCAAGAAATCTGCCTATAGGGGCACCTGGGTGGCTCAGTTGGTTAAATGACTGGCTCTTGATTTTGGCTCAGGTCATGATCTAACGGTCTTGTGGGTTCAAGCCCCACATCAGTCTCTGCATGCTGACCATGCACGGAACCTGCTTGGGCTTCTTTCTCTCCCTCTGTCTCTGCCCCTCCCCCAATTGCTCTCTCTCTCTCTCTCTCTCTCTCTCAAAATACATAAATACACTTACAAAAAAAATCTACCTATACTCCTATACTCTTGTATGTTATTTTTTCATGTATTTTTTTTAATTATGTTTAGTTGTCTTTGTGTTTAATAGTGCATTAAACTTCTTTAAGAGGGTTATTTTGAATTATTTATCTGACAGTTCATTGAATCCATTTCTTTAAGATCAGTTTTTAGAGCTTTATTAGTTTCCTTTGATAATGTCACATTTACCTGGTTTTTCAAGATCCTTTATTCCTTATGTTGGAATCTTCAAATAGGAATTGAAGTGGGTTCCTCTTCTTCACTTTGGAAGAGACAGATCTTCAACAATCAGCTCAGTTTGGGTTTCTAGGTATGTCTACTGGTAATGTCCTTAGGCAGGTGGGATCTTCTATTATGATCCATTTTTGGATAAGGCAACTGTTCCAGCTCTGAGATTGAGGATGGAATGTTGGCAACTGGCAGAGAATAGCTGAATGACCACTGGCTTGATTTCCTACTCAAGTAAGGGTGTAGGATAGGCTCTGTGGTCACCTGGATTCTCAGGTGAGGCTACCCAGATTCTTAGGAATTTACTATAGTAAATTATAGTAACTTATATAGTAAGTTATAGATGGGACTGGGCACCTGGGCAGCTCAGTCAGTTTAGAGTCTGACTTTGGCTCAGGTCATGATCTTGTGATTTGTGAGTTTGAGCCCCACCTGAGGCTCACTGCTAACAGCGCAGAACCCACTTCAGATCCTCTGTCCCCCTCTCTCTCTGCCCCTCCTCTTTTCATGCTCTTTCACTCTCTATCTCTCAAAAATAAATAAAACTTTAAGAAAAATTATAGATAGGGCTATGAATTAGTCAAGGCAGGGAAGCAAGGGGGCAGCCCAAGGTCTATATGGCTTGTTGTTTGGGGACCTGAATCAGACAAGAGTAAGCATGAAATTCTTTGGTCAAGTGAGGCCAACATTTTACTCTGCAGGCAGAGAAAGCAACCAGCTGTGCTCTCTTTTCAAATGCAGTCATAATCAGGGCGGTTGGAGGGGCTGTGCTGTTTCTCATGTCCTCTGATTAGGTTCCCTGATCAGGCAGGTAGAGGCTGTACTCAGTAATGAGTGGAGGCTGTGAATTAGTTCAGTGCCTGAGCACAGTGAGAGATGCAGCTCTAAGGCATCTAACCTTACAGGTTAACCTAACCTACCAGGTTCACTGGCTTTGCTCTGCAAACTATCAGCTCTGCTTGCTCTTCTTTTGGCTCAAGTGTTATTGTGTCACACAGCTTCCAGGTGTCCTCACTAATCCTTCTGGTCAGATACAGCTAGGAGCCACAGCAGGTAGGTGGAGCTATGTCTCAGTTCCCTTGCTTGGGCAGGAAGGGGAGGGCCTACGCCGGGCAACTCTCAATTTCCCAAGCAGGCTTTCTGGTTAGAAAGAGCTGGAAACTACCCTTAGCCTTGGCTATGAATTAATCCCCCTGCTTGTGCATAGCATGGGACTTCTCCACCCCTGGTATTGGCTTTGCTCTGGGGGTAACAGCCTAGCCTTGCCACCTTGCCTCTCTGCTCAAGAACCACTGGGCTGCACAGCGTCCTGAGGTTCTCTCCAGCCCCTCTGGTCAGATGTGGTAGGGAGGCACTCTCCACAGCATGTGAGGCCGTGACTCAGCTCCTTGCTTAAGTGTAAGCAAACTAGGCTCTAGGGCTGGCAAACCTCCTTATTTAAGATCAAGCAGATCTGTACCCTGCCAATTTCTCTAATCTGAGTGCAACGCCAACTTGGTTTTGCAGATAAGCAAAACCCCACTGGTTTGGATTACTACTTGGATGCTGCAGGTATGAACTTGGTCTGCCAAGATCCACATACTGGTTGTTGTAAGACCCTCCCCTCTCTGTCATAGTCAGATTCCTGGTGGCTGGGGCACCCTGAAATCCCCGTGGTGCGAGTTCAGACTAGTGGCTCCCACGAAGCGAACCACACCTGCTGGGGGTGGGTGGATAGTTGCCCTCCCTGGGTCCTCCCTGGGTTCCCCTTTCCCAGGGGAGGAGCAGGAGGCTCAGTGGTGTCTTGTCCTTGAGAAGTTGCTAGTTGTTTTTGTGAAGGGGAGCAGAGTCAGAAACAACCTATGTTGCCGTTTCGGCAGTGCCGTTACCTAGCGAATATCCTCTTTTCAAGGTTATATGTGAGCATTTTTACATTACTTACCACACTTATTCTTGTAATTTTCCAGGACTCTGTAACTTCCAAGGAGGGTTTTGGTATTAGTTCTGACTTCTAATTTAAAATATTGGATAGCTAATGAGTTCTAATAACAAAACAAATACTGGAGTAAGCTTTAGATAAATGGTTTTCGGAGAAATCAAATACTTATTTGTGGAGAACTCGTATCATATTTACTTTTGATATAAATTTTACCTCAATATTTATTACATTGAAGTTATGCTAATCTTTATTTTGAAAGCCAAAAAATAAAGCAAAAAGAAAAACCGCTGAAAACTCATTTTCTTTAAAGTGTGGTAGGTAAGAAATTGTTTTGAACATGCTTCAGAAAATGAAAGGCAAAAATGCGGTTTTTCATGTATATATTTTATAACACAAATATCATTTGAGACATGCAAATATGACACAAATTTTTATCCAAATACTTGTTATTTATGTACTAAAGTGGCATAGGTATCAAACTTTCTTCTGATTTCTTTTCTATGAAAAGCATATCATATTTTACCTTTCTCTTTTTCTCTTTCTATTTTTTGGTAATCTTGTAAATGGTAGAATTGACTATGGGCAATGGGGAAACCTTGAGTTTACTAGAATGTATCCACCTAGAATAAAACAAAGATAGGATCAAATTTCTCAGTGATAAAACATAAGAAACTGTGCCATATTGTAACAGAGACTAGCTATAGTCTAGATTCTTTCTAAAGTATATTTCGTGGGTTCTAGTATCTAAAAAAAAGTCAGCTAAAAGAAATAATATGTAAGATCCTTTGAAAGATATATAGTACATCCATTGTTTTGCATAGTAAACAATATACTCCTAAATTAAGCCAGGCCATTCCAAAGCGTGTTAGCCCCCTCATAGGATGGCATTTACTAAATGAGGTCTTCGCAGGAAGCCATGGGCTGACAGCTATGACAGATAAATCTGTGGAGTTCTTAATGTTGCTTACCAAGAGGTAAATGCTACCATTTATTGTGCAATATTACACTGTGTCCTTCTTATAAGTATTCTTTAAAGAAATTTCTCTCTCATTCTACAATCAGAGATGTCTGTGCTTCCCTCGGTGTTTGGTTTCGCACTTTCTTAAAAACATTGAGAATCTAATCATGCAACCAATCAAACTCTTTCCATTCAGCTTAAAGTCTGTTCATAGCCAGCTTTTGGAAAGTGTATGGGATAATGGCATACATTTTTTTGAGATCTTCATGTCTAGCTCTTGTTCTTTTCCTTGGCTTAATCTTGTTATGTACATGGAATTTATTTTATTTGTCCTTATTTTGTATACATTTTAAGTTTCTTTGAATCTATTTTGGATCAAGTTCCAGATATATACTTTAAAGAAAGAGAAGGGGAGACTGAGAAAATGTTGCTTTGTACTCTTCCTAGTATGGCACATAGTACCTTGAAACAGGGCCTAGTTGAAAAAGAATTGGTAGTTTCCCCTCCACTTTATAATAGGCACATTTTTTTTCCTGTAGAAACTGGAAGAATTTGTCAATTTGTTCAATAATACTCAGATTAACTTCCAAGAAAGCTATGGAATTAGATCAAAATAGTTTGAGTTTCAGATCAAAACAAAAATTGGAAGGTTTAGCAGTCGATAAATAGGTTTTATTAACTATGAGTCTGGACAGACTAACTTTAGGAATTAAAATAGGGTGTTATTTATACATTTATACACTTAAGCGATATCTGGATTATTTTCAGTTACAGATTCTACCCTCTCTTCTGGTCCATGATTTTGGGTTTTTCACTGAAACCCATTACCATACTGAAAAAGATTCCTTTAAGAAATTGTTAAAGCATATCACCTCCTAACAAGATACCAAAACAGCAACTCTATTAGGTAATTGTTAGCATGAACTTTACTGATAACTAAGTTTTGAAAAAAGACAAATGGTTTTGTTTGGGTGGGATCAAATGCATTTCATGCAGTTTATATTATTTTTCCCCCAAGATTGGAAAAACCTCGGCCTGCTTCCAGAGCTATGAAAAAGAATCAACTTGAACGTTAAATGCTAAAGCATTCATTGAAAGATGCAGTCATTTGAGAAAGTTGAGTTCAAAACAGGAGAAAATGAAAAACACAGCCTCTCAGACCACTCCCTTCTTCCACCTTCTCATATTGCAAATACAATATTTCCATTATCAGAAGATCCATTTTCAAGTAAGAGCTGCTGCTAAAACAGCCTAACTGGAAAAAAAAAATGGCAAAACGGTAAAAGAAATGCTTTGTAAATCATCCTTCAAAAGCTGTCCTGGGAGGAATGTGATATACCTCAGCATCTTAAGTGTTTAGCAAATAATTTCAGCTGTGCATTCTAAATGTAGCTTTCCCTCCTTTACCTAATTACCGAAATATGTGCTGCAGTTTGCAGAACTTTGCCACTGTCGTAACTTTTCTTGAAGTTCAGCCAACCAATGATAATAAAGCTGTCACGAGATTAAAGGGGGCTGCAAGTCATTGCCTCTGACATTTATATGGAACATGGGAAATGCAAACAAGTATGTGGAATTATTAGTAATATTATGGGCTTTGAATCCTTAAAATAGAGTGCTTAAGACATCTGCCTCGGCAAGGAGGGTGAGAATGAGGTAAATCCAAATTGCGTCCTCCTTTTGTTTAGACCAGGCAACAGCCTGAAAAAGCACAGGGAGCAAGCAGCTCATTTCATTTTCTTTGGATAGCATCAGTATGAAGCCTGTGCCTCAGATGCCCGCCCTCAGAAGGGATAAGCTTGACTCTGGAGGGAAGAAAATTGTCAAACTTTACAGATGACCCTGGGGCCCCTTCCTGGTCTGACCCGTTTCAGTGCCAGCTCTGGGCAGGGAGCAGCTCAACACAGTGTGGGGGAAGTGGGAAAAGTCTCCTTGGAGGGCGTACCTCTACGCCCAAATTTCTTCTGTTTGTTTTTGTTTAGTGAAGGATACCAAATAACAAAAGAGGGTTGAGAGAAAAAAAAAATATTCTGTTTTAAAATCTGTTGGGGAAAAAAAAAACAAAAACAAAAAAATAAAATCTGTTGGGGAATCACCCATTTCATCCTTGAATTTACCCCCTTTTTTTTTCTTACTCATGTCTCTCAATGGGTTGGGGGTGTATCAAGAAGGGAATCGTTGAAGGTCTGGACCATGTTTGTCCTTTACTCCAATATGTAGAAAAGACAATGCATTTTGTTGTCTTTGATGATGATGATGATAGACGGCCCAAATCTACCTGATTAGACTGATTTGGAGCTTTGCTTCATCAAAACACTAGAAAACTTTCGCTTTTTAAATTGTTATATTGATGCCAATATTCAGGTACAAGTAGACCTCTGGCAGGAAGTCCATGAAAGAAGAAAAATAATGGTTATTTGTGGTTGGTACTCTAAATAATTTGAAACAAGGGCCTTTTCAGGAAGGTCTCTGATAATACTGCACACAAGCCTTCCTGATTTGTTCATCCCTTTCCTGCTCTTGGAAACAGCAGTTTGAGTGTGATTAGTGCAAGAGTGATCAATTGCCTCGGACAAGGTGCTGCAGGTTTATAAGGGGAAATAGATATGGGGAATGGGACTGAGAGCCCTGGAACATTTGGTCTAGTTCCAACTCTGCTAATAACTATAATTATCACCAAATGAGCACCTACTATATTCAAGGCAGTCCCGTTAGGTGTTTCTACAAATGGAATTGCATTTAATTAAGACTTAATTTTTATCTGCCATGATCTTATTTAAGAAAGCAGTGATTTTTTTTTTCTTCAAATGATTAAACATTGCCAAGAGTAAGTTTTGCTTTAAGTCTAAGTTCAGGACTAACTATCTCCATTTAGGGGATGAAAACAAATCTGACTAATGGCTCCTGTTTGTTTTATAATTACCTATTGTGAAGATGAATGAACGAAAACGGACTTGAATCTACCAGTGATCAAGGAGAAAACTGCTTATTTATGAAAGTCTGCGAATGATTCTCTTCATCAGTACCTTATTTTAGTCAGCTAAACATTGTATTATGTTGTCAATATAAATTAGCACGTGTCTGTCTAGAAGAAATCACTGGGCTTAAAATAGATCAGACTAACAGAAATGTCATCGTTTTCCTAATACATTGAACGTACCACTTAGGATGGTTAAGTTATTATCAATGGTCTAGTATATAATATTAAAATTGGCCTCCGGTCCAAAAATATTTGGGAGGTGAGATATAGACAGTGAGTATTGGGAAGGTTTCATTAGTGATGGGCTTGTTAAATAGCCTCCTGTAAGCACACCCCTCCCCCACCATACATTTTTTTCTCTCGCTCTCTTTGTGTGAAATGATTACCTGCCCACAGTGGACCCTATATGCATTTTAAATTATTTTACACAGTTTTTTAAAAGTGATATTGGACTTGCAGGAGTGTTACTATATGAAGAAACTACTGTCAATTGCAAAATTTCAGAGAAATTGAATTGTAACTTTGAATTCAAATTCTGTTTTAAGGAGGAATAAGTTCAATGAGGTATACAAAATGACTCACAACTAGCAAATACAAATTATTAAAAAAGTGATAGTTATGTTATTATTATTATTATTATTAATTTAAGTGAATTACTGGGGCTCTAAGGAACATTGACATGTAAGATTTCAAACTTCTAGAGCAAAAGCCTTCTAAGCATTCACTCTAGCAAGCCCTGACTTTCTCTGACATGCTTGATGTGCATTTTCACATGACCTTTTCAGGGATAGAACTAAGACTAAGAAGTTTTACCAATAAGGGAGAAGAAAAGAGTCAGGCAGAGGAGCAAAGCAGAAGTGTAAATAGTGAATACGGTTTGGAATGAAGATATTTGAATCTGAATAGTGAGTTAATGATTCAATTAGTTTTTCACTTTGTTAAACTACATTAATCCTTCTTTACCAGGTCCCCATATTGAAGCTCTTTGAAAAGAAAAATGCAAAGGATCTTAAGAAAAATTCTTAGAGCCAGAGCCTTTTAAAATCATTAATGCTTCCCAAATACATGCTGCCTAGAGCAAAGGATGTAGATGCAGGAAAGAAATTGTTTTAGAGATCCCAAGACTTGAACAGGGATAGTTCAGTGGCCATACAGTAGTGGAGAAGTGGTTCCTATCAGAAGGAGACTTAGAAAATATGCGCTCCATGGAAAGAGACAACTATTTTAAGGGGAAAAAAAAAACTGAGGAAGAGGGGATTTGAAAATAGAGGATAACATCCATCATCAGAGTACTTCAAAAATAATTACTAAATGGGAAATGCAAAGGTGACAGTGTTGAAAATGTTTGTTGTGTTGTTTTACATTTCATTTCGCATTAAAATCTCGAATAGCCGCCTTACGTTATAAAATAAATCCAGAGATTTAAAGCTTCAAACTTAGATTATCACTGTCATTTTTGTCATCCTTCTAATCATCACATCAGGCTTTTTATTAAACATTCAGGCGTACCTGATGCTAGTCTCACAAGTGGAAAGGAAGACCCTATCTTGAATATTTTCAGTTTAACAGATGTTAAGTTGATTTGCTAAATATGCTAAGGGTATGAACAGCAATGGAAAATTACTAAAAATTAACCCACAGGATAGTGAAACACGACCACGACAGTCTAATTATATGGGGTCAAATTGCCAATTAGAATTAATTAAGATTTTGAATTTTTAACAGAAACAGGTTTTATTTCAAATTCACACAAAGCTAAAACTCCAACTCTGTTAACAAAGATATGGCAATGGTCTGTTGGAATTCACTTACAATTATGCTATAATTGCCTCTATGCTTATATGTAGATATATACATTAGACAAACATTTGTTTTCTTTTAGCATGCTGAGCATTTTTCAGGGATATACTGTTAATATCATTTACTTCCTAAGTTGTTATTTCAGTTCACTGGCCTATAGGTCAGACTAGTCCACTTTTAAATGATTATAAAAGTTGGACAATGGCTGTTTTTGATAATATGGAACTGGCAAATGAATGTAGTGAATAGAGGTATGGAAGAAAGAAAGAAAAAAGAAAACCATGAAAGTGACATGTTTTGAATAATAAGAAAAGAAGATCTTTTCTTATAGGAGTTGTTTTTTCCTCTTTCTTCTTTTTAAAAATTCTATTATTTGGAATACCAGAGGCTCTTTTTATTAGAGTCATTTTTAAAGTGCTTTTCAATATAATTTTCACACACACTGATTTGAGCAAGAAGGTATTTTGTTTTCCATGTTAAATGATGCTTCACAGGTGTGAAGGTAGAGTCAGGGAGGAAGATCAGACATGCAAATGAAGAAAATGAAAGAAATAATTTAGGTGAAGTTCGATCTACAGGTGATTCATAACTGTCACACACACAAAAGAAATTGTGCCTCTGATTTTACAAACCTGGGGATTACCATCAAAAACATGGCCTCTGAAGTCTGCCATCTTGGTGAATATTGAGCAAGTCATTTACACAGTCTGTGACTCAGTTTCTTCATCTGTAATGTGAGGATAATTATAATTCTACCCTTCAGACCTGCTCTGAGTATAGAGGGAGAATAAGGACACAAAATTCTTAAGTCAGTGTCAACAACTTACCAACTGCTGGATAAATATCAGCTATTATTATTGAGATTTTCTTGGACAAAATATACCATGTACATTTCTCACTTTAGGGTTGAAAATTATGACTCCAATAGGATAGGCATTGGAGGAGTGGGAGGGAGTTATCTGAGAGAATTTAGTGGAAAGTTTTCAGAATCTCTTTCAAATATATAAAGATAGTGGGTACAAACCTTCAAGTTAGATATTAAAAAATTCTGTTACTTCATTTGTTAAGTTTTAAGAAATAAATTATTCCACTTTTCTCAATATCTTAAGAACTCTTTTCACATTGTGTTTTTCATCAGGTGTTTTTTAAACTTTTTTCAAATTTCGTTCTTTATATATGGTAGATGAGTGATTTTGTTTTATTATTTTTTTAAGTTTATTTTTGAGAGAGAGACAGAGAGCGTGAGCAAGGGAGGGGTCGAGAGAGAGGGAGACAGAATCTGAAGCAGGTTCCAGGCTCTGAGCTGTCAGCACAGAGCCCAACAAGAGACTCAGACTCATGAGCTATGGGGATCATGTCCTGAGCCGAAGTTGGACGCGTAATCAACCAAGCCATTCAGGCACCCCTAGATGAGTGATTTTAGAAGTCCAGATCTGAACTAATTCAAATAAAGGCCTTTTGTCTTTAATCATTAACTTTGGGCAAAGAAAGTTAATCTAAAACTCTGCTAATACGTGTGATTTTTAAAATACTTAAAAAAACTACTTTTCAGCCTGCCTTTATACACCCAGTTTGTAATCGCCAAGTTAACTGTGAGTTACGATCATTTTTTTCCTCTACTGATCATATATCTCCTATATCACCCTTTTATAAATCTGACTAGGAATCTACGCTCCCCCTTTTTCCTGGCTCCAATATGGATTATTGCACTCCATTTTGCCTCATAACAGCTTTTTCTGGGGATCAAACTACTTTTCTTTCTGATCCCAAAACCTAGCGTAAGATGAGTAAGCAACATGTCTTTGATCCCTACAGAGCAATTAGGCTGAAAACATTGGATCCTGTTAGGCTATCAATGCAGGGTGTAGAGCATAGTTTATAACACATGGTTCCAACAAATCTTACTGAAGTATTCCCCAGAAACTCCAGTGCCAAACATTTACAACTTTCACCAAATTAATAATCCTGAGCTTCTTTGAGAAAACAATTAGAAATGTGGAACTGATTAACTTGCAATAGGTTTTTATCAAAGTGACTTTAACAAAGGCTGAATACTTTCTCTTGTATGGAAAAATTAAAAAAAAAAAGACACTGGAAACAAAACAAAGGACACAGAAATCTATAATTGTGAGTGTTCTTTGAAACACTGTAATACTTCATCAAAAGTTAACTTTTGTTAGGACTGCCATTTGCTAAACATTAAATCATTGCTGAAGAGTTTTACAAACAATGTAAATGTTGAATATTTGGGTTTTTTGCCCAAGGCAAGCACTTTATATCCCAGGCTAACCTATCCCAGATTAAAACAGTTAAAAAAGAAAACACAGGCCCATCCCTCTTTCTCAAAAAGGAGAACCACATTCTTTTATTACCGCTAAGCGTTCCTCTCAGAATTAAGGGAAGAGGGCCAAGAAAATGCAAAAACTGGATAACTGCAGATGGGACCTCAGAAATTTTCCTTTCTCCAGGCCTTCACCATCATGGCTCTGGTTGCCAATATTATCGGAACACCAGTCTCACCTGTAAATAGTGGAACCCCTCCAGTCTAACTCTGGAGTCATCATTTATGCGAAAACACTCCCCATGCAAGAAATCTGCCATTCCTTTCTCATCATTCTCTCGATTGTCCCTGGAAGAAGGCTTCAGTTTGCGGACCGGGTTATCATCCCTCCTTTACTGCTTAACAGATGAAAATCTGTAATTGTGACTTTTTATAACAGAAACAAAAACTGCTTGGATTTCAGGAATGCCAGTTCAGCATTTCTTTATAGCCACGGCTGTTTTCCACTTCTTCCTGTTCCGCTAGTTACTTGATTAGAGTATATATGTTCGAGGCTGATCTTTCCTGGGTGGCCACTGGTAATTGGCTCTCCCTTATGTATAAGCCTTTAGAGGAAGACGCTGATGAAGAACAACAGGCTGTGCTTCTATAGATTGAGTTTATGCCTTCTTTCTTTTAAACACATTGTCTTCACAAATAATGTTTTCTGGTATTAACCTATTCTACTCCCTGTTGACTATTTGGTTGAATTCTTTTATTTCTAGTCTTAAAGACTTATATGGGCTTTTCAGTGCTCTCCTGGCACCAAAATGTTTGGGCCCAGGCATAGTGACTCACTTATCTTGCAGTACAACCCCAAGTATTCAAGCAGTGTGAGCATGTTTGCATTACTTTAAAGACTTGAGGAGGGGGGGTGGATGGAGAGGTGAGTAAAGCAAGATGTGTTTCAAAGGAGTTCTTGAATTCCACTTGGAATGCATTTTATTTCTTATTAATTTTGAACCTCAAGGCACATGTGCTTCCTTACCTCCAGATAAGACTGACCCCAAAGGGAAGTCGTCATCAATGACCGCACTTTATAAAAATTCAAAGGTCATTTGAAGTTAAAGATCCATCAGAGTTCTTGAGAGAGAGAGAGAGAGACAGAGAGAGAGAGAGGCAAGGTGGGCAGGAGTTAAGAGGGAGGAGGTGACTAATGCATACAAAGCACTTAAGAGATGAAAAGCCCTGATGAGTGTTAACAGTGATGATAAGTATTATAACACACTCTGGAACATTTAGTCGGCTACCTCCTCCACAACATTTTTGGGTTGGGGGATTAAGTGGTTTCAGTTTAAAAAGAAAAAAGAAGAAAAAAGGTGGCACATTGGCTGAAGAAAAACTAAATGTGCTTAAATCATTGATAGGTAACCAAGCCAAAGTCTCAAGGACCCTTAATGTTCAGCTTCAAAGAAGTGAGTAAAATAAGCAAGATTAGCCTGGCCAGTACTGGATAAAGGGTAAGTACAGAACCAAACTGCTACTCACTCCACGAAGTTATGAGAAATGACGGAAACCTTTGTCATATTTTGTCTATGAAAGTATTTTTTAGTTGTTATGGCTGAACATGGATTTCTTTATAAAAATGACCCTCCTATCATTTATAATTGAAAAGAGAAGACCTATGCTTTTATCATTTATTAATTTTAACTATCTTTAAAACCTTCCACTATAGCACTAGCCTCCAGGATTATTACTAACTCTATCACTGGGAGGATCATGTCCCTTGTAAGATTGCTGCAAGATTTAAACATTAATAACGTGTGTTAAAAGGAAAGCATGTTATCATTAGGTTCAAATTTATGGGTTAAAATAAAAGTTAATAAAACTCTTAATGAGTTAAAAATTTTTAAGTTGGTTATGTAGCTTAATAAACTTAAAACAACTTAGTTTTTAAACTCATAATTATGGTATTGAATTTTAATAAAAATTTAATGTTTCATGACACTAATGCTTATTATACCAACTAATTTTACTTCTGAATTAAGTGTTTTGAGTGTGTGAGTACACCCTATTGGCCAATTTACAACTATGGTGATTTCTATGAATCTGTTTGAAAATAATGTACATATACACATTTTAAGGAAGAAGGTAATGATTCTTTCCTGGTCCTGGAAATTTCATGAAGAGGGCCATCCATTAGTGAAACACTCATGGTGCCTCACCTCCCCCTTACTGACCTATGAGAGGTAGACAGAATACTGTGAGACTCAGGAAACGGATTGAGTTACATGGTCTCAGCCAAAGAGCTAATGTCCACACAGAGGACTTTATCATACATGTTTCTATGGCTTGGTCTTGAACTTAATGGATGCTGGCATCCTAACATATGTGTACAGGCTCTATGGAATCTTGGCAGACCAGGCAGGGTACAGAGGCCCCAGAGCACAGATGAGGTTCTAGAATGAAGTTGTTAGTGTCAACACAGGCAGACAGTATAAAGAAGAAATGGAAATCAAGGGCTTCGTGGTGGATAAAGAAAGACACCTCAAAAAGGACCAGTCATCACTGCAAATTTATAAACATTGCAAGATGTTTTCAGTATCTCAAATACCACACTCAAAGAGAGGAGACGTGCTTGATGGAATTTTCCCCAGACAGTGGAACAGCCATAGTGCAGAAATTAACATCTTGCTCAGAGAATTCTCCCAGTTAAATAAATTCACAGAAAATTAGCAAAGACTGACTGGCATCCTCGTGAGGCTATAACCAGGAAGGTTTATATTTGTCCTACTTCACTCAAACACTTCTGAGTCATTGCTATATCTTTGGGAACATATTTACTGTCTTCTAGGAATATAATTGTATCTTGGATAATCACTGTGGAAGCTAGGAATGGCTTCCTTTGAGGCCAGTGCTATGATCATCTTGCAAATTACATGAACTTATTAGGGTTTCTAAAAACTGTGGCATATTAGAGATCTGGCATTGAGCTAATTCAACTTCTGAAATCTTTAAGAAAGCACAGTTATTCCCATGGAAGATGGCACGTAGTTGGGTAAGGAAATTTTGGCTCCACCTAAACATCAAGAATCCCTACGGTTGAAACAGGATTATAAGTAAGAGGCGGAAGGAGTGCAGATATCTTGGATTTTTAGCACAGAAAAATATGTTGTATATTAACTCTCGCTGGTCTTTAAACTTGGTCTTACAAGTAGTTTTGAAACAATCTGAGAATGTGATAGAGCAAGGTGTTTTATTGACATGTGGGGCTTCTTTCTGATACTGTATCATTCGAATGTGTTCATGTAATTATTAAAATTCACAATATGATATGTAATATTTATTATATATGATATAAAATAATTCAGGCAATTATTAAACTATCTCTGTACTATTATTAAACTTTATATTGCAGATTTCTGGTGAGATCTAATGGAAAATGTGAAGACACATAATTTGGAATAGGAAATAGAGCAGATCATGTGCAGACTACAGTGGTCACTTGGGTACAGAGTAGTCTTGTAGTTGATTTAACGCAGAGTTTAAAACTATTTAAAGCCCTTTTATAGGCAAAATCTGTTTGTTGTTGTTGTTGTTTGTTGTTTGTTTTTTTTCTATATTGTTCCTCAAGAGAATACCCAGAAAGTAGTGGTTGGCATGGACCCAGGAAGATACTAGGAAGCCCCGTTTTAATAGCCTGTTCTCCATTTGATCCCCCAAGGCAATAGGCACTCTCTGGGAGATAATAGGCTAAGTGAGACAATAGCCTAATCAATGGATTAAATTGGGAAATCTTAGTCAGGGTTACAGTTAATTCCCCTTCCTAAGGGTTCCTTACATCTAGAGACATATGCTAACATAGCACTCCTCCTCTCTCCCCACCCCCTCCCTCATTCCTTCCCCTGAGAGGAGGAGAAATCTACAAGATCTTACTGGTAAACCTAGAAAGAGAAAGTAGCCAGGTCTCTCCTCTCCTTTCTTCGGGACTGAGCTGCCCACAGAGCATCTGCTCTGTAACACACTACACACTGTGCCCATTCAGAGGGGACACTTCAGGGGGTGGAGCCATTCAAGGACCAGGGAGGACTGGGGAAGCAAGCCTAACTCTGGTGTCAGTATTCGAGGGCTCAATCATGCTGCATGCATGTCACATTCTCCAATCTCAGCTCTGCCAGCAATGGATGATTTTTTCTGCATCTTCCTTATTTTCTTGCTCTATTTCTCAATTTGCTTTGAGTCCAGGTGGAGAATAGGAGTGCCATTATTGGGACCCCCAAACCTTCAGCGTTATATACATCATATTGAAGATGTTACCAATCTTGCACGCATATTCAGTAACAAAACTAAGGTAGGAAGCCTCTTTCTTGGGTTTGACATTAATTTATGGTTTCTCCTGCCAAATCTATGAAATGGAACAATGCCAAATTCAGAAATGTATCTGTCACAAAGAGAGAAAGACTACTTGATAATTGGTAATAAAACGGCAAAATTATTAGGAGCAAGAAAAGCTGAATGCCATCCTCAGATCATATTTCATTTGATGGCTTTCTTTCCAACATGTGATAAAGAGAGATTAAGGAATTGGTTCCATGGGTTTAGTTTTTTAAAGAAAGGATAAAAAAGCAGAACTGAATGGAATATTTTGGTACTATTATTGACTCCCCCCCCAATTCCATTTCCTCCCCCTGACTCTTCCTGTGCACACCCACCTTCCCCCCAAGTATTCATATTAGTTAATTCTTATTGTGTTCTGACCACATGCAGGACAGCATGCTGGGTTCTCATACGTACATCATTTCACTAAGTATCACAATTCTTTAAGTACGTACTATTTGTTTTTCAGATGAGACACCTGAGGCTTTGAAAGGTTAAATACATTTTCTGTAGTCACAAATGTGGTAACTGACAGAGCCCAAATTCAGAACCAGGTTTGTCTGAATTGAAAGGCCAGATACTATGCTGACTTTCGGATTCTGTTACCAGTGAATTAACATGTGGAATGACTACAGCTGAGATTTCTTGCACCACCTGTGATGTTATTTTCTCAATTAAAAAATAATATCATCTGCATAATACGTTACTGCAGAGGGAGTTCAGCCTCTTTTGAAAAAAATATAAGCAACCACATTATATCTCAAGTCTCATTTCCTCGTGTCTCATGAAGGTTAAGATTCCACAAATTCTGTCTCATGGATGCTTTTTTTTTTTTTTCAAAGCTAGAAGAAAACAGAGTGGCAGCCTGTGAGAGTTTATATATTCTGTGTCTCTTTTCTAAAATAAATCAAAGACAATTGTTTTGACTAGTTGGACACAAGATCTGCTCACAAGGACATAACTGTGTAAAATGATTATACAAGAATATCTCCTGAAAAAAAAAAGAAATGATTATACAAAACAAACTTTTCTAGGATTATTATAAAGAAAGTAAATAAAATCACGCAAACCCAGCATTACACAGGCAATTTGAGATCTCTCCTATTTGTTCCACAACCAAATTTAATAGAAGACTAGGACTTACATTAAAAATTTAATTTGACATGTTTCGTTCTTTCTTGAAAATGCATTTGCTCATCATATGCAGACTAATGGTTTACATGAAAAATGAAGTTTATAATGTATTATAGAATACCACTAAATGCTTTCCACTCTTAAAAATGTTTCCTTCTAATAATACAATTCGGCATACATCATTTAAGATCAATGCCTATGCTAAGTGTATATAGTTAATTTTGATTTAGGTTTGGCACCTTACAGAGGACACAAAACATTTTGATTCTGAATCAAACTCACACACACAAAATATCTGCTATGGTAAGTTGTGACACAGATTTCATTTTGTGCAGTGTTTGGGGGTAAAATTCTATTCCGTGCCTATATTGCTTACCATAAGTCAGAACCCAGGTTTCACTAAAAATTCCCAGCAATTGAGGCACCTGGGTGGCTCCGTCAGTCAGGCATCTGACTTCAGCTCAAGTCATGATCTAAAGGTTTGGGGGTTCAAGCTCCACGTCGGGCTCTGTGCTGACGGCTCAGAGCCTGGAGCCTGCTTCAGATTCTGTGTCTCCCTCTCTCTCTACCTCTCCCTTGCCCATGCTCTGTCTCTCTCTCAAAAATAAATAAAAATTAAAAAAAAAATCCAGCAACATTTTGATGAAAGTCTGATTTACCCTAATTTATAGAAAATAAAACTTTACCCCAGAGAGGTTATGTAAAATGGGCAATGTCCTACAACTAGTTAGCATCCAAGAGCATCCAAGAAGTACAAATCTGGCAGCAGGGCCTATGCTTTTATTCACAAGGCTCTTTTGCTGCCCAGTATGCTAAGGATTGAATCTCATTAACCTTTTCTCCAGCGGTCTATAGTTTCTACCTCCTTCATTTCTTAATTGCAGAGTTTCAGTTCTTATGAGGTTTTTCTTTTAAGTGTAATTTCTTTTTCAGCTTTATAATCTTCCAGCTCTATCCCAGAATTCTTGTAACTACTAAACTGGATTAAAGACTGGAATTTAGATAAGATTAAAGATGAAGAAGCTTGAGGATAACAAGATAAACATTTAATAAGTTTTGTCTTCAGAGTAGAAATGTATAAAGCTTAAGCATGCAGAGAGATGGACAACAACAATATGACAACTGCTTTGGGCCTTTTCTGAGTGTAGAGAGATTTCAGTATCACAATTAAGCCATTGTCTCAGGCTGCAATTCAATCTCTTAGAGTCCCATGGATCTCTACACACCCCTCGGGTCAGTGAACTTAATCTCCTCCAGATAAAGGGATGATGGCCCCTTAGAAATAATTTTTAATTGTCTTAATCCTGCAAGACTGTACTACAGGTATGAAAACATTTCTTCTATCATTATCAGTGAGTTTGCTTTTCCTTTCTTTAATTGCTCTCTACTTAAAGGAAAGATTCAATTACAGAGTCAGCTGATAAGAGAGTTTTGCTTTACATTTAGAGGTGGTTGTATGAGAACCCTGAGATTAAATTCTTTTTCTTGAGTTTTTAATTAAAAAAAAAAACATACAATTTAACTACCCATACATTTTCATGGAAAAATAGTTAAATGACTACAGTGGATTATTTAGCATTTCTGTGAAATTGTAGCAAAGTCTAAAAATAACTGCACTTTTGTTCTCTTTGTTTCATTATTTCCATTGTTCAGAATTGTGTTTTCATAGAACATTAGCTAGACCTTCCAGGGCAATGCTTGCTAGTAATGGTGATGGTAGATATTCTTGACTTGTTTCTATTTTTTTCCAGCTTCCTAAGAGAGCATTTTTCTCTTTCTTTAAATTTAGAAATTGATGTCAAATCTTACCTAATATGTTACCAACATTTATTAAGATAACCCTTCTTTTACCTTAAATCTCATAATACAGCCAAATGCTACAGTAAAATGTTACTCTATTTTTGGGTAAGTCCACCCTGGCCATGATGTAATAAACTTTTATCCTTTTCTTGAATTCAAACTATTAATATTTCACTCATATTTTTCCTATGTGTATTCACATGTAAGTATGGGCTAGAGGTTTTGTGTGTGTGTATGTGTGTGCATGCACGAGCATGCACGTGAGTGTGAGGTGTATTCACTACCTTTGTTAGGTTTTCACAGCAGAGT
Organism: Acinonyx jubatus; assembly: GCF_027475565.1. Lineage (NCBI taxonomy): Eukaryota > Metazoa > Chordata > Mammalia > Carnivora > Felidae > Acinonyx > Acinonyx jubatus. The sequence goes on from NC_069385.1 coordinate 67,537,763, forward strand.
AATGTTAGAATGAGTTGAAATATGAAGTAAATTTTTATGCTATGGAATAATTGAGATGATAATAATAAACTATTCCTTGAAGGTGTGATAGACCTCACCTATAAATCTACCTTGATCAGATGCCTTTTTTGGTAGATCCTTGGCTATTTTTTACATTTCTTTTGTGTTTATTGGTCTATTTGAGTTTTATATTTTTATTTTCCTGGACCAACTTTGATGATTAATATTTTCATGAAAAATTTTCTCATTCATTTGTTTTTCCAATATATTGAAATAAAAGTATCTCTATTGGTCACAGAATTTTTTAATCCATTTATCTCCAACTTTGTCCCTGTTCTCCTTCTTAATGTTATGCCTATTCGTTTTTTAAGTATGGGGTCTGAATAGCAAAAAGAAAAAAGATTAGCTTTAAAATGTTTTTCTTTTTTTTTTAACATATTTTATTTTATTTTGTTTTGTTTTATTTCACTTCATTTTAGAGAGAGCGCCAATGGGGGAGAAGTTGAGAGGAAGAGAGATAGAGACAGAGACAGAGACAGAATCTGAAGAAGGCTTCACTCTCAGTGCAGAGCCTGACATGGGCTCGATCCCATGACCCTGGGATCACAAGCTGAACTGAAATCAAGAGTTGGAAGCTCAGCTGACTGAGCCACCAGTTGCCCCTAAAATTTTTCTATTTTACTAATTAGTAGATGTCATTAATCTAATTAATTAAGGCTTTTTTTTGTCCCCCTAGTTTCTTGAATTATATACTTAGTTCATTACTTTTTCACCTTTCATATTATCTAATGTGAATATAGTATATCACTTTCCTGCTCATCGATCAACTGACTAAACCTCATGCTTAGGTCATTTGAAATTTTAATTCCAATTTTTTATATAGATTTTTATATAGTGAATCAACAAACTTTATGCTTATCTGTGTTAGTTTATTTTTTTTTCTTTTATTTTGTTACATGTTCCACACAATTGTTTCTTGTAATCCATGCTTCCTTTACTTTGGATTTATATTTAATTTTTACTTTGTTTTGTTTTATTACTATTTCAGAATTATGTATTTATAAGAAACATAATAAATTACTTCATTTCAAAAAATGTCTACAACTTATCCTCATACTTGAACACTAATTTGACTTTAAAAGGAACTTGCGTTTCAAAATCATTTTCTCCAATAGCCATTGTTCCCTATAGCCTCTTATAGCCTTTGTCTTATACCCTCTAGTCAGTGAGAAACCTAATATTAGTCTGATTATTAATCTTTAGTAGATAGCCTTTATATTTTTTATATCAGTGTTAAGATATTATTACACTCTTTTTCTATTGATTTAAATTTTTTTTAAATGTTTTTATTTCTTTTTGAAGTAGAGAGAGAGACAGAGCATGAGCTGGGGAGGAGCAGAGAGAAAGGGAGACACAGAATCTGACGCAGGCTCCAAGCTCTGAGCTGTCAGCACAGAGCCCCATGTTGGGCTCAAACTCACGAACCGTGAAATCATGACCTGAGACAAAGTCAGACGCTTAACCGACTGACCACCCAGGCCCCCTTTTTCTATTGATTTTAAAATACCTTTCGTATATTTTAGTATCAGTCCTTTTTTTTTTTTTTTTTAAACAGAAACTGGTGAGCCCTTTTGATCTTTGATGTCTGTTCAATTCTGGGAAATTATTTGATAATATTCATTTTTTTCTATTATTTCACTTTTTACTTTCTTCTCTTCATTGTCCCTATGCTTTCCTTCCAGAAACCTTATTATATGGGTGTCAAATCTTCTAAATTTGTCTTCTGAATCTCTTAAATTTTCATTTATTTTTCAAACCTTTATCTCTTTATGATTTATTGTAGAAGATCATCTTTTTACCTCACTAACTAGCTTTTTTGTTGTGAGTATTTAAAAAAAATTTAAATGTTTATTTATTTTTGAGAGAGAGACAGAGACAGAATACAAGTGTGGGAGGAGCAGAGAGAGGGAGACACAGAATCCAAAGCTGGCTCCAGGTGCTGAGCTGTAAGCACAGAGCCCGATGAGGGGCTCCAACCTATGAACCATGAAATCATTACCTGAGCCAAAGTAGGATGCTCAACCAACTAAGCCACCCTGGTGCCCCTGTTGTGACTATTTTTAAACTTGTGGCTTTTTCATACTCATTTTGCTAATCAAATAATTTAATTTCCAATATTACTAATTATTTCTTTTACAGTATATCTGTATTTATTATGGATGTGATATCTCTTTGAATATCTCTAAGGATAACCATTTTTTTTTCCTTTTAAAATTTATCTCTTCAAAAAATGCTTTTACGTTTTACACCTCTTGGTCAAGATCCTGGCTTTCCCTAAATGTTTTCTGATGCTTGGTTGTCTGTTAGTATTTTGTCTGTAAAAGACTTTTTGCCCGTCTTTGGATGCAGGTTACAATTAGAGGAATTTACCTTGTTGACTGGAGAGAAAGCAGAGGTCTGTTTGTGGTGGCAGCACCTGATAGAGGGTGTTCTGGGTTTTTGTAATTCCAGGAGAGACCATTGCTGCTTGGGCATGTTTATTTAAAAATTCTATTATCTTTATAATAGAAATTAACTTAATTTGTATGTATTTAGTCAAAATATACATTGAAGACAATTTAATGGACCAGTATACAAATATAATTTAAGATTTAGCTTTGTACTATACTCAAGTATTAAAGCAGAATGTATTACACAGCATAGTATGTCTCCAGGCTTTAGAACTGAAAATAATTATTTCTGAATCCTAAATCCTAACTCTGTCTATGTTTCTATCTATGAGAATTTGAGCAAGTTATTTAACTTTTCTGGGCCTGTTTTCTTACCTGTGAATTGTGCTTACAATAGTAGGTAGCCAGTATTTCGTATAAACAGGAAAAGCTATTAAGTTATATTCAGAGTAATGCATAAACGATATTTGGTGCTCACTCAATGTTGGTTCCTATGCATTTAGATAGGACAAAATAGCATAATCTAGTATAAGAAAGTGGGTCTTGCTCTGTTTGGTGATAGGAACAGCTCTCCTATTATGAACTTAAGTTTATTAAACTCGTAGATATGTCTGTTATTATATGGACAAAAGGGCTTAATTCTTTATTGGAATTCTTGACTGGATTATTGAAAAGAACAAAAAGAATAGCTATACAATTGCCTGGCTGTCAATTTATAAAGGCTAGTTTCTAGATATTAGAGTCATTCAGTAACTAGTGAATGACTATTATGTTCCAGGCACTGTTCTAAATTCTGGCAGGGTGGAGTATTAGCAAATGTGTATTCTCGTTGATTTAATTAAGATACTGTTTGGAAAAGATAAAAAGTAGATAAAGTAGATCCAAGTCTGCTGTTATTCCTATTAAGCAGTATGTGATCAGCTATCCAGTGTCATATGAAGCATCCTGGAAATGCCCCCTTCCCTAGAATATTATCCCACATTGTACATAGATCTTCACCAAATATTTTCATTTGATAAAGAATACTATGAACTCATACTGTGGTGTTAAGCCTTACCATTGCATGGTCACATATTTTTATAAGATGTAAATATTTAGTGAAATGCTGAAACATTTGGTAATCACAGGTTAATGCTAATTGATTTGTCATTTAATTATCTTTCCTTATGTCAGTGGAGACCTAGGGAAGCCTGAAGGCATTAAATTTTTGGAGGAAAAAATGCTGAAAATCTATAATGAAATGAACAAAGGAAATACAGCATGGCCCTATGGTGATTGCAAAGATTGTATTGAATACAGACTTTACCCAATTTACAATTACTTTATTGAATTGTTTTGGATGCTGAATCCACTTAGCACTCATATGTGAGCCTCTTTTCAAACGGGTCTACTTTCCTTACTTTTACCTGGCCACCGAGGGGTTGGAAGGTCCTATCCTGAATTTTGACCTTTTATCCTCTTTCAAAGCACATGTCTTTATTTACCCCTTTAAGGTTTTCCAGAACAAAAGTAACAATCCCATTCCTAGCCCTAAAACAAGAGATTTATTAGATTTATTTTTTAACTTATTATTATTATTATTATTATTTATTTTTAGAGAGAGAGAGAGTGTGAGTGAGGGAGAGGGGGAAGAGGAGAAAGGTAGAGAGAATCTTAAGCAGGCCCCATGCTCAGTGCAGAGCCTGATGAGGGGCTCAATCCCACGACCCAGGGATCATGATCTGAGCCAAAATCAAGAGTCAGATGCTCAACCGACTGAGCCACCCAGGCACCCCTATTAGATTTATTAGAAAGCATACCATGCAGCAAGGATAAAATATGTGGTTAACTGCAAGCAAACAAATTCTAGATGCTGTCAGATTGGCTATTTGGTGTCCTTGAAGGGTCACTCATTGGTTTCTATCACATTTGTCCTGGCTCTGACAGCATTTCATGGAGTTTTGTAAAGGGCGGTCAGAGGGTTCAGCGGACAGATGATATTGCAGGTTTAATTTCTGACTTTGTTAAGACCCAATAGCCTCTCCTGGGGCGGGGTCTCACAAAGCAAAATTGTCCTTGCCTTCCCTCTTCCCCTACTCCAACCACTGTCACTTGCTTTGCTATGTATGCACTGCAGTCTTTCTCCAAATCAGTAATGTGTGAGAATTGAGACAAAAATATCATTATTTTCTGGGCTTTCAAAACATAAGAAATCTGTGATCAGTTAACTTCCACCCAAGCAACAGTTTCTTAAATAGATTGTGGATATAGAGAGGTGCTAGGAAGTTGAGATTGCACAATTTACCAAGGACCACAAGGTCCAGGAGGACAATAAATCATTGTTCCCACAATCTCTTCAGATTAAAACCAAGGCATTTCTTTGTTTACAAAGGTAAGGGAAGTAGGTAAGTTGGTAAGGGAAGTAGGATGTTGCATAATGAAGGTTTTGAAGAAAAATGTCAGAGTGTGTGTTTGATAAGTATTTAAAATAGGCCTCTTGGACTACTTCACAGGTGTGGTTCACCATCTCTCTTTGTCTGGAAGGAAGGGTATATCAAGGACTCTCCTTTTTAAAGAAGAGGGATACTAAGGACCTAGGAATAAATATCTGTTAGTCCAACCTCTTTAAAACATTTCCTTTCAGATGGCTTATAGTTTTGATTTGAATCTTCTAAAATATGCCATAGTAATCACAGATTTATAATACTGATTCCCTACTTATGGGAATCATGATGACTCACTTGTTTGCTACATTCATTTTTTTTCATGTAAAAATATTGTTCAGTTGTTATGTGAGTCACAGTAGACCAGGTTATGTTGTGTAGATGAAATCTCAATGAATTAGCACGTAAGAACTTGTGCAATGTCTGCTGCATATCCAAAGTCTTCCCGGGGTGGCTCCCATGTGATGAATCAGGAATCCATCTTTGGCTCCATGAGTTTAGCATATGGCTTCCAGGTCACCATAGCAGGAGAAGAGTGAGTATGGACTCTCAACTTCTCTTAGATGTCTGAACTCATAAGTGACACACATTATTTCTGTACACAGTAAAGATCACATAAGTCTACCTAACTAAAAGGGACAGAGAATTGTGGTGCAGCATATTTGGTAAGTAAATAATGCCTCTACCTTACTTGGACAAGATGTTTCTCTCCCCTTTGCTTCTCCACATTTATCATACCTTTAAATCATTATTTCATGTCAGTCTCCTTATTATGTATATGGAGAAGGATAATAAGTTGAAAAACTTTCTCATTCTACCTATTTAAAAAAGCCAATCATCACCAGTGATAAACAGTAATGGGTTAATTTAGAAAAAAAAAACACACAAATTTTGTGCTTCTATATAATAAGATATAATATATGCTTCCAAATAACAGAGATGAATGATGATCACAATGGACATCTGGAGATTTATTTTGAATATTGAAGATTAAGAGGATAGCCCCCAAGAAATAAATCTCCATTGCTCTCTTTAAATACAAACAAACAGTGAGACAAAGTGCCAGAGACATCACTACAAGCATGAAACCTCCGGACATCACAATGACTCTAAACCCATATCTTTCTATAATAACACTGAATGTAAATGGACTAAATGCGTCAACCAAAAGACATAGGGTATTAGAATGGATAAAAAAACAAGACCCATCTATTTGCTGTCTACAAGAGACTCATTTTAGACCTGAGGACACCTTCAGATTGAGAGTGAGGGGATGGAGAACTATTTATCATGCCACTGGAAGTCAAAAGAAAGCTGGAGTAGCCATACTTATATCCGACAAACTAGACTTTAAATTAAAGGCTGTAACAAGAGATGAAGAAGGGCATTATATAATAATCATAGGGTCTATCCATCAGGAAGAGCTAACAATTATAAATGTCTATGCGCCGAATATAGGAGCCCCCAGATATATAAAACAATTACAGACATAAGCAACCTTATTGATAAGAATGTGGTAATTGCAGGGGACTTTAACACTCCACTTACAGAAATGGATAGATCATCTAGACACACAGTCAATAAAGAAACAAGGGCCCTGAATGATACATTGGATCAGATGGACTTGACAGATATATTCAGAACTCTGAATCCCAAAGCAACAGAATATACTTTCTTCTCGAGTGCACATGGAACATTCTCCAAGATAGATCACATACTGGGTCACAAAACAGCCCTTCATAAGTATACAAGAATTGAAATCATACCATGCATACTTTCAGACCACAATGCTATGAAGCTTGAAATCAACCACAGGAAAAAGTCTGGAAAACCTCCAAAAGCATGGAGGTTAAAGAACACCCTACTAAAAGAATGAAAGGGTCAACCAGGCAATTAGAGAAGAAATTAAAAAATATATGGAAACAAACAAAAATGAAAATACAACAATCCAAATGCTTTGGGATGCAGCGAAGGCAGTCCTGAGAGGAACATACATTGCAGTCCAGGCCTATCTGAAGAAACAAGAAACATCCCAAATACAAAATCTAACAGCACACCTAAAGGAAATAGAAGCAGAACAGCAAAGACAGCCTAAACCCAGCAGAAGAAGAGAAATAATAAAGATCAGGGCAGAGATAAACAATATAGAATCTAAAAAAACTGTAGAGCAGATCAACAAAACCAAGAGTTGGTTTTTTGAAAAAATAAACAAAATGGATAAACCTCTAGCCAGGCTTCTCAAAAAGAAAAGGGAGATGACCCAAATAGATAAAATCATGAATGAAAATGGAATTATTACAACCAATCCCTCAGAGATACAAGCAATTATCAGGGAATACTATGAAAAATTATATGCCAACAAACTGGACAACCTGGAAGAAATGGACAAATTCCTAAACACCCACACACTTCCAAAACTCAATCAGGAGGAAATAGAAAGCTTGAACAGACCAATAACCAGCGAAGAAACTGAATCAGTCATCAAAAATCTCCCAACAAATAAGAATCCAGGACCAGATGGCTTCCCGGGGGAGTTCCACTGGACGTTTAAAGCAGAGATAATACCTATCCTTCTCAAGCTATTCCAAAAAATAGAAAGGGAAGGAAAACTTCCAGACTCATTCTGTGAAGCCAGTATTACTTTGATTCCTAAGCCAGACAGAGACCCAGTAAAAAAAGAGAACTACAGGCCAATATCCCTGATGAATATGGATGCAAAAATTCTCAATAAGATACTAGCAAATCAAATTCAACAGCATATAAAAAGAATTATTCACCATGATCAAGTGGGATTCATTCCTGGGATGCAGGGCTGGTTCAACATTCGCAAATCAATCAACGTGATACATCACATTAATAAAAGAAAAGATAAGAACCATATGATCCTGTCAATCGATGCATAAAAGGCATTTGACAAAATTCAGCAAACTTTCTTAATAAAAACCCTCGAGAAAGTCGGGATAGAGGGAACATACTTAAACATCATAAAAGCCATTTATGAAAAGCCCACAGCTAACATCATCCTCAATGGGGAAAAACTGAGAGCTTTGTCCCTGAGATCAGGAACACGACAGGCATGTCCACTCTCACCGCTGTTGTTTAACATAGTGTTGGAAGTTCTAGCATCAGCAATCAGACAACAAAAGGAAATCAAAGGCATCAAAATTGGCAAAGATGAAGTTAAGCTTTCACTTTTTACAGATGACATGATATATACATGGAAAATCCGATAGACTCCACCAAAAGTCTGCTGGAACTGATACATGAATTCAGCAAAGTTGCAGGATACAAAATCAATGTACAGAAATCAGTTGCATTCTTATACACTAATAATAAAGCAACAGAAAGACAAATGAAGAAACTGATCCCATTCACAATTGCACCAAGAAGCATAAAATACCTAGGAATAAATCTAACCAAAGATGTAAAAGATCTGTATGCTGAAAACTATAGAAAGCTTATGAAGGAAATTGAAGAAGATATAAAGAAATGGAAAAACATTCCATGCTCATGGATTGGAAGAATAAATATTGTCAAAATGTCAATACTACCCAAAGCTATCTACACATTCAATGCAATCCCAATCAAAATTGCACCAGCATTCTTCTCGAAACTAGAACAAGCAATCCTAAAATTCATATGGAACCACAAAAGGCCCCGAATAGCCAAAGTAATTTTTAAGAAGAAGACCAAAGCAGGAGGCATCACAATCCCAGACTTTAGCCTCTACTACAATGCTGTAATCATCAAGACAGCATGGTATTGGCACAAAAACAGACACAGAGACCAATGGAATAGAATAGAAACCCCAGAACTAGACCCACAAACGTATGGCCAACTCATCTTTGACAAAGCAGGAAAGAACATCCAATGGAAAAAAGACAGTCTCTTTAACAAATGATGCTGGGAGAACTGGACAGCAACATGCAGAAGATTGAAACTAGACCACTTTCTCACACCATTCACAAAAATAAACTCAAAATGGATAAAGGACCTGAATGTGAGACAGGAAACCATCAAAACCCTAGAGGAGAAAGCAGGAAAAAACCTCTCTGACCTCAGCCATAGCAATTTCTTATTTGACACATCCCCAAAGGCAAGGGGATTAAAAGCAAAAATGTACTACTGGGACCTTATGAAGATAAAAATCTTCTGCACAGCAAAGGAAACAATCAACAAAACTAAAAGGCAACCAACGGAATGGGAAAAGACATTTGCAAATGATATATCGGACAAAGGGCTAGTATCCAAAATCTATAAAGAGCTCACCAAACTCCACACCCGAAAAACAAATAATCCAGTGAAGAAATGGGCAGAAAACATGAATAGACACTTCTCTAAAGAAGACATCCGGATGGCCAACAGGCACATGAAAAGATGCTCAACGTCACTCCTCATCAGGGAAATACAAATCAAAACCACACTCAGATATCACCTCATGCCAGTCAGAGTGGCCAAAATGAACAAATCAGGAGACTATAGATGCTGGAGAGGATGTGGAGAAACGGGAACCCTCTTGCACTGTTGGTGGGAATGCAAACTGGTGCAGCCTCTCTGGAAAACAGTGTGGAGGTTCCTCAAAAAATTAAAAATAGACCTACCCTATGACCCAGCAGTAACACTGCTAGGAATTTACCCAAGGGATACAGGAGTACTGATGCATAGGGGCACTTGTACCCCAATGTTTAGAGCAGCAGTCTCAACAATAGCCAAATTATGGAAAGAGCCTAAATGTCCATCAACTGATGAATGGATAAAGAAATCGTGGCTTATATACACAATGGAGTACTACGTGGCAATGAGAAAAAATGAAATATGGCTCTTTGTATCAACATGGATGGAACTGGAGAGTGTTATGCTAAGTGAAACAAGCCATACGGAGAAAGACAGATACCATATGTTTTCACTCTTATGTGGATCCTGAGAAACTTAACAGAAACCCATGGGGGAGGGGGAGGAAAAAAGAAAAAAAGAGGTTAGAGTGGGAGAGAGCCAAAGCATAAGAGACTGTTAAAAACTGAGAACAAACTGAGGGTTGATGGGGGGTGGGAGGGAGGGGAGGTTGGGTGATGGGTATTGAGGAGGGCACCTTTTGGGATGAGCACTGGGTGTTGTATCAAAACCAATTTGGCAATAAACTTCATATATTGAAAAAAATTAAAAAAAATACAAACAACAACAAAACACACACACACACACCACAAAAAAACAAAAAACAAAAATGAAACAAAACAAAAACAACAAATCAAATTTGTCCAGCTTTAAAATTCTCTCCTTCATGGAAGTCTGAGCAACTTTCTTTTTCTCATTGTTCTTGATCTCCATGATCCCCACTTTCCTTGTAACACTTGGGAATAGAAACTCCAGCTCTTTATCTTTTCAACATCTACCTATTATGGTCAGCACTACTGAAGAAAGTAACACATATGGCCACCATTTCACCATCTCTAACCTTAAATGGGCCTTAACATTTTACCCAGCAGTCCTACTTTTCATGTCTCTTCTGAGCATCTAAATGACCTCCATACCACTAAATCCAATGGACATTTTCCCTCACCATACTCCTCATCTTCTCTTTTTCTCCTTAGGGTGACTACAGTTTCAGAGGTCTCTGAGGGAGGCATTCAATGAGATAACAGCCCAATTTTTTCCTTCTGTCAATTGGGCACCCTTCCTTCCATTGTCCAATGCCGACTGTCTGGATGCTCACCTCCATCTCAATCTGCTTTCCGGAAAATGTACTCCTTGACACTGGTTTAACTTCATTTTGCAGGTCTCAGTTTAATGTTCTTTCCAATGACAGTGCTTTCCTATTTGTTCATTCTCACACATATATCAACCCCTCCCCATAGAAATGTCCTCATATGGTAATCTATTGTTTCTGTTTATAATTCTTATCATGCTTTCCTGTTTATTTATATTTCTTACTATATATTTCCTTGCCTTCTGAGGAATAGGACAGGAGCAATGTTTATTTGATTTTCCAGCGTATCTGTCCCCAGTGCCTGACACAGGCATTAAAAGATTGGGAGAAGGATTACCGTATCAGAGCTGATTGCTGGCACCCAAAATATTTTCTGGGCATGCAATATTTTGAAATAGGAGTTAGGAAGGAGAGGAAATAGAAGGTAAATTGGAGGAGGAGAGAATGAGGTCTAGTTGTTTGCTTACCTCAGAACTACTTTGCACAGAATGCCCATTAAAATATCGCAGAATACTAGGGTTTTTGGTATAATTTTAGCAGCACGAATTGAATCTCAGAGTGTGTGTTATATTAGAATACTCAGAGAGTGGACACAACTGTCATCCTTTTTGAAGGATTAAGTCTATATTGCTTCTGAGTAAAGGTAGCATTTCCCATATGTGCTTTATATTGGAAAAAAATTACATCCAGATTCTTGCATTGTGATTAGTTGGATCTTTTTGAGTAATTAACTATTTATGTTAAGTAATATACATAATTCCACAAAAGAGTGGCAGTAAGCTTCACGGTTTGGACAAAAAAGATTTTAATAAAGTCTTTCATATCTTGTCCGTAACTGATTAGATAGTAAATGACACAACAAATTTTAGATAATTTGCTGCAGAAAAAGTGAAAAGTAAAACATTCCTGATAGTTTCAAACTACAATAATGAATATAATTTTATTTAGTGCTTTTCATTACATGATGAGCTTCTCAAAGGTATTATAGAGATTTACTCATTGTTGAATCTCTGAATAAGCCCAATATCTGGCCCATAGTTGGCATGTAATTAATGTTTATTTGAATGAATATATTAACAAATCAATTAAAAGTGTAATAAATGTATGTACTTTCATGTGCGTGATTTCATTTTATTCTAACAGTAGAACTGTGAGATAGGCAGCTGACTTGTTACTAAATCCATTTAACAGTGAGACAACTGAGAGTCAGATGGTTTAAGGAACTCAATATCTTAGTCAGAAATTGTTGGTTGAAATGAACAAAACATCAGTCTCAGGAAGAAATGTGATTTTTTCCAAGGACACAAGAAAATGTCATGGAAAAGTGGAGCTGGAAATAGTGTCAGGACTCAGAAGTCATTGGAAAGTCACAAGAGAGCTAATCACATACTCTCTCTGTCCGTCTGCATCTCCCTCCATCTCTCTTACTCTCCAGATACATGCTGTCTTATCTCTGCTTCTTATTCCATCTATTTCTTCTTTCTTAGAATAACTCTCTGTTTTCTCTTGGTCGCTGTTGACTCAATGACTTTGGCTTTCTGGTATATTTAGTTGCCTTGCCATATTTCCAATGGGCTTTGATGGACTCCATATGACTACAGGCTACTACCATTTAAATGAAGTCTTTTGATTGTAATTATGGTAAGAAAATCTGTGACTCTTCAACCAGCCAATGAATGCGAGGAATGTGCCATCCAAGTATAACTACCCATGAAGCTGGGAGTCTACAGCAGTGCCCCTTCTGTGGTCTGAGGATAAGACCCATGTACTAATCAAAGTTCAGACTGCTAGGAAGTAGCCAAGTAAAAATTGAGTGCACAGATTTCAATTCCTGGTTTAGTCCTCTTTCAAATGTTGCATGGGTTAAAGAGCAGCAACTATGTGCCAAGAACTGTGCTATGCACCAGGCTATAATACTAAGCAAAGCCAGAGTCTATTCCGACGCTCATGAATATAGTAAGGGAGGTAGGGAGTAAAAGTGAAATTAAAAAACATAAATGCGCTAAGTGTAATGAAGTAAGGGTACGTGGGAGCTTGTGATATATCCAAGAGACAACCTCCAGGTGGCAGTTACAGGCAGTTACAGTAAACAGAAAGGGATGTTTGAACTGATATATTAGAAGGTGATGGATTTTGAATGGGGAAATGACATGATAGTGTTTGTATCTTGAAAATGTTACCCTAAATAAATCTGGAGGCTAGCCGGGAGGTCAGAAGTGGGAATGTAGAGAAGAGTGTGGGTGTTATTTCAGTGGTAACTGATACATTCAGATGAAGCTATGCAAATTAACTATAATGTATATTTATATAAAATCATATATATTTATATTTATAATTCATATTCCATAACACCAAATAACCTTTGATAAAGTTTTATTTCCCAAATTTATTTGCAGTTGTTCATTTTTAAACTTCTAAATAAGAATTGTGTATGTGTATATAAAGCTTAAAGTTCACATTTTTTTCAATTAAATCTGATTTTTACTGAGCTACAGTAGAAATTTACTTCCCAAAAGATTATTTTCCATTGGATCAGCCTTTTATTTTTCTAGAGATTTTTTTTTCAACTGAAGCAGAAAGCATATTGCTTATTGTTGTCGTTAGTGAACATATTGTAAACCTTCACACTAATCATAGAGAATTATGTCAATATTTCGCTATCTAAATAACAAAAAACCCACAGTGTAGTATTTTGGGTCAAAAGTTTTCTTATTAAAATGTGTCAAAATATGGGACTCCACAATTAGAGAATAACAGCTGCAGTTGAGTTTTTTCAGGCTAATGGTTAAATAATCTGTTGTCAAAATTAATTCTTATATGAGCATATGTATTTAGATGATAGAACAAAGTGACTTTGAAGAATTGTTATGGTCTACTTGATAATTAATACATTTAAAAATAGGCATACTATGCGAAATCACATTTATCTAAATGGCTAGAAATATGCTTTAATTCTGGTTAAATATTAATATATTTAATGAAATCTGGCCTTATCAGTAGGCTATACAAACTTGTAGAAAGATGTAAAAAAAAAAAAACTTTCTGTCAAAGTGAATTTAAAATGTGAAATATATTAATTGAGTTGCATAAGATCAAGATGGCAACAGAAATGAAATATAACTAAGATCAATAAATCAACCAGCAAATTTTTACTGATTGACAATTCTGTGCAAAGGAGTGTTGTTACTCATTGTTAGGTATAATTTCTAGAATTGGAGACAAAATAGAAAGCACCAAAAATAGTCATGTGGTAATGTAATAAAATATATGTGTTCCTAGCTCAGTGCTGACAAACTTGATTTCATGTAAATCATATTCTGCTAGGAGTTTATAAGAAGAACTTGAAAATATTTTTAGGAAGAATTACTGTAACTATCAAAAGAGATATTTATGCTAAAGAGCTTTGAGTAGAAACTACATACAAATATAAGAAATTTTATACTGGGGAAGAAATGCATGTTATATCAAAACTTAGTTTTCTCTTCATTATGTCATTAATATGATTTTGCCTTTTTATTCCTTAAATGACTGTGTTTCCGTGCATTTTTTTGAGTTAGACCTTTGCTTTTATGTGTTTGTTTCCAACTACTCATCATTGTGCTATATTAAAGGGTTCTATGTTAACAATTTCTCACCTTCCTCAAGAAAAATGGATAAAAAATTCCTAGTTTCCTCTAGATAATAAGAATTTTTCATGGATAATGGATGAAATACTTTAAGAAACATTTGTGTATCTGTTATGTGCCAGCACTGTGCAAGGTATCAAGCACACAAAGATGGAAAGGCATCTCCTCTTGTAGGTGTCTTGTGGTGAGAAATTCCATGTGCAACTAACCTTTCTATATAGGTCAGATCTTAGATTTATCTATTTTGTTAGTAATAATCATTTCACAATGTCATATTTATCACTTGGCCACCAGTTCATTTCAAGCCTTTGACAGAGATGGGGACTCACACTAATGTTCCCATGGCCTGATCAGCCCTCTTTACTTTCCCAGTCTCCAATCTCCACCATCTTGATAAACTAACTTCCTGCTCATTGTTTAGAATGTAACATCCTCATCTACATTATGAACTCTTAGAGCTTACTTCACTTTTCCTGGCATTTTTATAACCACAAATAGAAAAATAAAATTGGTAATGATTGTTTAATGTCTGCCTCTGCTACTCTGATGAAACTGCATGAGAGCACTGATCATGTCTACGTCCTTTTCCACTGACTCCCTGACTTCTAGCTCAATATGGGAGGCACAGTGTAGACACTCATTCAACGTTTGGCAAATAGACAAATGGCATGATGGAACAGAACAGGCTATCTGACCACATAAATGAAAGCCAGATTTTCATAAAAGGCAACATGGTTTTTATTATCTACAATTCCAAAGAAATTGCAAATAAATTCCTAAGATAGAGGTTGAATGCAATTGTTTGAGTAGTTGATTGAGCTCATTAGTTTCACTTATTTGTCTTCTATTTTAACATTATTTATTTAAGTATTTATTGAGCAGCCCCCACGTGGTATGCCATTGTGCTAAAAAAGTGAATAAGGTAACTCCAGCAGTCCACAAGAAACCCAAAGCCTGGAGAAAGACTAACAATCATTACAACTTAATACAAAAAGTGCCTGAAAGTAATATACAAATTGTTGTTGGACCCACAGGAGCTAATAATCAGTCTGAACCTTATTGAATCAGGATTTCGCCAGTCTGGCTAGAAAGGAAAGTAGACTTTAGGCAGAGAGAACGATATATGTACAGGCACGGAGGTGCATTCCATTTGAGAGTTGTGTGCTCATTTGCTACACTGCAAAGAGGAGCATGGCAGGAAAACACGATTTCAAATAAGTGGATGCAGCTTACGACATGATAAATGTACAATGAAACTATAAAAATAAGAATAAAGGATTGTTAAAATGTGACTTGAATAAGAGATGGACACAGAAAATCCAGGAAAAAGGAATTTGCTGCAAATAAGCACGAAACTTAGGTCTGAGTTTTCTGGCAGCAAAAATAAAAATATAATAGTTTCCAAAGAAAGACGCAAAATCTTTAACATAATACAACTAATTCATTAGGAGCCCTAGTTTTTCACTAAAATAAACTTAAAGAAGAATTTATGTCACGAATCTTCATTTGTTTTATATCTTTCATAGAATGGTCTATATCTACAGTTAAAAATTTTAGAGTATGTTGAAAACTTCTTAATAGGCACACTGTAAAAAAGCTTCCTTTATAAAGTTATATCCTTTTTCTCATTATAAACGAATGTAGACCTGCTATAGAATATTTGGATGCTATTGATAAAAAAAAATAAGGAAAAAATAACTTCCTAAAATCATACTACCTCGAGATATCACTGTTAACATTTAGATTTATTCACCTCCTTTCATATTTCTCCCTGAGTTATGGCTTTATGAACACCTACAGTATCTATGATTTCCATTAACCTAATGGCTGACTTTTCAGACCACCCCCAATTGTGATCCAAATTCAGTACTTTCAAAAATACCCCCCAAATCCCAAATCTAAGGAATATATGTTTACAATGAAAATGTTTAGAGAATGCAGAAAATTTTCCTTAAGAATTTTCACAACTTAACTGAAGATTGATGGCATCTCAGGGATGAGTCCCACTGCACAGGACATAGCATTTTGCTCTGTACATACACAGTGATGTCCTCTACCCAAAGTTGTTTCCCTGATTCTATCTTGACATCTGATACTCAGGGTCACAAGCCATTGGTACAGAATGTATACACCCACGCACACCCACGCACACATACATTTGGTCTACACACCAGAGGTTTGCAAAGTATGGGAAATTATACAAATGTTTATGCTTCATATAAAAATCCACATTTCTACCTTCTCATCTTCAAACATAGGCTTTTATTCTCTATGTAATAGTCACAGTAGGAATGCATAAAAATATATTTAACCATTCTCTTATTCTTGGAAATAGCAAGTTTTTTATGTAGGTTTTTTTTTGTCTGACAGTAATAAATATTGTTATGAAGAAATCCTTTAGTATAAACAGTTGAAGGCAGCTCTGCTTATTTCTTTAAAGCTCTTGATTACTTATTAGAAAGATAAGTCAGTGGCTAGCTTACCACGTCTCTACTAGCATTGTGTTGATTCCTATTTAAAAATATATGTAATGTAAACACATAAACTATTACTTATGAAGATAAAACTCTTTCATCTGTCCATATTTCATCTATATTACATTTATACTTCACGTTGTGTGAATTTCCTCGTTCTTCGCTTTGTTTTCCTCTTTGGATATGCATCACCCACGCTAACCTAGATCTTGTTGCGGTACTTTTCAATGACAAGGGCTTTTTTTTTTTTTTTTTTAATTCCTGCTACATGTTCTGGTGGGATGACTGGGGCCCTGCCCCTTGTTGTCCTCATCATCATGCTGGGACCCAACTGACAAAGCAGTTCTATCTGGAGCTTACCCTATTGAACAAACAATAAATACTAAACATTCATCGTACTCCCACTTTATCTTTATATGAATATGTAGAATTAAATTATATATAAATACAAATTATAAAAATTCATAAAATTCTTTTAGACTAGAATTTTGTCTATTTTTAATAATATTTTTTACTCGGCAAAGAAACTATTTTGCCTCCTGGGAACCATAGTGTTGACATCTCAAAAGGGATTAGAAATTACCTAAAAAGGCTTCTCGAACAGGTAAATATGTTTCTCTCTAATCAAGAAGGAATAAAGTGGGGGTGCCTGGGTGGCTCAGTCGGTTAAGCAGCCGACTTTGTCTTAGGTTATGATTTCGCAGTTCGTGAGTTTGAGCCCCATGTCACGGTCTGTGCTGAGAGCTCAGAGCCTGGACCCTGCTTGGGATTCTGTGTCTCCCTCTCTCTGCCCCTCCCACACTCGTTTGTTCTCTCTCTCTCAAAAATAAATAAATAAACATTTTAAAAAAAGAAGGGACAACATGTATAGGGGAGGGAACTTGCCTAACCTTTTGAAAGACTGCTGTCAAAACCTTCAGCAATGGAGCTCTTAGCAGCCATGATTCTGCGCTTCCACTTCCTAGCAGGTGCAAGCCACTTCAGATTCCCTCTCACAACCTCCTTTCCTGGCCTCTTTTTCTGGATTCTCCTCTTGTTGGCCCACCTGTCACGTTTCTTCTTCTGCCCTTCACAGTTGAGGGTTTCTCCACTTTGCCCTGGAGCCAGACCGCACAGTAGAGTAAAGCAAGAGGGAACAGTCATCATCACCTGGAGCCAATGACGTTTTTTCTTCTCTAACTATGGCCAGGAGGAATATGGTAAAACATGAGAAAAAAATTAACTGGTGACTTTATGCTGCCTGTTTTCTTGCTATCCTGAGATTCTGTTGAAGAAGGTGAGATTAGTCACCTTCTTTGATCATTAGGTCTGTATGTAGAACTGCCCATTTAATGATACCCTGCAAAGATTTTTTTTCCCTTAGTTTATAGTATTTTATAATGGCACATATTACTTGATCAGTGTTAATTTTCTTTACAATTCACTTTAAATTGATTCAGTTTAAGTGATTACTTATGATTTACAGGGGCTTTTTAAAATTCTTTAATGCAAGTATTTCATTTCTAAAAACATTCTATGAAAATGACTTATGTATGGGGATTCTCTTGCAATTTTATTTTCAGTAGTAAAGTAAGGAGAATAACCCAATTATTCAGCAATAAGAACTTAGTTTAGAAAGCATGGCACCTCATATGCAATCATTTAGAATTATGTGTGAAAATACATCAATCTGTATATTGCTAAATGGAAATTAGCGCACATAAAATATGTATCATATGAAGCCATAAAAAAAACACCTTTACCTGTATGCTTAGAAAAACATGGAAAGTTATGTAGAAAATAGTAATTTTTTAAATTATTTTTTAATATTTATTTATTTTTGAGAGAGAGAGAGAGCACAAGCGGAGAAGGGACAGAGAGAGAGAGGGAGACAGAGAATCCGAAGCAGGCTCCAGGCTCTGAGCTGTCAGCACAGAGCCCAATGCAGGGCTCAAACTCACAAACTGTGAGATCATGACCTGAGCTGAAGTTGGCCACCTAACTGACTGAACCACCCAGGTGCTCCCAAAATTGTAATTTTTTTTATGTCTGAGATAAGGTATTCTATGTAATCTTCTTTACTTTTTTTTTTTTTTTTGAGAGAGAGAGCGAGAGAGAGAGTTTGCAGGGGAGAGGGAGAAGAGAGAGAGAGAGACAGAAGAGAGAGAGAGAGAGAGAGAGAGAGAATCTTAAGCAGAATCCACACTCAGTATGGAACCCAACTCCTGGCTTGATCCCATGACCCTGGGATCATGACCTGAGCAGAAATCAAGAGTTGAACACTAAACTGACTGAGCCACCCAGACGCCCCTGTTTGCTTTTTATAATGAAAAACATTACTTTGGTAAACAAGAACAAAAAATAAGACAACTCTTCTTACCTGTAGAAAACAAAATGATGGTTACCAAAGGGAGGATGGTGGAGGGATGGGTGAAATTGGTGATGGGGATTAAGGAGTGCACTTGTGATAAAAACTGGGTGATACATGGAATTGTTGAATAATTTTATTGTACACCTGAAAGTAATATTACACTGTATGTTAACTAACTGGAATTTGAATATATATATATGTATATATATTTATATATAAATAGAAATATAAATACACACACACACACACATACATATATATATATATATATATATATATATATATATATATATATATATATTTATGAGTTTGAGGCCCCCATCAGGCTCTGTGCTGATGCGCTCTCAGAGCCTGGGGATTCTCTCTTCCTCTCTCTCTGCCCCACCCCTGCTTGCATGCTCTCCCTCTCAAAATAAGTAGAAAACTTAAAAAAACAGCTGTAAATGTCACAAAAACTTGCTATGTTCATGTGTGTGTTCATATAAATATATAGTAAACTTTCTTTCAAAACATTTTCAGAGTTATGATGAAAATAACAGAGGAAACAGTCAATGTAGTAACATCATCTTTGGGACTACTTTGCCTCTCCCTTCCTCCCACCTCCCCCAGAAATATTAACCATATTTTAAACCCTCTGCCATAATTACCTAGAAATTAAAATTTCCTGGCTATGTGTATTGTTTTCTTTTATTTCTTTCTTGTTTCTTTCCTTTTTTCTTTTTTCCTTATTTCTTTCTTCCTCTCTTGCCCTTTCTTCCTGCTCTCTCCCTTCTTTTCTTTTTTCCTTCTTACTCTATTTCCCCTTTTTCCTTTCCTTTCTTACCACCTTCCTTCTTCCTCCCCACTTTGATTTTTTCCTTCTTTTCTTCCTTCCTTTCATCGTGACTTTTTTGCCTATTTTTACTAACTATATATGATAACTGCCACATATTAATAACTAATATTTTTGTGCTATGTGCTTTTAAATATTTCATGCAATTTTATCTTTTCAGCAAGTCTGACACTTCTTTATCACCCCCAGTTTACAGATTAGAGAAGTAAGAATCAGAGAGAACGGGTAACATGCCAGGGTCTTGCTTGTCAATAGCTAAATTTTGAATTCAGATTCTATCCAAATATATTGCCAGTTCTCTGTCCATGACCACAATCTCACTTCTTGCCAGGGCTTTCTTCTTCCTTATTGAATATGCACCTATGTGAGAGTTTAGACTTGACCTGCATGCTTCTCTCATTGTATTGTTTTTTCTCACATAACCCATTTACTCTCATGGCTTCACCCACTGTCGTAGAATCTTAAATCTTGGCATCTTAAACCTGTATGCTTACTCTTGAGCTACTTCTGGAGTTCCAGTCTAATGTCTCAAGCTCTAAATAATAGATACCTAACACTTAATATGTGGTGGTCATTGTTCTCAAATGTTGCCTTAAGTTTATTAATGCATGTAATTCTCACAGTATTACCAACAAGCTCCATGCTTGGATATTTTTTTCTGTTGGGGAACTGAGGTTCAGATAAGTTGTAAAATTGCCCAAAGACACAAAGTTTGATATTTCCCCCTTGGATGGCCCTATTTTCACCAACAGCAATACCTGAAGGTGCTTTTACCTTAGGACTCTCGGGAAAAGAAAAAAAAAAGATTTGTTGGGAGTTATTGTCTGGCCCCATAATTTAAAAGGTGACATTTATTTGCATCACCAACATACTTGTATCCGGCCATATCTACATAGTAGACATTGAATTGTGGAATCAGTTTGATATTACAAACTGATGCATTCCAGAATGAGGAGGTATTTAGTGGGGCTTCCAAGATATTTTTGTGAGATTCTCCTCTCAAACCTCCGTTATGTCATCAGTGGAGGTCTTACCCCATGCAGTCCAATGTGTATTGGGATGTTTAATTCTTAATTCAGGGACCTTATACATGATCACAGGCACCTTTGGAGTCTATCAGTCATGTGCCAGACATCTTACTAGGTACTGGGGAAACAACAGATGTATGAGAAAAGATTCCTGATCCCTATGGAACTTCAACTTATGACCCATTGCACTTGTACTCAATTCAGTTCCTTCCACCTTCAAGGCCAAAATCAGATGGGCAAGTGCTTGTGTCACCTTCATGCTCCCTTAGACCTATGGCATAGCTCTGAGTCCTAGCATGTGGCCCTTGAAGCAGCCATAACTAACTTAAAAGAAGTTGTTTATTTCTTGGTAGTTAATTAAGTTATTGTGCATTTCATGACATTTCCTAAGTTTTCTGAATCATTTTTCCTAAAGATATATATTGTCCATAAAATAAAAAAAAATTACCCAAATATTTCCTCAGATTCTAATAATTGGCAGTGACTTTGAAAACTTTGTATCCTATTTCTATTCACACTTGTCCTATTAACAGACAATTTGAGAAAAATAATTAACCATCTATTTGGACAATTATAATGTTATTTAGAAAAATATTTAAAAAGGAAACCATCTTTTCCAACAATGTACCCAGATCTGTAGTTCAGACCAAGGATTTTTTCCCATATTTTCATATCACACAAACATATTATTCTCCTCATTAAGGGTTAATATTCCTCTTTGATATCTCAGAAGCTTCCCATTGTCAGAGACAAATGAGAAGAACCAGATTTTGATGGTTTCTGTTTGTGTGTGTGTGTGTCTGTGTGTGTTTATTTGTTGTTCATTTTGTTTCTGAAAGAGCAGACAGTATTCTTTATTATTAATTGATGAATATTTTGGTCCAACATAAATCATTGATTCACCCATTATAAAGTAGTTGTGCTCACTACATAATGCTCTTAAATCAAATGAATATTGAATACTACCATAGAGTAGAAATTTGTCATTAAAAGGCCTTCTATCTGGATGCCTGCAATGGCCAATGCCTTATTATAAACTGCTTTCTAAGTCAGACTGAGAAAAGGTAGGACGAAAATAACACTAAAAATGCCCACAAACGCAGTTATTTACAGTGACTTTTCATCCCATATGCCCCAAATAACTGTTTTTTCTCCCTTCTTTTATTCCTCCCTTTCTTTCCATAGTATTGTGACCCAAAGTAGTATATTTCAGTTACAACACGTATAAAAGTTTTTGTGATCATTTGCATTGCAAAACTCCTGCTTAAAAAAATATCCCATTGGAATTTTGCTATAACCTAATCCTCAGGGTCAATTCTATAGGACTTTTTAATAGGTGAGAGCTCTGGGTAAAATAAATAAGCCATTGTTCCGCTGCCCCCCATCAACCCCCCCCCCCCCCCGTTTCCAAAAGATGGAAATACAGGTATTGTGAAAGGGGAAACAAAGGAGTTTAAAGTTGTAGTCCTCATGAGGAACAAAGATAAGCTTTGTCACACTGGCTTAAAAATACAAGATGTTTTCTGAAGAAGATATAAAAATGGCAAAACATTGTAGAAATATTTTCTTTCTAACCTTATAACTTGTTAAGTATGAAATAAGCTGATAGATGATTTCTTTTGTCCTGTTTTTCAGATGTAAAAATCTATTTTATGGTTATCAATATTAAGGGGCAATTACCCTATAAGTCCTTTAAAATGAATACCAGGAAATCAGCATTTTCATAAGTATTGTTATTAACCAAATAATTTTAAAAATGATAATTGAATATTCTATTATGTTGATCTATTACATATATGAAGCTGGAGGGGAGAACCTATTTCTAACTCAGCAGGAAATAGTTTGAGGCTGATAAAATAGATGTTGCAATAAGTTTTGGAGGCTTGTATTTTTTGCATGTATCGTGGTGATGCCCATAAAAACTAATCCAGACTTTATGTTCTCCAGGTAAAATTCCACTTCAAGGGGAGATAAATAAAATACAACAGCATAGACGTTGTTTTAGGTCAAATCCCTGATTTCTCTAGCTCCAGTCTGATTTTTAAAAAATTCTAATTATTTGAATAGTTATTAATGGCTCTATATGGATATATTTTGTACTGTGTACTATTTGGCTCTTCAGGGGTCCCAGGATCAAAGCATTGCTAGTGACAAAATCCAGCTTCCAACAGTGTATGTATTTTAGATTATATATATATACATGTGTGTATGTATGTGTTCAAATATCTATATATAAATAAATATGTATATGTGCATATACATTCATGGGCTTTAACACATCAATCTTCAAAAAATATTACAACAATATCTAACAATGCTCCCACAATAATATTATATTTGAAATACTAAGCAAAATTAAAATAATCTATCAGTTGTCACCGATCATGTTATATTTCTGTGACCCCTTTCCAGTCACGGTAGTCAGGCTATCAAAGGTTTTTGAAAAGCACTTTGAAGGTATGTTGTGCATCTGACGGAGACAAGCACATCTTCAGATTTTCACTTGGTTCATTTTAGTTCTCTACTTTCTCAAAGAAAAAGAAACAAAGCGCTTTCTTGCTTAGTTATACACATGGGTGGGGGAGTCTTTAACTCAAGCATTCTGGTAAACCAAATCACTCAATTTCAAGTGAAAGGGAGCATCTGGGATTGCTATGTGGTGCCTAGAAAGACATTTTTCTTCTTCCAAGTTTGTCTTCTAATTAAAGAAATATAATTTGTTTCTTTTTTGTTTCCTCTCCTTGTTTTCTTTTGTTTTCATTCCTCAGAAGTCTTGATTTCCACTCTGGAAATTGGAGAAAGATGAAACCAGTTTTAGTTAAACGTGGAAAATGTCTCGTAGGTAGTTTCTAATGTATAGTCATTGCTGTTTATATATCCAGAGGCTCGAGGTTTTTTTGGTTTCTTTTACTCTCTTGATAACACAGGAGTTTGCCATTTCTCGTCTTTAGGGAAAATCGTTTCCCCTTTGGTTATATTTCCTAAATTTGCCATGCAAAGAAATGTCAAAAGAAAAAGGAAAATTGCATTAAAAACCTTTTTTCTTAGTTTTGATAAACTGTGAGAGCCATTTGTTTTATATTTTTGAATAAGATGTTCCTTTAGGGTTAAATTAGTTTTGAAAGGGCGTAACTAATCATAAAGGCAACATTAAATTAGGAATTTTATGTGCACCCTTTTGACCTTTATTTTGTATTAGTCTGTCCTGTTTTCTTTCCTTTGCGCCTCAGCCGTTTTACTAGCTGTATGACCGTGTGAAAGTTAATAAACACTTCTAAGCTTTGGCTTCTAGTTTCCTAAGCTGTAAAACAGAGATAATATGATGATATAATACATGTAAGAATATAAAGCATGATAAATTCCACATGTGTATGTGCAAATGCTTTATATACATGTATTTATATACTGTGTGCATGTATATACATAGAGTATAGGTGTGCATATGCATTTAAATACACATATACTCACATACAGATGTACTGTGCATATATGTATGTATGTATGTATATATATGTCATTTATTTGGTTCATTCATTTTTCTGGGAATCTTGTCTCCAATCATTTCCTCATTTTGCCATTTTTGAATAAGGTGTTTGAAAAAATCTTATCCAAGAATCAATGAAACACTTTAAATATATCAAACTAAATGTTTACTTTCACTTTCTTGGGGAAAATTTGTGTGGCTTTTGGTCTGGGCTTAGTGGTTTCATTTTTAAAAGGTTTTCTAAGGAATTTTTGAAATTATCGAGAATGATGGCCTGTTGGAAAAGAAAAGAAAGACTACGAACTTAAAAAAACATTTCTTTAATTATATGTAGTCTTCTATTTCTTTTGTCTCTCTTTTTAAGTTAATTTTATTTTCAATTTGTTTCACAAGTTAAAAGGACAACATAGAAAACTAGAGGAGATAGAAATCAAAGGTTTGTCTGAAATAAGAGAATTGTGAAATAATAAAGAGTCCTTTCAAATCATCACTGAAAATTGAATTACATTCTAATTTAAGTAGAGAAAACTTAGGAAGTAGCCTATAGGAATTTCCCCTCAGGCTGGAGCCAGACTTTCTTTGCTGATTTAGGCCCTTAATTAGGCATAAACTAATCATGCTGTGAGCTCTAGAGAAGAAATGACACATAATTGTTAGTGCTAATTTCTTAATTGTTAGAAAGTGATACTTCAGTTCGTGCTTCATCCAACAAGAATGATCTGCAATGTGGCATCTCTTCTCTCCACGTGTCAACAATTTACACTTCTAACATTGAAGAAAGAATACTTAACAATGCACTTAATTCTCTTTACCGGGTCTTCAGAACAAATTTGATGTTCTGAAATACAACCCCTTTCACTAATAGAACGATTGCTGTGGCTTCAGTACTGAGAATGGAAAATTCAGTCGAAATGTAGAAAGCTATATTCCTATCAAACCACCAGTGCTAAGTTATCCAGCAGTAGGTCCAAATGGCATCTATTGGATACATCGACTTTCCAAACTTGCCTCCACTTACGTTCTCTTGAAGATAGAAGCCAGTGTAATAAGCAAAATCATTATTAATTCATATTCATCCTATGCTACGACTTTAAAAGAGGTCAAGAAATCAAACATATAATGGAAATCTGTATTTCCTCCTTTTGAAAGAGAGCTAGATTTCAGGAAGGCCATAGTCATTATAATAAATGCTTTACTTGCATGTTCTTGAATAAGTAATGAAAAAGATGGAATTAAAAATTCTCGAAAATGACAATTAAGAAAATGAAAGTGATATGGGAACAATACAAGAACGTCTTTGTCTTTGTTGGTTAATGGACAATGAGATATCTCTAACAGGAACCAGGTAGGAATTGTTCTTGTGCCTCTGGACCACTTAGCCATCGTAAGTCAAAGGTGGGACCTGATATACTTACTAAAGGAAAGCTCCAATTTTTATCCTGTCCGTACAAATCCTATAGGCTTAATACAGAGTCATATATTTTCTTCTTCCCACCACTCATTCCCATTTGTGTCACTGAGTGGACCTCAAAGGAATAAAAGCAGCCTAGCAGGAAGGCTTGTGTATTGAACTGAAATTAAAAGGAGAAAACAGACTTTAAGGTGAGGTTATTAGTGTGTTTTGGTATATTATAGTTTGCAAAAGTAGAATTGTTGCTGTCTTGTTTTCAAAATTAATTTCAGTGACTTTTTATACTAACAAGATAGCAGTATGCATCTATTTTTGTGATATCTTAATATTGGAATGCAAATAGAGAATTATGAAAGCCTGAATTTTAAAAGTCCTGGGAAAAATAATTGCAACCCAGCTTTAAGCAGTCAAGAAAGCCTAAGCACAGCCTGTGCTCCACGGACGGAGACACAGAAATGACTGTTTTAGTGCTGCCCCCCAGGGGTTCCCAGACTAGTGATAAGACTCTTCTCCAGAGCAATTAATAACGATGAGAGCTGCACAAGACCTATGAACATAGTGTCAGGGGAACAGAGGAAAAGAGAGAGACCCTTGTCTTTAAATGTCTTTTTTTTTATCAATAGAACAGCTCTGAAAGTTCTCGCAACGTGCTCTACCCCCTTGCTAACTTCCTAACAGATAAGTAACCTTGTACGTGAGAATATGTTTATTTCAATATCTATGTATCTTATCTTTTCTAACAATTTACCACTTGTTCTTGATTTTTTCCTTTTCTTTTAGGAAGTCTATACTACTCTTTAGAGAAGTCCAATTAAAGTATATTTCAATTTAACAGTCTTACAGTGTTGACACATTTCCTATGAATTCATTCCACTTTGATCTTGATTTATATTTTTCAAGGGATAATATCCTCTTCTTTATGCTTATTTTCTTAAAGTTTGCATATTCCTTGACTACACTACTGATAATGTCTTAGACAAGGATCTTTTTAAGGGCTGAATTAGATTTGTGCTAGGTAGTTTTTAGGCTTTCATAGGAATATAATTTGTAATTTTCATATATTCTTAAAAGTATTGACATTAACAACATGTGCAATATCAAGTAAAATGAAATACTCCAGATTACAACCATAGTAACATGTCAACAAACTGTAGCTATACAGTCAAGCATTCTTCTATCTGATAAAATTAATAAACCAGGAAAAGTAATGGAGTTAACACATATACACACTGTGAAATTTTGCACATAAGGAACAAAGTATGTGTTTCTGAGAGAGTAGCTAAAGCAAAACGGAGATATAATTAGGTAAATTACACTTATAGTTTTAAATAGCATGGTTGTGTAATATACTAATACCCTATTACTAGAAACCTCATTATCAGTAATATTTACAATATATTCAAACACTTAACGTATCACCACAAGATTTCTTGCCCCCAAATAGATTAGCGTGATACACACACACGCACGCGCGCACGCGCGCGTGCACACACACACACACACACACACAGTATTATGAGTTTCTAACAAGTTCATTTAGGTTTTATAGATAAAGCATAATATACTTAATAATGATTTGCAAATGTGCTTTAATTGTGTATTTATGCAAAACTCTTTACTACATTTCCATTTATTGGAATTACTGTCAACACTACATATTTAACTCTACTAAACAACTAATCCAACTGAGATCTGGTAAAATCATCTTTGCCCATCATCAAAACGTGATTTTGGAAACTATATACAACCCTTATTTCTATTGTTTCACAGATCACTGCACTATTCAATTGCATTATTAACCTTTATATTTGATCTTAAATCTATTTTATTGGATATCTGAAATCCATTAATTGCTGACTTGCTTCAAAATTAGTTGAACAAAACTCAGCTGTTATTGTAACTACAGACTTTCTGGAGAAGCCATTTCAATTAAATTTGATTACACCCAACAGATATTTCTTAAACATATTATATAGTCTGCAAGATGATAGATAAATAAAGATGGGTACATTTTAACTCTGTGTATAAACATATTTAAAACAGTAGTCTTAAAAGGGAAAATATGGTACTACAGGACTGTTATGTAAAAGATACAGCAATTTTCTGTCTCTAGAAGTGGAGATTAGAATTTACCTTTGGGACAGAGGTCTTTCAACAAAATTGCTTAGCCCTTTTGTTCATATAGCTGTGGAGAAAATACCTACTGATTTTTCCTGGAGTTCTTCCCAAATGCAGATGGTGAAAAATAAGTTATATGTTCAATCTCTTAAGGCAAATTGGGTGCTTCTGAAGGTTCAGACTGATTTTCCATTCTTATGTTTGGAATTAGACTTCCCGATGCCTGAAGATTATTGATTGTTTTAGAATATGCTTTTAACGTTTTGTCATCTTGTCACAAGATTGGAAGCTAAAACCGGTATGCTAGTGAGGATTAAACTTTTTATTTCATTCTTTAGAAAAGCCCATGAAAAGACAATTGTCTTCGTTTGGGTCTCCCTAGAAGCAGGCTCTGAGGCAAAGTTTTTTTTGCAAATAGTTTATTTGCAAAGTGAAGCCAAACCTGAGAGAACACCAGTAGGAGAGTAGCACATGAGGCATGGAAGAGGGTGTGTGAGGAAACCGATGACTATAGATGGCAATTAGATGGCAAATAGATGGCATTCTTTTGGCCAAAATCTGATAGACAGTATAGAACATGCTTTAGAGTTACCCAGGGAGGTAGAAGTTAACGTATCTGTCACTAATACCTTGTCCATTATTGGCCGATGGCATATTTGGGGAATATTCATTCCTGGCACTTAGAGTTTGCCCTGTGTGGGAGCTGAACATGCTCCCATGTCCAAGAAAAAGCCTTCAGGCCAAGAGGATCACAGCATTCACAGTAAGCGGGCTTTAGTACATAGATATATGTTAAAGAAAAAATAAAGACTATAGAGACCAAAGATTGAACACTGAGTGGAAACAAAAAGTTTTACTGCCAAGCAGGGAACTTAATCTACCATGGAGTTTCAGAAGATTTTTGACAATGAGGAATAGGGTGGGAGAAATGGAGTGGGTCTTCTCAACTGAGAAGATTGCAAACTCCCGCTGTCCCATATTAGGAGAGCAAGGTCTCTGAATGTGGCTGAGGAACTGACTGTATCGGAGTTTGTTATTTAAACTCTGCATTAACTGGAGATGGCCTGCTGCATGCGTGTGTGGTGCTCAAGCTGTGATTATGTTGTCCAGGTGCTTCTGCTTTGCACATGAGTTCTCCACCTTGGGATTCTGGAATTCAGCTGACTCTGCTTGGTGAGTGATATGCTGGAATTGAGATTCTCTTGTGGTCAGATCTGCTCAAGTATCAGCAGCCCGAGTGAGTGGCCCATTCAGGGTTTATCAGATGACCATCAGGAAAGAAAATAACACCATTTTTGAGAAGTGTTGTATTAATTTTAGACAGCATTTGGGGAATAGGCCACATCTTTGCTGGTAGAACTTGCAATTGGCCCTGAAGGAAAATGATGTCCCCACAGTTAATCATCATGGGACTTGGAAGTCTCAAGGAGGAAACTAGGTGAGATTTTCTTAGTCTTAATTATGTGATTTCTAGAAGTTAAATGTTGTAGTGATTATGTAAGGTTGTCCACATTCTATAATTCTGGGACATAATAGAACTATTTATATATGGAGAAAGATTTACCAAGGTTTGGCTTAAAAATTTGTACCATTTTTTTCCCCTTTGGCCTAGAAATTTATCCAAGAGAAATTAAGTGTATTGAAAAGATGATGATGAGAAGGAAGAAGCTAGCACCAATGGATGTCTAATAGGTACATGCATATATTAGTACAGATACAAGGGGAAGATGCACATTTTTCTCTTATATTTTCAGTAACCCTAATTTATAAATTAGGAAATGGACTCTTCCTAAGTAAGGGTATTATGTACCTCCCGTGTAATGCTCTGGAAAGGATACCCCTCACTATTACAGCATTTCAGCCAGCAATGCATCTGAATCTACTCATAAAGAAACCTCAGGCAAACCCCAAATGAGTAACGCTCTAAGAAGTGGGGAGAAGGCTATGTTCCTCAAAAATGCCAATGTTATGAAAACAAAAAAACAAAGGAAGATTATGGATACGTTCCAGATCAAAAGAGAAAAAAATAGGCATGACAACTAAATATAAAATCTGATTCTAAACTGGGTCCTAAAGGGAAATGTTACTATAAAGAACATTATTGGGTCAAATTTTTAACAATGTTTATTTACTTTATATATAGAGAGAGAGCGCGCATGCAAGTTCATGAGCAGGGAAGGGGTAGAGAGAATCCCAAGCAGGCTCCATGCTGCCAGTGCAGTGCAATTTTTAAAACATTGGAATATAGTTGTGGAATTATGTAAAAGCATTCTTTCAAAGTTAATATTTACTGAAGTAGAGAGCTGTATGTGATGATGTAAGAGAATATCCTTATTTGTAGGAAAAACATATTGAGGAATTTAGGGTAAGTGACAACTTTGTATGTAAGTTACTCTCAAATGTTCGGAGAAAATATTATACTTATCTATATAATATGTATATGTGGATATAGAATATATTAATATACAATATATAAATATATTTATTATTAATATTCATATGCTAATTTATATATTATTAATCTATATATTTATAGTATATAGTACATATAAAGAGAGAGAGAAAGAGCATGGCCAAGCAAATGAGGCAAGCTGTTAGTGAGAGGTGAGTCTGGGGACACCTGGGTGGTTCAGTTGGTTGAGCGTCCAACTGTTGATTTTGGCTCAGGTCATGATCCTGGGGTCATGGGATGGAGACCCACATCGTGTCAGGCTCCATGCTCTGCCTAGGATTCTCTCTCTCTCTCTGCCCCTCTCCCCTGCTCGCTCTCTGTCTCTGTGTCTCTCCCTCTCTCTCTCTTTCTCTCCCTCTCTCTCTCTCAAATGAAAAGAAATTAAAAAAAAAGAGATGGGTTTAGGTAAAGGGTATTGGTATTGGTAATGGGTATTTATATACTTTCTTATTTTTGTCACTCTCTGCATGTTTGCAGTTAATTCCAAATACAAAAATTTTAAAATGCATGGGGTTTGATATAGGAAAGATACAGGTTGAAATTCTGAGTGATCTTAGATAAGCCAGTTGGCTTCTCTGTGTCTGAATGTTCTCTCTTTAAAACAGAGATAATCACATCACTTTGCACTATTATCGTGAGAACAAAATGAATCGCTATTTGGAACATAACAAATAGGTGATCAGCAAAGGTTAGCACTTCCCTCAGAGTCCAACCTCATCGCCCAGATAAATATCATCGCTAAATCCAGTTGCCACAAGATTGATTAGATCCTCATGTCTTTTTAATAACCTTTACATTTCATATTTTAAAAATTACACAATGGTAGAGATTTTAAGCTGTAAATTGTGCTCTCATTCTGATAGAATGGGAAATCTTTAAAGTTCAGAAATATTTTGTATTCGTGTTGGCATTCCTAGCACTTAGTATAATTCTTGGCACTTAATAGATATTCATTGCGTGTTTATTGGAATGAGGTGAACAATCCACACCAGCTATAGCTAAAATTTGACATAACTATGAGGTCAAAAGGATAATATTACGGCTGCGCTGTAACATAGGCATATGGACGGCCTGATCACTGAAGAGCCATGTGGCTGGACTGAGGTGAGCTGAACCGAGCAAAGTATCTCTCCTACTGTAGCTCTCACAGCCATTCAGATCTAGACCACATACCACACGATTCTTCTTCTCCCTACAATCCGTGTTGTTTCTTACAGAGATACTCAATGCCAAGCCTGCAGTCTTCTTCCTTAGAAGAGCTTGGTTCTAACATGGTCTTTAAATTCTCCTATAACTTTTTTTGAAGTAAACGTTGTTTAAATTGAAATCAGTCTTTGTTTCCTTATTCCCCATTTAGAATCCAGGAAATGTGTTTAAATGGAACCAGTTAGGGCAAATATTGATTGAAGTCTCATGTGTGTGGTAGTCCGTTCAACACACTGGTTCTTAACCAGCAAGATTTTGCCCCCAGGGGACATAAGGTAACGTCAGGAGACATTTTGGCTGTCAGAACTAGGGGTGGTGGTGATGCTGGCATCTAACTGGTAGAAGCCAGGGATGCTGCTAAATATCCTACAATGCACAGGACAGCCCCCACCAGAATTATCTGGCCTCCAATGTCCACAATGCTACAATTGAGAAACCCTGATTTTAAGTGAAGGGGAAAGGCTACCATTATGAATATTTAGTTAGATTTGATTTTCAAACAGAGGGAAACTATAAATTACTGAATCAAAGTCATAGTTGTGTTTTGTAGACAAGTGTAATTGCATTTCAGCTTTGTATTTACCATTACAACCTGGCTAGCACAGATGTTTGTAGAATGTCCATACTATCATATTATAATAACGCTTTCCATGTATCATCACTTTTCTGTGGCTCGTCCTACTGATTTTAGAACAATCTAAAATTTGTAATCCAAAAACAGGTTACAGTTCTTATTTTTTTTTAAGTTTATTTATTTTTGAGAGTAGGGGGTGGGAGAACACATGAGAAAGAGGGGCAGAGAAAAAGAGAGACAGAATCCTAAGCAGGCTCCCTGCTATCAGCATAAGCCCGATGCGGGACTCAAACTCATGAACTGTAGGATCATGACCTGAGCTTAGATCATTTAAGCTCAGTTAATCACTTAAGTTGGTTAAGTCAGACACCTAACCAACTGAGCCACCCAGGTGCCCCTCAGGTTACTTTTTTTAAAAATTACTTTTATTTCTCATAGATATCTGAAATTTCCTACTTTCTCTATAATACAGTGAATATATTTTCTCTTTTCTCACCCTGATGTAGAGGTTCTTGGCTTAGGATCTATACTGGTAACACCTGGGGAGCTTTTAAAATCCTAATGCGTGGGTCCTACCCCAAAGATTTTGATTTGATTACTCTGGGGTGAGGCCTGCGTATCCGTCATTTTAAGAGGTCCCTAGGTGATTATATTTAGCTAAGTTTCAGAAACACCTTAGTATATTCTCTTTAACCAAATTCACGAATTACAGCTGTAACATGTTAATTATTAAAGTGATTTATTTAAAAATTTAATTCTGAAACTAACATAATAAAATGATACACTGTGAGTAGATTCTGAGTAACAAGTCCTTAACTACCAAATAAGGTTTGTTCTTGCTCCAGGAGAAGTTTTTTTAGTTAGCCTCTTTCTCCACCATTTAATGAATGAATGTGGGAATGATTCTACTAGATTGAGCTTGTAAAATGGGCTATAATTTTATCTGAACCTTTAATTTTTAGCTCTGTACTTGACTACTTTATATAGGCTGTCAATATCATGGAGCTCACATGCTATTGCATGTTAATTTATTATCCTTTATCATGTTCTGGACCCTATGGTAAGCACTTATGAACATCATGTCTTCCAATTCTCAGAATCTTAGTGAGATGCAATGGAAATTATTTTCCTTCTTTATTGATGAGAAAAATGGCTTCAGATATGAAGTATCTTACCTGGGGCTCAAAGCCAGTAAGTGGCAAATCTGGAATTTGAACTCCAGTCAATCCCTGCAAAACCCATGGTTGTAATAACTGTTGTAAATACTCCCTGTGAGGTTCACTGACTGGTTGATGCCGAGTTTCTCAGAGGTCAGAGGAAGAAGCAGAGATGGGCAGGATATGAGATGTTTTCCTGCCCCTTGTCACCTTTCTTAATCCTCCTGCATTTTTTTCATTTCTTTACAAGTCCGTCTGGAGAGGTTCCATTTTGTGAAGTGCTTTGGCAGAGCCTAGTTTGTTCTCGGGGAAAGCCTCTCTGCCGACAATATGAGGCGGAAATTGCACAGCAGCATCCTTAGAGAAGGCTGGAGACCATGCTGATAAGCACACAAGAGCACACCTACCAAAGGATCAGTAGGATTCTGGCTGGAGTATCCTCCTTTTCTCCACTGTTCTGTTGATTCCACTGGGGAGGAGAGTGGCTAGGACTCTTTGGTGGCAGGCAACTGAAATCAACTCTGGGGACCTGGGGACCTGGATCAAACAGGGATTTCTCTCCCTCTCTCTCTCTCTCTTTTTTGAAGAGTATAACTGGAAGAGAAGGCTGAAGAACCAGGAGAAAGGCAGAGATCAGTTACCAAAGGTCGTCGCAGAAGAGATCACTCCATAACTTCACTAGCACTCAATGGTTGTTTGTTTGTTTGCTTGTTTATTTAATTGGTTTCGCGTGTTTGTTTATTATCCTTACATTACTGAAATGCAAAATCTCACGACAGAAAGTTGAACTAGCCAGATTTAGGTAACGTATACACCCTTTACTTGTTCGGGGGCAATGAGAGGGTGAGTGATAGGATCTGGTGGAAGAAGCTTTCTGGGTTTTCGTAAGAGGAGGTTGACATGGTTTGACTTATTCTCCTACCAACATTATTTGCACACAATGTGGATTAAGCAGTTACCCGAAAAGAAATAGGGATGTAGGCAAAACTGACAAATGCACTGCTGGGTCTCCGCGGAGGGCACCACACAACAACAGCACAGAGCCAGACTTGAGGTTGCTGAAGGAGTGGCTGATGTTCTGACAGTCTCCTGCCAGGCACCCACTGACTCAGGCTCTACTCAGTCTCCCGAACAAAGATAACACCCTTTGCAAGTAGGAATGAGATAGCAAGATGGTGACCCTTTTTCAACATTTATCCTGGGTAGGTGATTTATTTCTCCTGCACAGCATTGGAGAGATAATAGTATTTGTGTGTTTGTTTTTAAAACTGCATAAATAACCATTAAAAAAGAAAAAAACAGAACAGAAGCTTTCACATCTAGGTATAAGCTTCTTCTCTTGAGAGGAACACAATCTGCCAATTGTGGACAAAACTCTGCTGGACCAGCAAAAAGGCTGCCACCTCTAGACAGGCGTGAGCTCTCCAGCTCGTCTCAGATACCACCACCTATCCGTGGCCTCCTTCCCTCATTTTCAGTACCTGCATGGTCCCCGGAGTCCATGGGGTTCTGGAACTTTTCTATGGGGGCTCTCTAGGAACCTCTCTGCCGATTCATCAAACTCAAAAGAGTCAAACTTTTCTGCCAAGAATTACTATTTTAGTTGTGACCCCCTTACATCTGATTGGATCCTTCATCCCTCTTTCACTGTGGTTTTGTCCACTCCTATATTTCCAGAAGTTTGGGACTAGTACATCCAGATCCACATCTGAGATCACAAAACTGTGTCATGATGACCTCTTCTGGAGCTGAGCTCTGACCTTGCATATGGTTCTTCAGGCCAAGAACATCTTCAAAGTTCTCCGAGCCATGTATTTACCTTCTTTGCACCCCCTCTTCCTTAGTCATTCAGTTTCTGTCATTCTGCCAAACTACCAGTTCAGTTCATGAAGGCATTTGCCACTTGCTCTGACCGCATGTATCTGTAGACCCCTTGGACTTTGGCATTGACCTTTTTCCCATAAGCAAAGTCAGAATTTGTTCTCCAGCTGGTCCTGGGAGGAGAAGTGATTCCACTCAATGCCATGAAGGCACTTAGAATGATGATCTTCCCCTACTGTCCCAACTTCACCCAGCAGGTGAAGCATCTATGGTTAATTATGTACGGCCTTTGCAGCAGTCCATCATAGGGAAGATGTTTACTCTTTAGTTGACTGTGCTGACATTCTACAGTGACCTTCATGCATCTTTCGTAGCTGGCCTTTAAGCAGTCTTTTTAGAAATATCTGAGGATTAGAACAAATTTCATCATGGCACACCCACAGTATATACTTTTTTTCTGATAAATGGAGTAAAAATACTGAAAAACTAAAGAGCTACAAAGAAAAGTGAGTGATGCAGCTTGGAAACGTCTCCCTTAATCACTCTCTCACTGCTGTCCCTGCTTTGCAGGATCAGAGGAGCTTTCCCAACAGCTGTTCTGATGTAGACCACAACGTGGAAGGGAAGCTGAATATTTCAGGCCAGGAAGCCAGTCCAGCCTCCTACCCATTTCTGTGGCCCCAGCTCCTTCCCAGTGGTCCTTTAGTACATCCAGAAATTGTTTTACATGGGTCTGTGGGAACATGGAGACACATGGGAAATTCTGGGAAGGGAGTTTGTGCAAGAGCCTTATCAGTGGAGCCCACTGAGTCCCAGGGGAAATAGAGTGATCATCCTGAGCTATTCTAGGAGCTACCTTGCCCTCGTCACAGTTCTTTTGAAAGTTCTGCTAGAATATTAACCACTGATTCATCACTGAGTCCCCCAAAAAGCAGTTGGATGGTATGTAGGGGCCATGCTTTATAAAAAATGAGTAATTTCAACATTAGATTCATCCTCAGGGGGCAACATGTTCCCATTGATATTGGAACACATGCTCATGGAGTAGAATGGAGAGAGATGCAGGCTGAGACCATGCCTAGCACTTAATCTCTTATATAACTTTAAAAAGTATTGAATATATGTGAATTACATATTGTATACATGTGCCTATATAACTATGTTAAGAAATATTGCTAAGATAGAAATGTTTTTTTTAAGTTTATTTATTTTGAGAGAGAGAAAGAGTGTATGCATGCACGAGCAGGGGAGGGGCAGAGAGAAAGGGAGAGAGGGAATCCCAAGCAGGCTCCGTCCTGCTTGATCCCACAAATCGTGAGACCTAAGCCGAAGTCAGGAGACTGAAAGCTCAGGCAACTGAGCCATCCAGACTCCCCAGATGGAAATGGAAATGTCTTAATTGAATTTTTTAAAATGTCTTTTCCTCTAAATATGTTCGATGGTTATTTTAACACATAAATACTAGTTGTTGTTTTGTTTTTCAGTTCTCTAGAGAGTACTGTACCGAATGTTCATTAGCTTTTGTAAATAAAAAAAGGTGGCAAAATAATTCCATTGGCACTGTGCTCCACATCAGGCTAGTTAGATGAAGAAATAAGGGAAGACTAAAAACGAACGGGCACATACCTATGAGAGCAGAGGGTGGGGGTGGGGCTGATATGATTGGGGCCATCTGCCTGCTTTCTGCCACATAGGTTGATTCATTCTGATCGTCTTTGACTGCAGGTCTTAGTTAACTTTCTTCAGCCATACCTACATTTCAGTGTTCAAATTGAATAAACTATTGTTAGTTCCGCACTCCCTCCCCAGCTCCCCCACATATGTTTTAGCTTAAAAAATTGTCAATCGAGATTACAAGGCCAAAACAGGATTTCTTATGTTTGACTATCACTTTATCCACTCTTCTTTGTGCTGTGCTTTATTTTTGTCTTTTTGAAACAAGCTTTATTCTAATTTTTTCCCACTATTTTTAGTGGCTTATAGATCTGTATTCAAGCTATTTGGATAATACCTTATTATAAAACTGGTTTAAATGCAAACAAAAAATAGCAACAGCAGCCCCAATTCTTTCCTTAGAATTTTTGTTCCAGAATATTGCGGCCCAGAAGAGGCTATGACACCTAGAGAATGTTTTATCCTGCTGTATTCAAAAGGATAGGAAGAAAGGATGTAAGGAGGAACAAAGCAGAATTTCAAGAAGGGCAACAGAGAAAAGGTCTGGGAGGGCAGAATGTCCTGGAATCCTTTCAGAAACCTGTTCCAGCTTCTTCATGATGACAGGTATGGTCCCTGCACATATGTGAGTACAGAGGGCTCAAGAAAAATGGCAGCATAGAGAAGACCTATAATTACACCACAGACACAGGCTTATAAAGGGACTCCTTTTAACTCTTCCTTGGGGTTTGATTAATTACTTGCTTGTTGCTGACGACAGGATAGAGTGACCAGAACTGGGATTTTAATGGAGAAAATGAGACAGCAGTTAGACAGTTCTTAGTAGAAAGAAGTGATGCACTAAAAATGTAAATGCTTTGGATTGAGTCTATCTCCTCTTCATGCCCAGAAGTAGGGGAGCTGGGGTTTTCCTTGGCTGCTGTGGATAGCAATGCAATATTTAGCACTCAGATGAGAAGGCTAATCTCATTTGTTACATTCCACTTTAGAGCTATTTGGGCAGCTAGATCGCCAGACAATAATCATGAACAGTTTACCGGCATGTGTCTCTAATAACCCAGGCATTTGTGCTCCGGGGTTTAGTGTGGATTAGAACATATATTAGCCGAACATTAATGCATGTAATCAATCCTTTTTTTAATTCATGAGATTTTTTTTTTCACTTCTAACATTTGGCCTTTCAATTTTTGTTCACAGACACTCTAGTAAGAAATAACAGAGGACTAATTTTATCTTACCATCAATGCCATCACCATCATCTCATGTAGTATAATCTCATGTAGTTTATAATAAGCATCGATATCAGTACACTGTTCTGGGCACTGTGTGAGCAAGATTCTGTTGAAAAGCAGTTTGTTTTTCTTTCCCCTAAATCCTGAACAGAGGCCTCACTTGTATTTCTGGTCAGGCATCAAATGAATGTGAAATATCGTCATAAAGCAAGAAATCCTTCACTACTACAGAAGAAAAAACCCACAAACATCATCTGCAGACAGAGAGTGCACACACATATGCATTCACACGTACACAGATAGGCATACACAGGGAAGAAAACATTTATCATACTAAGAATAATGGAACCAAAATTTCTATAAGAAATACTGTTTACTTTTATTACCTTGTTCAATTGAGTGCAACAAACTTTGAATGAGACCTTATTCAGTGACATAATATGTGCTAGGTGTTAGGGGTAGAAAGAGGAGTAAAACACGATCTCTGGCTTTGCGGACCCTGAAGTCCAATACGTACTTAGAAAACTGGAAACATGGTTCACTGCTCAGGAATTGTGCACCCATCATAGGCTATTGTTGTAATTCATTGTTTGTTTGTTTTTTCAAACTAGTGACCTAGTGAAAATAAACAGGCCACTTTGGTGATGAGGGTGAAAGAGTTTTTCATTTTATCCTACACACTTAGAACAACGTGCAAAGAATGTACAGTGGGTACGATCTTAGCTATTTCCTACCAAAGAATTGGCGACCTGCATTACTCAGTGATGCAATAGCCTTCATCACTCTGTGTGTGTGTGTGTGTGTGTGTGTGTGTGTATAAAAATGTGTGCATGCAAGCTTCTGTCCTTGTATGTCCAATTGTATCAGTTTCCCACCGAAGCTGTAATAATTTACCACAAATTCAATGGATTCAAACAATATAAATTTGTGATTTTATGGATCTAGAGGCCAGAAAGACTAAAATCAAGGTGTCAGCAGGACTGTTTCTTATAGAGGCTCTAGGAGAAAGGATGCTTTCTTGACTTTTCTAGCTTCTAAGGGCATCTTGCATTCCACGGCTCATGACTACTTCCTCATGTTCAAAGACAATTGTAGCATCTTCAGGTTTCTCTCTCTCTGATTCTTCTTGCATCACCACGTTGCCTTCTCTGACTCTGATCCCTCTTTCCATCTCTTATGAGGTCCCTTGTGATTAATTATACCAGGCCCACATGCATAATCCAAAATAATCTCTCCTGCAACAATTGGCAACCTGTCTTCATGATTATTTCAGTCTTTATTAGCAGAATGAAACGTCCCCGTGTAGAGATTGATTGGAACACCTCCATGTTGCATAGCACTAGGTCTGACAGTATTGACTCTCTCTCCTCCTTGCTTCCTAACTTGTACCACTTGAAGCATTCAAAAGGAGAGTCAGCAGTTACCGAGCACTCAATATTTTCCACACACTGTTCAGCACACCTTCCACAACATGAACCCCTGTAATCCCTAGAAGCTCCTGTGAAGAAAATACTGTGGTTGTCTTCCTTTTACAGATAAACAAATCCAGATCATTTGGCCCCATGGCTTATGCTCTGGACTGCTGTAATCTACAGGCTCACTATGTCAAAAAGTGTTACCATTTAATCAGCTGATGCCCAATTTAGAGTCACTTTGTTTTAAAAAGTAAATAACAGAAGAGCATATCCATGGGCTAAGCTTATATTTGGAGCAACCGCCCACAACTTAAACACCTGTCAAAAATTAGAGAACTTGCTATTGGTTGCCAACATTGCACTATTAAGTAGAATTTTCCTTTCTTTCTTCAGTTCTTCTTTAAAGTCTACTTATGTATCGCAGAAGTAGTGTGAAAATGTTTAACTTTTAGAACTACTGATAAAGAGCACGAAAAGAAGCAAATATATTAAACTTCAAATGAACTTATCTTTTTTCTAGCCATGAATATACTGTTTGCTGTTACTATTGCAAACCATGGCATGATGTCTATATTCTATTTTGGGCACTTCTTTTGGTAGCGTCCATCCCTTTTGCCCATACCTCATAAGAAATGACCTCTACTACAGACTTTCTTGGTAATTTCTTTATGTAGCAAATGCATTGGCAGAAACACTGTTAAGGTATTACATCAACAAAGTGTAAAACCAAAAGGAATTTAAGTATGAGATTGGGAGACTATCAAACCTTTGGAATGGGGACAAAAAGAAAACTTGGCAAAATTGTACACTGCTTTAGACATAGTATTTGTGGGTTTTGAGGGCTTTACTGATGGTATAAAAGCCTTCTTAATATTAAATATATTGAATTTATTTGAGCATAAACAAATTCAGTAAGTATTATAGATATGTACATATATGTGTGTGTGTGTGTGTGTGTGTGTGTGTGTGTGTATATATATATATATATATATATATAATAAGAATAAATACAAGGGCCTGTATGAGCAGAGAAGTCACCTGCTAATTCAAAGCATAGGTAGAAAAGAAAAGGGAAACATTTTCAGTTATTATTTATAAATATAGGAAATGAGTGACAGGAACTAAAGGTCCATGCCAAGTAGAATGATATGAGCCAAAGAATTGTCTCGGCATGAGATTGTCTTTGTAGTTCTCATTCATAAGTAGATTTGGTGACATCAAAGATGGCAAGTATGAAAAATAAAACTAAGGCCTTCCTTTTTTTCTGCTGGTGAAATCTCAAGGTAAATTACCAAAAAAGGTACTTACAATTTTTACTTTAAATTTTTAAAAACCTTCAGTTTTACCATAACAAAAATAAAATGTCAAAATAAAACCTTGAAATATTAATCTATTACACATATATTTGGAGTTAGAAGTGTCAGCTGTAAGATAATTATGCATCATTATACAAACAGTTGTGAGTCAAAAGTATAGAAGACTAATAAGAATCATTAACATATATACTCATTAAGTGGATGAATTCACTATCATAGTAGGAGACTTCAACACCTCTATATCATAAATGGACAGATCTAGCGGGGAAGAAAATCAGTTAAGGACATAGCTGAGCTCAACAACATGTACCAATCAACTGGATATAATGGATATCTATGGACTACTTCATCCAACAACAGAATACTCATTCTTCTCAGGTTCCCATGGAATATTCACCAAGATAGAGCACATTTTGATCTATAAAGCACACCTTAACAAATCCAAACGAATAACAATCATATAGTGTTAGCTCTCAGACCACAGCGGGATTAAACTTCAAATCAATAACAGAAGGATAACTGGAAAATCCCCAGATACTTGAAGATTAAAGAACACATTATCAAATAACACATGGGTCAGAGAACAGATCTCAAGATAAATTTAAAAATATTTTGAACTAAATGAAAACAAAAACACAATGTAGCAAAATCTGTGGGATGCAAGAGACGGGAGG
Organism: Acinonyx jubatus; assembly: GCF_027475565.1. Lineage (NCBI taxonomy): Eukaryota > Metazoa > Chordata > Mammalia > Carnivora > Felidae > Acinonyx > Acinonyx jubatus. The sequence goes on from NC_069385.1 coordinate 67,579,184, forward strand.
GTGCTGGGCTAAGAAGTTAAAAGCCAATCAGAGTGGTAAGAGTCACACCACAGCTAAGGCCATGGAGACGGGAAGGCCCTCCACGGACCCACCTCAGGCCAATCCATGTTGATGCTCGCCCTTGCTCTCCTCTCCCTGTCCGCATGAAGAAAACAGAGTTGATCCAGAAAGCAAAGGTGGCCCAGGAGGCTGAGCACTACGATGACATGACCACCTGCATGAAGGCCGTGATGGAGCAGGGAGCCGAGCTGTCCAGAGAGCAGTGCAACATGCTCTTCAAGAACGTGGTCCAGGGCGGCAGGGCCATCCTGAAGGTCATCTGGAGCATGAAGCAGAAAATCTCATGACAAACACCTCTGACAAACAGTTGTAGTTGAATAAGGTCTATTGGGAGAAAGTGGAATCTGAACTGAGGTCCACCTACACCATGGTGCTGGGTAAGTATTTAATAGCCAATGCAACTAACCCAGAGAGTAAGGTCTTCTATTTGAAAATGAAGGGAGACTACTTGCGGTTCCTTGCCAAAGTTGCATGTAGTGACGGTGGAAAACAAACTATAGATAATCCCCAAGGAGCTTATCAAGAGGCTTTTGATATGAGCAAGAAAGAGATGCAACCCACACACCCAATCTACCTGGGCTGGCCCATAACTTTTCTGTACTGTACTATGAGATTCTTAATAACCCAGAGCTTGCCTGCACACTGGCTAAAACAGCTTTCGATGAAGCCATTGTACAACTTGATATACTGAGTGAAGACTTATACAAAGATAGCACCCTGGTCATGCAGTTGCTTAGAGACCACCTAACATTATAAACATCAGACAGTGCAGGGGGAGAATGTGACGTGGCCAAAGGGACAGAAAACTAAACGCATACAGGTGTCATTGTTCTTCCCTTCAAGAAACCTTTTACACATCTCCATTCCTTATTCCATTTGGACTTACTGTAGCAAAGAAACCCATTCACATGTATGGAATCAACTGTTTACAGTCCTTTCACACTGCCGCTTTGGGAAAACTCCGCTCCTTGATTTGTGTTTGTCTTGGCATTCCTGGTATGCAGTTACTGCTGTAGAAATGTATTAGTAGCTTCATTTCATACAAACATAAGTAACTTCCAAACACTTATGTAGAGGACTAAAAATGTACCTGGTATTTAAGTAATCTGAACCAGTTCTGCAAGTGACCATGATTTGTATTACTGTGAAGATATGAAAATGTAGTTCATTACAATTTAAAAAGTGTTCTACATGACTTCTTAATTTCTACATTCCCTTCCTTACTCTTCTTTGGGGGGGTTTCCTTTCAGTAAGAAACTTTTCCATGCCCTTACTGTATTCCTTTTTGTTAGGAATCCAGAAGTATTAGATTGAAAGGAAAAGCATTTGGCATTCCTGGGGTGAGGGTCACAAATCGAATATGCCTCCCTTATTGTATATGATGGAGGTCTTGTGTATCTGTGATAATAGGAAGTTTTCTTTTTTTTCTTTTTTTTAAATTTTTTAACGTTTATTTATTTTTGAGACAGAGAGAGACAAAGCATGAACAGGGGAGGGTCAGAGAGAAAGGGAGACACAGAATCTGAAACAGGCTCCAGGCTCTGAGCAGTCAGCACAGAGCCCGAAGCAGGGCTAGAACTCACGGACAGTGAGATCGTGAGCTGAGCCGAAGTCGGACACTTAACCGACTGAGCCACCCAGGCGCCCCGGAAGTTTTCTTATTAATTTTTTATTTGCTGCTGTTTTAAGTTGACAACTTTCCTTTCTGATAAAAATTCACTTACACCTCCAAAACTCCAAAAAAAAAAAGTTGTGGGATGCAGTGAAAGCAATGCTTAGAGGGAAATTTAGAGCATTGAATGCCTATGTTAGAAAAAAGTTGAAACCAATAATCTAAGTTTACACTTTATTAAACTAGTAGAAGTTGAACAAATTAAATTCAAAGTGAGTAGAAGAAAAGAAATAATAAGAATTAGAGCAGAAATTAATAAAATTGAAAACAGGATATCAGTATTGATATAAATCAATAAAACCAAAAGGTGGTTCTTGGCAAAGACCACTAAAATCAATAAGCCTCTAGCCAGACTAATTAAGGAAAAAAGAGAGGACACAGATTACTAATATCAGAACTGAAAGAGGGATGATCACCATGGATCCTTTCAACATGAAAATGGCAATAAAGAAATACTATGAACAACTAACTCTATGCCACAAATTTGATAACCTAGATGACTTGAATCAATTCCTAGAAAGACACAATTTGCCACAACTCATCCAAGAAGAAATAAACAATCTGAGCAAAATCTGTTAAAGAAATTGGATCAATAATTAAAACCTTCCAAAACAGAGAGCATGAGGCCCATATGGGTTCACTGGTAAGTTTTACAAAACATTAAAGAATAAAACTGTATCAATTCCTCATGATCTCTTTCAGAGGATGGAGGGAATAGTTTTTAACTTATTCTATGGAGCCAACATTACCCTAATGCCAAAACCAGACAAAGTCATTATCAGAAAAGAAAATTATACATAAATATTTCTCATGACCACAATGCAAAATTTCTCAAAAACTATTAGCAAATAAAATCTGACTATGTCTATAAGAGTTATATACCATGTGGGATTTATCCCAGATATGCTAGGCTGGTTCAACATTCAAAAATCAATTAATGTGATTCATTATATCAACAGGCAAAAGAAGAAAAGTCACATGATCACATCAATAAATGCAGGGAAAAAAAAATTTTACAAAATCTAACAGCCATTTGTGATAAGAATTAATTCTCAGTTTACTAGGGAGAGAGGGGAACTACCTCAACTTGACAAGGAATATTTACAAAACACCTGCAGCTAACATCATAATAGTGACAAACCCAGCTCTCCCCATTAAGATCAAGTACAAGATAAAGATGTCATCTCCATCACTCCTTTTTTTTTTAAGTTTATTTCTTATTTTTATTTGAGAGAGAGAGCACAAGTGGGAGAGGGGCAGAGAGAGAGAGAGGGAGAGAGAGAATCCCAAGCAGGCTCTGCAGTGTTAGTGCAGAGCCCAATCCAGGGCTTGAACTAATGAACAATGAGATCATGACCTGAGCCTAAGTCAGATGCTTAACCAACTGAGCCACCCAGGCACTCCTCTGTCACTCCTTTTTAACATTATACTGCAGGTTCTAACTAATGCAGTAAGAAAAAAAAAGAAAAGAAAGAAAGATATGCACATTGGGAAAAAGAAATAAAGCTGTTCTTGATTGCAGATGATGTGATTGTTTATGTAAAAAATCCAAAAGAATTGACAGAAAAGCTCTCAAAACTAGTAACCAACTATAGCAAGGTTGGAGGGTACAAGGTTAATATACAAAAGTCCTTTGCTTTTCTATACACCAGCGATGAACAAGTGTAATTTGAACTTAAAAACACAATATCATTTATATTAGGATCCCTCCAAATGAAATATTTAGATATAAATTAACAAAATATGTACATGATATATATGAGGAAAAGTAAAAAAACTCTTATCAGTGAAATCAAAGAATAAATACATGCAGAAATATTCTATGTTCTTGGTTAGGAAGACTCAATATTATCAAGATGTCCGGTTTTCCAAATTTGATCGATAAATTCAATGCAATCCCAATCAAAATCCCCAGAAGGTAATTTTTTGGATCCAACAAAGTCATTCCAAAGTTTATATAGAGAGACAAAAGATCCAGAAGAGCTAACCCCTACTGAAGGAGAAGAAGAAACTTGGAAGGTTGATACTAACTGGCTTTAACTATAAAGTTACAGTAATCAAGACAAGGTGATGTTGGCTGAAGAATAGACAAATAGACTAATAGGAGACCCAGAAATTGACCCACATAACTATAGCCAACTGATCCTTGATATAGGAGCAAAGGCAATGCAGTAGAGCAAAAATAGTATTTTTAATAAATGGCACTGGAACAATTAGACATCCACACTCAGAAAAGGAATCTAGATACAGATTTTACACCCTTCACAAAAATTAACTCGGAATGGATCATGAACCTAAACATACAATGCAAAACTAAAACTTTTGGGAGATGACATAGAAAAATACCTAGATGACCTTGGGTATAGTGACGACTTTTCAGATACAATACCAGAGACACTATACATAAAAGAAATTGATAAACCAGGCTTTGTTAAAATTAAAACTTCTGCTCTGTAAAAGACAATGTCGGGGCACCTGGGTGGCTTAGTTCGTTAAGTGTCTGGCTCTTGATTTTGGCTCAGGTCATGACCTCATGGTTTGTGAGACCAAGCCCTGAGTCTGGCTCTGTGCTGACAGCGTAGAGCCTGCCTGGGATTCTCTCTGCCCCTCCCCTGCTCATATGAGCGCATGTGCGCTCTTTCTCTGTCTCTCTCAAAATAAATAAACTTAAAAAAAACACGATGTCAAGAGAATAAGTCAGAGACTGGAAAAAATATATTTGTTAAAAAGATAGTGACCAAAAATATACAAAGAACTCTTAAACTCAACAACGAGGGAACAAACAACCCTATTAAAAGCCAGGCCAAAGACTTTGATAGACACCTCGCCAAAGAAGGTATGCAGAAAATATGCATATGGAAAGGTGCACCATACAATTTGTGGGAAATGCAAATTAAAACAACAAAATGGCACTACATACCCATTAGAATGGCCAAAATCTGGAACACTGGCAACACCAAATGTTGGCGAGGATGTGAGGCAGCAGGAACTCTCATTCATAGCTGGTAAAAAATGCAAAATAGTACAGCCAGTTTGGGAGACTGGTTGTCAGATTTTACAAAACTAAACATACTCCTACCATAAATTCCCACAATTGCACTCCTTGGTGTTTACCTAAAGGAGCTGAAAACTTATATCCACACAAATACCTGCACGTGGATGTTTACAGCAGCTTTAATTCATAATTGCCAATACTTGGAAGCAACCAAGATGTCCTTTATTTAGTAAATGAATAAATACATAATCTCTGGCACATTCAGACAATGGATATCATTCAGTGATAAAAATAAATGAGCTATCAAGCCATGAAAACATTTGAAGGGAGCTTAAATGCATATTACCAAGTGAAAGAAGCCAATTTGAAAGACCGCATAGTGGGGGTGCCTGGGTGCTCAGTCGGTTAAGCCTCCCACTCTTGGTTTTGGCTCAGGTCATGATCTCACAGTTTCTTGAGTTTGAGCCCTGTGTTGGGCTCTGTGCTGACAGTGCAGAGCTTTCGTGGGATTCTCTCTCTTCCCCTCTCTCTCTGTCCCTCCGCTGCTTACTTGCACTCTCTCTCTCTCTCTGTCTCTCAAAATAAACAAACTAAACGATTTTTGAAAGACCGCATATTGTACGATTCCAAATACATAGAATTTTGGAGAAGGCAAAACTGTGGTACAATAAAAAGATCAGCGGTTGCTAGGGGTTGGTGGGTAGGGATGGCTAAATAGGTAGAGCACAGAGTATTTTTCGGGCAGTGAAAATATCTTATATGATATCATAATGATGAATACATATCATACATTTCACTATACCTATTCAAAGTAAGAAATCCAGAGTGAAACTGTAAACTGTGGTCTTTGGGTCATTATGATGTGTAAGTTCATCAGTTGTTAGCAAATGCACCGCTGTGGTGAGAGATGTTGATAATGGGAGAACTGAGTATCTGTGGGGATAAGGAATATATGGGAAATCTCTGTGCCCTCCCCTCAATGTTTCTTTGAACTTCAAGCTGCCCTAAAAAAAATAAGCCTTAAGAGAAAGTAGATACTGTATTTTGACACAAAGCACATTATTTTTCCCTTCTGAGGTTGTGAATAAGAGTTCAAAGAACTGTATATTCAGGAATTAAATACAGCCATAATTGCCTCTGGCAGGGGTGTGAAAAGAATCATACTGTTTCTTGTGTAGGAGAAATCAACCTCCTGACTTAAGCTGGAGTTTCCAGCTTTGTGTAAGAAATTGGTGAGAAAAACATTTATGGCGTCCTCCACAAGGTTTAGGTTAAGTTGAATACTTAATAACCCAGACATAAATGTTACATAGCCTATGAGGGAAGTTGCAAGCAAACATTCAGATGAATTCTATTTCTAGTGTCTTTTGATTAGCATTTACCACAAACTGATTGTATTTGATTTGCCACAAAGTGAGAAAGAGATACTAAGGTATTAAAGAAACGAATTAGCAGTCTCATTATGGAGATTGTTTTGACGAGTTTTTGTTTTTGTTCTGCTTATTTGTTTTTGTGTTTGGTAAATTGGGTTGCATTTGTTGGCCAGGAAATAAATTATTCATCTAATTCAATATGTCCTTACATATATAGGACAGCTAAATATTTTGCAAAATGAATATCTAGAGATGAGCAAGTTCATTTCCAAATCACTCCCAAGTTAATGTGCAAGATATTTAAGAGCAGAACTGAACTTAAAATGATTATTTTAGGAATTGAAAGATAATATAGACTGATGAAATCTTTTCTAACATGGAGCTTTTTCAACTATAAATTATTAAAATACAGATAGATTAGTTATTAACCTCAGTGTTAATGTATGGCTACATTTGCATACATATATAAGAAAATATTGCAGTGTTACTAGTAACTTTAAAAGGAAAAATGAAAACAAGCTATATTTCTCTACCCCTGCCCCTATGTTTGGTTTATTGTCACTGAAACATTGTTAAATAATAATAGTAAACTGTTAAAGGGGATTTCCTAAATTAAGGCCGTCATATTTTGGCTACCGTAACTTTATTTTAAATCACAGAAGAGAATCACTTAAAAAAAAAACTCCCCTAGAATGTTATTAATCGTAAGATGCTTGTTACATAAAAAGTGCTAGATGGGGTGAATGCACCTTTATGGCATAAGTGAGTGCAGCATCTGGATAAGAGCATCAATTCACCTTGAAGTTGGAGGGACAGAGGCTTGAATTTGGGCTCTGCTAGCTTTTTTTTATTTTACTAGCTTTGCAACACTGGGTTATGTGTTGATAGTCTGTGGCTCTTATTTTGTCCTCCATAAAATCCTAACAAAATACATTCTCTTTAAGGCTATCAGGAGGTTTTTAATTACACAATGTCTATTAAATGCTAATGCTTGTATCTTACACCTAGTAAGTGCTCAAAAAATGATACTCCTATCCTTAGAGGCAGAAGCATCTGTTGTCCAAGTGTGAAAGTGTAGTTGCTGAAAACTTTTTTAAAAAATAAAGGAGGATATGATCTTTTTACTGTCTTAAATTGTGGAAGTCCCTATACCTGCAGACAGTGACAGATTTCCTATTTCAGAATTCTGTTTTCACTACAGGTTAGTGCTGGAACACTGATATTTTAAATTGGATTTCTTTTATTTAATCTTTTCGTCAGCAGCAGCAAAATATACTTGAATTTCCCTGTTGAGAATAATGTACACTTGCTCTGCCATTTACTTGCCTAGAGAAGACATTAAAGTACTTTTGCTTCGCAAATGTTATATTGTTGGATTGATGCAACCCTACAGATACACTATAAAGTATAATTTAATATCTGAATGCAATCACACCTACTCCAGCTCCTCACCATGTGGCTGTTTCTACACAAAGCCTCTTAACATGCTTTGCAAATCAGCAGACATTACTAATGATCATAAACAACACACTAGGCATTTGTGACAACTGACTTCCACCTACTTTCCATAAAGTTGCCTTCATTTTAGAACTTCTCCAAAGAGAAGCTTGTGTAGAAAGCCCCTATGGATGGCTCTTTGAATTTGAGGATAATACTGATAATCTGTAATATCCGGGTCAATAAATTCTGGTAATAAGTGTCCATATGATAACTCCCAACTCAAAAGAGAAGATACGTATCTTTTAAAATTTTTCTCATTTCAGTGTTCTTCATGTATTTATAAAGTAAAAGTAGGCATTTTCATGTAAGGGCATGGCCTCTGCTCTACAAGTTCCTAATGCTTTGTTATTATGGTTAATTTCCATAGAAAATCTGGTAGTAAAATGCTTGACTTAAACATATTTTAAAGGAATATGTATAAACTTCCAAGGACTTTAAAAGCTTGGAGGAGAAATTTAAAAATGAAATTTCTAAATATGTTCTAGTGGAAAATCTTTGGGCACCTAAATGACAACAATCTGAGGACAGACCAAAATCTTTATATAATGTTTAAATCTCTGTGTTCCTGTCACTCTCAGAGAAAAGATTTTCTTTGGTCACAGCAGACCTGCCATCTTAAAGAAGAAAAAAGAAATGGCATCAGAAAAAGTTAGAAATTGTATGTTTATTAATATTTTCATTTCTTTAGTTTCAAGTTTATTGTTAAAGAAATCCAGCTGTTCTTTGTGTCCTTTCTTTCTAAGGATTCATTTACAATAGAATACAAGGATTTTCTCCATTAATCGCCTTTCATTAGCTATGTAAGTAATTACCTGCATGGATCTATCAGTCAGAACCTATGTCTTTTTCCTAGCCTATAATCTAGTTAACAGAGGATCTCTCAAACACCTATCACTGGGGGAAGATCAATCCAGCCACAAAGAAGGTAATCACGCATCCAAATGGGTGGAATTGTTCCTCTCAGAAAAAGATGCTTATTCTAACCGAACTGCCCTAGAAACTTGCTGGTTCAGAATTGGGTGTGTGTTCCTTCCTCCTTGAAAGATACCCAAAGAAACTTAGGTATAAAAAATACCAGAAAGCCTTAAAAATTAATAATGCTTTATCTATAACATTGTGCTCTGTTAGGACACTTTGTAGACTATTGTATTCAGTCATCGGGGAGGGTGGGGGCCTAGTATGTTTATTACCAAACAGTAATTCCTACATTGGACATCCGTCTCTAAAACCTATCCCAAGAATCTTCCATGCTAGTTATCGCAAAATCACTGTCAGGAGTCATGCATAGGATGGACATACATAAGGGTATGCTTTGCTTTTATCTCCTGTTGACCCAAAATGGGTTTGAATCAATTTTACATGGGATAAAAGCCATTTCCTTCAAAGATTTTAACTTTCCCCCACAGATTTAAGAATTATATAGATAACTTTATATAAACCTGTTCCTTTGTAGGAAATGAGAAGGGTGAGGAGGGAGGGTGGAGTAGGGGAGAAAGAAAGGCAAAGTATGGCCCAGTGTTACAGTTTAAAATGGAGGAAACAGACATTCTGAAAAAGAAGGCATGGATATTCTATTCCCTGGCATTTTATTTCCAGCAATTTCCACTAGCCAATTTAATTTTACAGCTCTAGGATGAGGCCAGCCAAGTAGGGAATGGTTTTCTAAAATCCCTGACCTTAGAGAAAAGCTCTGTTGCATTTTTTTCACCCTACTCTCTGGTTCCAAAATGAGGCAGCTTCCAGATATAATTATTCAAAGCACATGCCTTCTTCGGGGTCTAGTGCTACAAGCTATAACTGGGGTCTTACCAGTTATCACCACACCCTCTAAGATTCCTGGAAAAATGTTCCCACAATTCTCTCTCGATTAAAGTAGCCCAGAACTTTAATAAGCTACATGACTTGTCATTTATATTCTGTACCAGTGAATTGAATCCCTACTAAAACATACTCTCTTAACTTCTGAAACGATAGTATTGATTCAAGCACACACAATTCTGAAAGAACACAAATGTGTTATAATAGTAATTAGACTTTACCTATCATTTTGAATCACATATTTAAATGCTTTCATTAAACCTTTTCTCTCAGGTTTTTATAACTAGGCCAATGCTCACATTGAATAATAAATCTAGCTCTTTATAATCATTCTTATTAGCAATTTGCTAACCTACCATTTTATCTTTGTTTCTGATGGATATATAATATAAAATTATATATTATTTATATATTTTTATTATTCTTATTGTTTGTTTTGCAAATTCTCCAGCAACCTGCCTCAGAACTTTCCCTGCATGGATCGTCTTAACCTTATACAAACTGATTTCACTTCAAATTTGTTTTCCCATGAGTCATCCAGTTTCAGAATCAAGAAATCTCAGGAATAGAAAGTTTAGTGGTCACCTAGTTCAATCAACTACTTTTGGGAGAAGAGGGATAGAAGGGACAGTTTAAATCCTAACTAAATGACAAGATGTACCCACCTATTGGGATTTAACCCCTGCATGAAAGCCAAAAATAATTAATCTACTTGACAACCTATACTTGACAACTAGTCAAGTGAGTTGGCCCTAGACTCAATGGAAATCAGTATGTAAGCTGATAAATAATAGTACTTGATATATAGTCATCACTGGCTATGTGTTTTAAGTTATACAAAAATTCACCCTTGTCCCCAAGGGAGATGAAGGGAAACTTTGGCACTTGAAGCTGTTAGATGGAGTTAACTTTCCACGTGTAAGCATTGACAACAAATGGGACAGGACTTCAAAGGGAAAATCTTAGTGGTATAGACTATCATGGGAGAAAGAAGCAATAACCTGGATCTTTAAGGATTGGAAAAATGTGATAGATAAATGGGTGATAAGATGCAATTTTTATAGCCAAATGAATGGAATAGGTTTTAGATATGTGAAGAAATTGCATTCATAGTGCATTATACAAAACCCACTATTAAGGGTGTCATCTGTATATTAGGGAATAATGAAAAATAATATGTATAAACATACACACTGACACCATCACACATTCTTGCATAGGGATTTGGCCCAATAAAAAGAATGTTTTGAGAAAGTTTGCCTAAGTGAGAAGTTTAAAGGCATGTGACTTCAGGATACTGAAGATAAGAAGAGCAAGTAGGAGACCATCAACTGATTTGGACATGTGATAACAACAGGATAACACGATGGACATGAGTATAGAGAAGAAGAATGGAATATAAAATTTCAGACAAAGAAATGTAAGACCTTGTAAGAATACATATGAGACAATAAATTGTATGAATTCTTTTTTTAAACTTTATTTAAGTAATCTCTACACCCAATGTGGGGCTTGAACTCAGGACCCCAGGATCAATATTTGCATGCTCTTCCAACTGAGCCAGACAGGTGTCCCTAAATTGTATGAATTCTGAGTTGAAATGAGAGGGTGGATGTTTTTCTCTTGGGATCGAGGTGGTCTTCCAAGAGCTGAAAAAATATTGTACAATCATTGTACAAAATACTGTACCTCTACTGAGGTGGAGACGATGGTAGATATATACCCAGTGGAGCTAGTATATAGGTAAGAGATAATGAGTGATACCTAACTTTGGGAGTGACCCAAAGAGGTGATAGTTAATAGTCGAGTAAGTGGTTGAAGTAGATACATTTTTATGTGCCTATTTATCTTTGGATTTTAGTGCCCGTCTTCCTTTCTGTTTCTCTGATGTTATTTTACACAGAGCTCCATTTTGACATTCTCCAGCCTTCACATCAGGCCAGTGAGAAATAGATCACTGCAGAGTTGAAGAGAGTCCAAGGCGCTCCTGGCTTCATGTTGAATCCACCACCGCCCCCTTCAACTATAAAAACTGATCTTGGGGGGGGAAAACCAAGAGCCATCGTGTGGGTGCCTTATTACAAATCTTATCTAATACATTCCCTCAATCATGAATATTTACGCTTTAAGCCTTATCTCTATTAGTGCATTTAAAGATTTTTGTCCTCTGGTCAAATCATTTCAAACATTTTTGAACAGCGAAGTTTAGCCTGGGAGGTATACCTCTGAAATCGCACTGGTAGACAGCCTATGTTTAACTCTGGGCCCATGATAAATGACTCCTACAGAGCTAACTGTGAGGGAGCAAGGCGATGACTATCTTCTGAATTATTGAATATTTAATAAACTCTGCTTAATGCATTTTAAGTATGTGGCTATGTATTCTGAATCTTTGAAAATGCTATCTTAAAAAATTAAGAATCAAGTAATTGACCAGAAAAAAAAACCTTACTCTTTTTATAACATAATATTTGCTATGATCCTTTCAAAGGTTTGGTAACTGTAAAGACTCAGGGACAAAGAAACCCACATCTCCAAATTTTACTCCACAGGACTGTTTATTTTTGTCACTGATGTGTCAACCTCAATTCCATTTGTTTAAATTGTGTTTAGGGCTCCTGGGTGGCTCAGTTGGTTGAGCGTCTGACTTCGGCTCAGGTCACGATCACATGGTGGTGTAAGCCCTGCATCGGGTTCGCTGCTGTCAGTGCAGAACCCGCTTTGGATCCCCTGTCCTCTTCTCTCTGCCCCTCCCCTGCTCACACTTTCTCTCTTTCAAAAATAAATAAACATTAAAAAAATAAATTGTATTTCAGTCTTCACAACCAATCTTGATCTGACACTCTTCCCCATGAAGCCTGTTGTCATAAAGTAAAAAAAAAAAAATAAAAATAAAAAAAAAACCACTCTACTGATATTTTGAATTGGTAGACTTTCAAAGTTGATTTTGGTTATCATAGAAATGGTCACTATTGAAAAATATATTTTGTTTTGGTTAATTCTGTTAGATTCAACGCTAAGGGTTTTCTGTTTGGCTATTCATGTCATTGTAAAAACTTAAGAAACTGTTTTTCCTGATCATTAGCTGTGGGAATAAACATAGATGCTATATATTTTTTAATTAAGAAATTATTTTTCTTTAATTTTTTCACTGAACATCATTCCAATTGATGCATGTAGAAGTTTCTCTAAATAAATTGAGATGACTCTAAAGGATGCCTGAGGCATGTGTAATCTGCAAACAAACCAACAGTTATATTGTAATGCAAGCATATGGTAGCTGTATTCCTTCTAAAATTATGATGTAATTTCATTACTTTCACACCAATTATCCTGGCACTAACCAAGCTCAGTGTAAAATGGCTATCAAAGACTCTAACCAATTTACTGACAGGCTGTGCCTGGAGAAGTACAAAACAATATTGAATACTAGTTTTATTTGCTACTGATATTTATTTATAGAAAGTGGCAGCTATAATTAATGTAGTCAGAGTTCATAACATGTAAATAGGCTGCTAGAACACAGTGAAACTAGATATATTTTAAAAATTGCAGCCAACTTGCCTCATAGAGGCAGAGTTGTATTGTGCATTCAACTCTAAAATGGCACCCCATGGAGGTTTCAGAATTCATTTTGAATTACCATTGGTTCTTTGCACTGTCAGGATTGGCCAGCTGGAATCCAGAGGCAGTGGCATTACTTGCTCTGCCAATGGATTCAGCCATAGTTTAATGACAAGTGAAGTCTAACAAGATTTCTTCAATAAATATAGATCCAGCCTTCCTACAGGTTTTTTTTCCCCTATGTAAGTGAACCAAACTATTTAAAGGACTGTTACCACTCCCTACAAGAGAAGCAGAAGACTATGGAGTCATGAAAGAATGCACTAACAATACTAAATAATTCGCCAATTATTTACTGAGAGCTCCTTATGTAGAAAGACTATGAAAATGGCTGTGAACTTAGAGAACTCCGAATAGGTTCTATTATGCAAGGTAAAGATTGTGGAATGTTGTGCAACCAGCAGTCTCTGTAACCAGAAGACAAGGATTCAAATCTTGAGTTGTCCGTTTTTCAGGTGTATGAATAAAGCCAAACGCTTTATCCTCCACCGTCCCAAGCTTGCTTCTCTGCCAAAAGGAATATACCTAATAGGTCCTAAGGCTTTTTTTTTTTTTAATGTTAATTTATTTTTGAGAGACAGCGAGTGGGGGAGGGGCAGAGAGAGAGGGAGATGGAATCTGAAGCAGGCTCTGCATGGTCAGCGCAGAGCCGGAGGTGGAGCTCCAACTCACACACGGTGAGATCACGACCAGAGCTGAAATCAAGAGTCGGTCGCTTAACGGGTTGAGTCACCCAGGAAGCCCAGGTCATAAGGTTTTTGTCTGGATTGAATATGATATTTATAAAGTACGACACAAGGCTTGGCACATAGTGCTCAAAAAGTAATGCTTCCGGTGCTGTTACTATTGTCAGTGCTGTTACTATAATGAGATAAATGCTCATGAAGCACGTTAACACGATGCCAGTGGGAATACAAAGGGGCTCAATCACGAAGAATGGAAAGGATATTGTCATATACAAAAGGGTAATATTTGGGCAGGAGAAGAAGAGGAGTTAGAATAAACAGAATCATGAAGACATGTGACTTTGTTTATACCCTGGCTTCCCTCCCTAGGTGTGATCATCCGAGATCATAGGACTTGCTTTTCCAGTAGAGTGGAAGCATAACATATGTATCACTTCTAAATGAAAGTGTACAAGAGCCCGTCCCACATGTTCCATGTTTCCTCTGCTCAGCCTTTTTCTGAAGGGGCCATCAGCGAGGAGGACGTGTGGCAGAGTTCTCAGTCAACTTGTAATGAATACGAATAATGAATGAATGAATATGTAATGAATATGAAATAAACCTTTGTTGTTTTAAGTCAGTGATAATGTTGTTTCAAGTCAGTAGTACGGCCTATGTCCATTCCTGGCACATCTGGGGAGTTTAAGTGTGGTTAGAATATAAAGTAAAGAGATTGGAAAAGACCTGGGAATGAAACTGTCAATGACCATAAAGCACCTAGAATGTTATGATGAAGAGTATAGACTTTGTTCTTGTAAGCCACATAAAAACATCAGATTTACTCTATGCATTTTTAATACAGATAGTTGACATAGCAGATTTATAAAATATGGCATGTGGCAAGTAAAAACTGGAGTTTTTACTGTGCTCGCACAGTAATGGGAGAAATGGGAATGTGAAGGGAAACAGGAGGGGGAAAATTAGAAAGACTTCAAACTATTGGTGGAATATTTTAGTTAAATTTATAGGATACAGGAGAGCTGAGATATAGCCTCTTACTCTGTTGACTGGGTAGGTGTTAAATGAAGCCAGCTGTATTAGCTAACACAAGGAAAATTATTGAATATATGTGATTATAAATGGCTGAACTTTTGGGGTGCCTGTGTGGCTCAGTTGGTTGAGCATCTGACTCTTGATTTGGACTCAGGTCATGATCTTGTGGTTTGTGATATAGAGCCCCGTGTCAGGCTCTGTGCTGACAGAGTGGAGCCTGCTTGGGATTCTTTCTCTCCCTCTCTCTTTGCCCCTCCCCTGCTTGTGCTCTCTCTCTCTCTCTTAAAATAAATAAACTTAAAAAAAAAGCCTAACCTTTGGAAATTTAGGGACACTTAAATAATCTTGTATGTAGACAGTAGGACACATTTAGGGAAGTTATTAAACCTACCTTAAGACGTGTATAAACTTCATAAATAAATATAATAGTCACTCAAAAAGTTTGAGTTGTTGGGATACCTGGGTGGCTCAGTCAGTTAAGTGTCCAACTTTGGCTTAGGTCATGATCTAATGAGTTTGAGCCCCACATTAGGCTCTCTGCTGTCAGCACAGAACCCCCTTCTGATCCTCTTGTCCCCTCTTGCTGCCCCTCCCCCCACTCCCTCTTTCTCTCTTTCTCAAAAATAAACATTAAAAATTTTTGAGTTGTTTTCATTTATGAACTGTTTGTTGTGAAATAAACAGAAAAACTAGACCAACTAGAAATGAGAGTAAATAATTAAGGAGATCTCCATCATGGGTTCTGTGGCTAATGATTCCTGTAATTTCATTTAAAAACTATTTGCAGTGAGATATTAAATCAAAATTTGTTATATGTGTGCAAAGTATTAGTTTTCTAAGATAAGCAATTAACAAATATAATTTCTTTTCTGGAATATATTTGCATGCTTGCATAAACAATTTAAATAACAATCCATTCTTTTCTATAATACTATTTGGATGGTAACAAAACATATTTAACTGGAAAAATATATATATTATATATTATAAATCCTTAATTGTTAAAATCTATTGGTCTCTCCTACTAGACCTTGAGCTTCTGGATGTCGGGGGTAACACAATTTTCCTTCTTTGAAATTTTAGCTCATAGTAAGTACTCAATTAATTCTTGTTGGTTACAGGAACTGAGTTGGTGGTACTTTTTGATGCAAAACATTCAAAGATGTTTTCATTTGTCTAGTAGAAATCTCCTGAGAAACAATTTTATGGTAATTCAGAGCACTACACATAAAAAGAATGACAAACAATGAATGTTCCGAAAAATACCCATAGTTTCAGAATGTAATTATGTTCGAAAACACTGATATAAAAGCTTTAGAAAAGAGCTTCAAATTGTTGGGCTATTAATATGGAGTAATTTTATTTTTCCCGATAATTGCCACCAACTGCTTGTGGTTACTCCCTCTCTCTCTGGGTCGCAGACTTCATTAGTAGGAAATATAGCAGTCTGACTCCCTAACTTTTAATTCATTTTTTGTTTGTTTACTAGAACAATTTAATTGTATTTTTAAACACTCCTGTTGCTTTGAGATCATGACTCTAACAATTGAATTATATCAGATTGTGACTTCAATACCTCGAGCCTCAGGTAGGGCTTCTGTTCTGAGACATAACTCTTTCCCTGTGTTAGCATCATCTGGAATCATTGTCTGTTTGATCTTTTTTTTTTTTTTTTTTTTACACTCCGATATACCTGATGACAAGGGGCTCTCTCTACCACTGGTGGTTCTGTGACTACATTTATTGACTGAAACTCACTTGGGAGCATCACACCTGGCGGCCTCATAGGACTGTAGCCTCCACTCTTACCCACCTTCCATAATCCCCAAATTCATGTACAGTGGGTTCCATAGCACTTGAAAACTGAAAAAAACATTGAGGTGGTAGCATTGGACTTCTTTTTGTTCTTGCATCTCAGCATCTGTTCATTCGCAAGGCTCCTTTGCTCTTTGTGTTAGTCTGTATTGGGCTGCCCGACCACTAGCATAGACTGAGTGGCTTAAACAATAGACATGTATTATGTTACAGTTCCGGAGGCTGGATGTCTGAGATCTAGGTCTAACCTGGTTAGGTTCTGGTGAGAGCTTTCATCTTGGCTTGCAGATGGCCACCTTCCCTCTGTGTCCTCAGATGGAGAGAGAGAGACGGAGAGACAGAGGTAGAGGGAGAGCACTCTTTTGTGTCTCTTCTTATAAGGGCACTGATTCCATCAGGAGAAGCCCACCCTCGTGACCTCATCTAAATTCAATTAACTCCGCAAAGGACCCATCCCATATCTGATTACATTGGAGGTTTACAGCTCCAACATAAGTATTTTGGGGGAAACAATTTAGTTCATAGCACCCTGTCAGCAGCAAGTTGGGTACCTTGACAATATCCAATCAAGAAATCCAATCAAGAGTCGATAACTCTTGCTATATTACTTCCTAATTTTATGAGAAAGTCCTTTTCTTATGGGCTCTCTACCTGACTCTATTATGGGGAGGAGTATACACCACATTTTTCTGCTACAGCAGGGAGGTGAGGGGAGAGGATATTCTCCTTTTAAAACTACTGCATTTACTTAAAATGTGATTATGCTCTTTGGTCTCCTCCCCAGTCATCCTCCTGTGCTTCCCAGGGTGTATGATGAACTGGGGCAGTGCTAGTCCCTTGACTGGACTGGACACTCAGCAAGCACTGGCTACCTGTAGAACTTGGACTGTGGTATTTCTCGTGCTTCCTGTGTTCAGCTATGATCTCAATCAGTAGTGATTCTTAAAAAGAGGTTCCCATTTAGAATGTAACATGGTTTACCTTAAGCTTGAGCTACATGAAATGGCTAATATTTGACATAAAAATGTCAATGCCATACAGTATAACCCAGTGCATTGGTGTCTATCAAGATTTATAATCTGCTTGAGGGTGCCTGGGTGTCTCAGTCATTTGAACGTCTGACTTCGGCTCAGGTCATGACCTCAAAGTTTGTGAGTTCGAGCCCCACATCAGACTCACCCAGAGCCCACTTCGGATCCTCTGTCCCCTTCTCTCTCTGCCCCTCCCCTGCTCGTGTTTTCTCTTTCTCTCCCTCCCTCCCTCCCTCAAAAATAAATAAACATTTAAGAAAAAAGATTCATAATCTACTCATGTTTTGGACTGTGTATGGACCAGGTAGAGAGAGGAGTTATCCTTAGAATATTTTTCTTGTTTGGTGATTAGAAGCCTTGAAATACAACACTATCACTGTTCATGGTAATACACTGATCGCCTCTCTATACCCTGGTCTCTAATGAAGTGGGGAGTATCAATTTGCCATAGTTTGACTATAGCAGATGTGCTCCATGTGACAAATGACAAACATATTGGAAATTCTCTATTCCAACAATGCAGCCTCTGTGCTCTGAATTTACATCCTAAGAGAGTGTCCTCATCAATGGGAAGTGGTATAATGACAAAACAACCGCATTCTATCTGTCCATTTAAATTGTTTCAACTTTAATTCACGTTGAGTTAAAGCCTTTTCATTACCCAAAGCACAACTTACTTTCTAAGTTATTTCCAGATGCCACTTTTATTTCCGATGTGAGTGAATCAAATGTGTGGCAGTGTCTCTTTGGAGTGTGCTCTTCTCACATTGTGGGCATGCATCTTGAGGGCGTCTCTCTCACAAGGCAGATAGCAGGCCAGCCTGAATGCTAAACTGGTTTCCAATTATAGTTTCATTGGGATTATCTTCTCTCTAATCACTCATTCATAAATGGTTTTTATGATTTCCAATTTTACAGTAAAAACTTGAACATTTTTGATTTTCTAAGTCAAGAATATAATATTTCTTGAACTAGTTTAAATTATAATAGTTTGCTTCTAAAGGAAATAATTTTTAGTGAAGATATGAAATATACCCATAGCACATGGTACAGAAGGCTTATGAAACCTTGGTAACCTCTGAAACAATGATGAAACATGCTTTCTTTTAAACTTGATGATTCTATTTCCCATTGGCCAAATCATATTCACATTTAGCCCAAATTCATAAAAATTTACCAGTGTGAAAAGTGGGACAGTTTCTAAATAGTTTAAAAGTTGTAGCTGTCTTTTGTTACTACATAACAAATTATTTTCTTTGTGTGCAAACATACCAAATTTAATAACCACTGAACAGAGAACATTTATATTAGTCTTAAGCTCTGGACACTCCTTTCCTCTGGCTTTGTAATAGGAATTTTTTTCTTTACAGTTAAATTTAATGATTGTTTTTCCATTCTGAGGTAATTTTTATATAATTACGGTAGATCTGTTCTGGACAATTCATTTCAAGAGTTATACCAACTGGGGTGTCTGGGTGGCTAGGTCAGTTAAGCATCCAACTTCGGCTGAGGTCATGATCTCACGGTTTGTGAGTTCGAGACCCGTGTCGGGCTCTGTGCTGACAGCGCAGAGCCTGGAGCCTGCTTCAAGTTCTGTAATCTCCCTCTCTCTCTCTGCCCCTCCTCCACTCACACTCTGTCTCTGTCTCTCTCTCTCTCTCAAAAATAAACATTAAAAAAATTAAAAAAAATAGTTATACCAAGTGATGCTGTGGATATTAGAATAAAAATAGAGGTGTGCTTCTAAACTAGAAAGAGGTATTTTTTAGGCTTCACCAAAAGAAGGTGTCAGAGTGTTCTTGTAAGTTAGTATATAATGTGAGTGGAGATATAAGTAAATTAGTGAGTTTGAAACTAGACCTCTAGTGTCTCTCTCTAGGAATACTGTTATAACACTGAAGTTTATTAGATAAGAGTAAAAGTAGTTCTTTTTTTTTTTTTTTATAACGACAGATCATCCTATGTATAACAGTTTTTCCCCATTATTGCATATGAATGACAGTATTTTTATGATTATTTTATCCAATAAATTATCTCTGGGTCTGGATCTACTTATAACATATTTATATTGAAGCTAAGTATTCAAGTGTCCGGAGAAGCACAGGTTTTCGTCATATCGCAAAACACATGCCAATATAAGCCCAATGTCTACTCTCGCTATTCCCTATGTGAATTTTTTTCCTTATGATATTTTACTAATAGTGTTGCCTTATATGATAGGGAATAATTGGTTTCTTAAGGAATAATTTGTTTTATTAAGACTCACTTAATAAAAAATGTATTGTGACTTACTTAGAGGTCATTGGCAAGCAAATTAAATCATAAAACCCTAAAAATGGAGCATACCTAACTGCATTAGGGGAAGAAATGATAAATAATCAGATAATGAATTGATACACCTTAAGAACATTGAATTTTGAGATAGTAACAGAGACTGCCAAAATTTATCTAGCCTTTTTCTCCATTCAGCCAGCTGAAGAAACAGGCCTGTGTTTAGAAATGTATCTCCGAATCAAAGATAACTGCAGGATTTGGATTAAAATTCTTGGCATTAACTATACAATTGCAATAATCCACTTTAAGTTTTCCTCACGTAATTGATAATTCTGGGGGTATACAAAGGTCACAAAATTCTGCCTGGTAAATATAGTCACAAAATTCTGCCTGGTAAAATACAAACTGTGCATGTTGACATTGTAGATTCCATTTTAAGGAATGCAATCTAATCTAAAATTATTCACGGTAGCAGATGACATACTCAATTTTTTCTACGTATATTCACCATTTTTGGTCACTGAATGGTTTCACAACCCATAAAAAGTCAGAAGCAAATATTCTGTGGAAACAGAAATCACAAGAAAAATGTAAGAAATGCTAAAACTCTTTAAAATATTGTATTCTTTTCATAAGGATTAATGTCAATACTGAAGATATATTTGAAATAAACACATTTCAATAAGGCTTAAATGCAAAACAATCTACCTTCTTTTCAATCTGAATATTATCTCTGTTACAGAATCTGAAAATAAGAAAAAAGGATGTGAATATACTATTCAAAAGTTGGCTTATCCTTAGATGTCGACAGATATTGGAGGAAAAATTTAATCAATAAGGAAAGGGCAATGTAGCCAAACTGTCTCTAATTAGAGACTATCTGGGAATACCTTCTGGAAAAACAATCCTGCATAAGAATTCTAAAACAATCTATTGTTTCTATTTGCCTTCTACCTATATTCTTTACCTGCATCTGCTCAGGCCATGACACTTTTGTAAATGCAAGTATAACATACGTCTATGAGATAGCCATGATAAAAATATCATTACTTCGTTTTATCATGGAGCAGACACTAGGAGCCTGAACAAAGTTAAACCCTAACATGATCTCATATGGGTCAATGTGAGCTCCCACCCAGATTCTGGTTTTTAACCAGTTTGAATGTTTTGAAATCTAAATGTTCACGAGTATGGACATTTGTAGATGGATAAAATCCTTAAATATTTTCTTGGAGATTATGTATGCATATTACTAAACTTCTTTAAATTCAACACCTTGTATAGGAGAATACATTTGAGAAATGTCCTGCTTTGGAGGGGAGGTGAGCCAGGGATGGGCTGAATGGGTGAGAGGTATTGAGGAGGGCACTTGTGGTAATGAGCACTGGGTATTATATGTAAGGGATGTATCACTAAATTCTACTCCTGAAACCAATATTACACTGTATGTTAACTAACTAGAATTTAAATAAAAACTTGAAACAAACAAAAATAGTTGCTCCCCATTCACGACCAAAAAAAAAAATTAAAATGTCCTACTTAAACTTATTTTAAAAGGCCTAAAATCATTCAATGAAGGGCTTCAGAATTTCATTCTCAGAAATTTGCTTATGCCTATAAATTAGAAGGCTTCAGAAGAAGGAAATCTAAGTAGACCAATATGTCACCAATTTATAAATTACACTTGGTATATCACAGGTTTGTGCTATTTACTTGTAAAATTTATGTGTACTAAACATTTACAGTTGTCAACTTAAAAATTACACTTTAGCTAATCAGATGTTTTAGACTCAGAGTAGACTGTTGCCTTTTCAAAATTTGAAAACTGACTAGTGGGAAATACATAGAATACCATTTGCAATGCAAAACATCATTTTATTACTACACTTACAGGATGGATATAGAGTTCTTTATTGCAAGTATTTCATACAGTTTTCCTTTCACCCTTCATGATCATTCATCTTTGAATAAAAGCTACATTTTATTCTTACAATTTCCTAGGGAATAAAAAATATAGTCAATGTGGTAAACTCTGAATTAAATTAGCAATGGCAAATATATCTTCTAATTTAGGGAAGATATTGATATTTGCAATGGGTTATAGTGCCTTGAGTTTAATATTTTTGTAGGTATTTTTATAGGTATTTTAATATTTTTGTAGGTAAGAAAATTTTCACATTTTCTTAAAGGAGATGTTTTACAACATCTCCTTTAAGAAAACATCTCCTTTAAGGTAATGTGAAAATAATATTTTTGTCATTTGAAAGACGTAGTTTATTCTGACTAGTAGTTGTAGCTAATTAAACTTCAATACATGGAATCTAAAGTAAAAAACGGTTGACAGAAAATGGAAATAGGGAAAATGTTGTAATTTATCTAGTCTATCCCGAGGCTATCATAAAATTGTCCCTTGAAATATATTTTCTACTGTTTTATCCTCCCTATAGTAAGCCATCAAGTGGCCCCTGTTCAAAATATACTGGGTAATTGCAATGCTTGACTCATCACAAAATTCACGCATCATGGAGTTCTAATCTTTCGAGCCACGTTTTGTGGTGGTTGGATTATCACACATACAAATACCACAACCAACACTCTCATGAAGGGATTTGCTTTTCAAGTGGTAAATTTAACATTGTGTAGAATAGGGATTAGCTAACTAGGGCCAGTGGGCCAAATCCAGCCCTACTGCCTATTTTTGTCAATACACTTTCATCGGAACACAACCCCATTCATTCATAGTTACAACCATGTGGTCTATGGCTGCTTTTGCACTCCGGTGGTAGTGCTGAGTAGTTGTGACAGAAACTGAATGACCTACAATGGCAAAAATGTATGCAGTCTGGTCCTTTCCAGAAAAAATGTACTGCCTTTTGGTATAATGGTCCTAATTGAACAGAGTCAAGATTGGCTTGTTTTTCTCATCCAACATATTGTATGTGTGTGTACACACTAGATCATTTCACCCTCTTTGTTCAAAATATGTGGCCTTGTGGTATTATTCCTTTTATTTTACAATTATCAATTATCAATCAATTATCAATATTACAATTATCAATTATTTTACAATTATCAAATAGATTAAGTATTGTAGATTTATTACTTATTGTTTGTAATTTTAAGTGAAAGAGTTCACACTCTTCTTTCTCACTGATTAGGTGATATTCATGTGAAGAATAGCAAAGGCTAATTAAGCCATAAGCTTTGCCACCCTCCCAACGGTGCCTAAGATTGTGTTTTACACTTGACAGGAACGCAATATGTGTTGAGTTTATGTCATTTACATTTCAAATTGATTTCTCTAATAGATGGAATTCTGGCACATTTTGAAAAGTGAATGGTTTTATTTCTGTAATTTCATTAGATTTCCATCAACTGTCTGGTATTTAAATGACTATTTGAAATGCAAATATCCAGCTGAATAAACCCCAAATAGTATGATAAGAATATGCATCTACAATAAAAACTTTTGGGGGGTAATAGGGTAGAGAAGTTCTGTTTTGACCTAGTCTGCAACCCACTATTCATTAATTCTCACAATCCCCTTAGATCATTGAGATCAAGAATACTTAAAAGTAGTCTTTCAAGTACTGTTGAATCCCCACAGGTTTTACCTAGACTGTGATGTTTTATTTTTTTTTAAGAACAACTTTTCCTTTCACTTTCCTGCAAAGTTTAATTCTTTTATTAAAAACACAAGAAAGCCCTCACTGTGGATATACATGCATATAGCCATTTCAACATTGTAAGGATGAAAGTTCAAGCATGGCTTTCATGGCTGGAGCAGATGCATCCAGAATGGGAGTGAGGCCTCTGCTCTAAGTCTAGAAAATTATCTATAAGTAGTCTTTCACAGGGAGTTGTCTTTTTATTTTAAGTTTTTCTATTTATTTTGAGAGAGCAGGCCAGGCAGGTACAGAGAGAGAGAGAGACAGAGAGAGAGAATTCCAAGCAGGCTCCTCGGTGACAGCACAGAGCCTGATGAGGGGCTTGAACTCACTAACCGTGAGATCATGACCTGAGCTGAAATCAAGATTGGGGCGCTTAACCTACAGAGCCACCCAAGTGCCCCATATCATTTTCACTTAAAATGTGAATGTTAGCAATTTAGAGAGGTTAAATAAAACGTCTCCACGTTAACAGTTTAAATTGTGAGTAGTAATAAAATTCTAGTGATTTCAAATCAATGATGCAAACATATTTTCAACTTTGCAACGTAAATTTTCCTTGTTAAATGATCGTGATTACCTGGACATTTATATTTTACATTTTCTGTTTATTTTAATAAGGAAGAGACTTGCCCTAAGCAGATGCTATTATTGCCAGTTTCCAATTTCTCAATACCGACTAGAAGTCATCATGAGGCTACATTGCAAAGCTCTAGCAATCTAACTGCCTAAGAGGATTAGGAAAGGGGTCTGGGCTTGCTATAGTCTCAACCTACCCAGGTAATGAGAAAATGCAGTACATGATCACATTCTCACAAAGCCAAATGGATTATCCATGACATGCATTCTTTCTATGAGCATCAATCCTCAAAAACCTCTAACTTCTAGTTCATCCTCCCCGCTTTGAACAGAGGAAGAAACAGACTTTTATCATTCGTTTATATGTTCAATTTCCAGTTTAGGAAATGTGGTTAAATCCAAAGAATCCTTCCCTAAATGGTAATTGTAGGGACCCTTTCATTTTTTAATGCAAAAGATTAACAAAATGTCTAGTAATAAAGCACAATTGTGGCGAATATCATAGACGTATAATCTACCCTAAGTTCCCAGAGCTTCCCCAATTACTGCCAAATATCACTTTGGAGATAGAATATTAAAAATAGATTTAGGAAAGAATAAAAAAGTAAGTAGGGGAAAGTCCTTTCTAAGATACACTTTTTTTTGGATTTAATATGCAGTTTTGTTACATTTTGTCCTAAAGTCATAGATCCAAGTACCACCAGAGGAAGTGAGAAACCAGGTAAGGCTGGTACTAGGAGGCGAATGTGTTTGCCTTGTCGTGCTTTTTACTCGTTCACTTTGGAGAGTGGCCTGGTGACATTCATATTCTAACTAGATACCTCTGCCCAAAAGCTCCCTAAATCTGCGTATAAATGATTCCTGAAGAAAATGACTTTCAGGGGTGTTTTCTATCTTGTAGCTCTTTGGGGGAATAAAAGAGCACATTTACAGTATTTTTTCTCAAATGGGACCAAGGCAGTTATTTGTTGTGAATGATGCTTTTAGAATTGCACACTGGATGGCTTAGTATTATGGGACATAGGATACATACAGCAGTGGAGCAAAAAGCAACAAAAATGATGAAAATGATGAAGCAGAATTGTCTGGCCACACTGGATAGTACCAATACATTTTGGAACACTGGCTGGCTCTGTAGGTAGAGCCACAGAAACAGAACTGTTTCCCCAAATGTGCAGGTTCTTTGGGAGGTCTTCTGAAAGCAAAAACCTTCCTCTTTTATTTTTTTTTAATTTTTTTTTCAACGTTTATTTATTTTTGGAACAGAGAGAGACAGAGCATGAACGGGGGAGGGGCAGAGAGAGAGGCAGACACAGAATCAGAAACAGGCTCCAGGCTCTGAGCCATCAGCCGAGAGCCTGACGTGGGGCTCGAACTCAGGGACGGTGAGAGAGTGACCTGGTTGAAGTCAGACGCTTAACCGACTGCGCCACCCAGGTGCCCCAAAAAACCTTCCTCTTTTAAAGACAATGTCTGTGGGCTGCGACTCCTGGGTGGCTCAGGTGGTTAGTTAGGCATCCTGATTGTTGGTTTTGGCTCAGGTCATGATCTCAAGGTGCGTGAGTTCAAGCCCCACATCCGGCTCTGTGCTGACAGCACAGAGCCTGCTTTGGATTCTCTCTCTCCCTCCGTCTCTTTCTCTGCCCCTCTCCTGCTCATGCTCCCTCTCTGTCTCTCAAAATAAATAAACTTTAAAAAATGGAAAGAAATAAAGGCCATATTGTGTTGCAACTTCAGAATGGCTCATTGAAGACAATGGTAATCTCAAACCGCATGAATTTAAAGAATTGAGCATTGTTTTCACAAATTTCATCATTGTATTCCACAGCAGAATAAGTACATCTACTTTCTTCAAGGTTTTTGCCTCCGAGACATCTGGCAAAGCAATGTTTTACTCTAATGTGCCTTCAAACCGAGAGCTTGTTAACCTGTTCAGGTGATTCTGATTCAGAAGAATCAATTTATTGCTTCTTTGGTTGTTTTTCATTTTCATGATTTTCATTTAAATGACTATTAGCTACATGGAATTGAATTGATCTTAAAGTTTTTATGCCTGACACTCTTTGGCTATTCAGATTGGGGCCGAAATGCTGCATTTTTATAAGCTCCCAGATGATGCCGGAGCTGCTGCTCTGAGGAACAAGTTTAAGCAGCAAGATTTAAAAGGTCTTATAGCTTAGAGGTTGAAATTAGATACTGTTCAATGGGTACAAAATTTCAGTCATGCAAGATGGAAATTTCTAGAAATTTTTTATACAACAATGTGCTCATACTTAACAATACTACAGTGTACAGTTAAACATTTGTTAAAATGGTAGATGCCCTGTTATTATTATTATTATTATTTTTATTATTATTTTACCACAAAAAAAATAAAGAAAGAAATTAGGGCACTGCAGGTACTTTTCTCCACGGCTACAAATTCATATTGATATCTTATCTGTTCTTGTAACTTTCTTTTAGATTGGCAAGATGAGTTTCATCAGTTTGCAGAACAGCTCTGTGTCCTATTGACTATTTCCTAGTGGAGTCTTAAAAATCTTCAGGCATAAACAAAA
This sequence comes from Acinonyx jubatus, assembly GCF_027475565.1. NCBI lineage: Eukaryota > Metazoa > Chordata > Mammalia > Carnivora > Felidae > Acinonyx > Acinonyx jubatus. The sequence continues at coordinate 67,605,869 of NC_069385.1, forward strand.
GAAGTCATAAGATTTCAATAGAGTAATTTAATCTGGGAAACATTATTACCCTCTTCTTGCCTTTTTTTTTCCCCAAGTCAACTAGTGTCCCCTTAGGAACACAAACCTTGAGCATGTTGGTTGTGGGGATAGGACTCACAGATCATTTGTTGATACAGATCAAAGTTCATGTTCTGTCTTTGGTGAGTAGCATATTTTCAAGTTTGCTTGCTCATTTGTTTTGAAGGAAGATTTCCTCGATTTGGCAAAACTATTCTAAACCAAACAGAAAAAAAAAAAAAAGACCAGCCTTGATATACTCTTAAATTGATAATGATATAGCTCAAGATAAGTGTAGTCTTTAATCCCCATCACCTATTTAACCCATTCGCCCCACCCCTACCTCCCCTTTGGTAACTATCAGTTTGTGCTCTATAGTTAAGAGTCTATTGGAGCAACTGAGTGGCTCAATTGGTTAAGCATCCAACTCTTTAAAAAAAAAATGTTAATTACTTTTGAGAGAGACACACACACACACACACACACACACACACACACACACAGAGTGGGAGCGGTGGAGGGGCAGAGAGAGGGAGTCACAGAATCTGAAGCAGGCTCCAGGCTCTGAGCTGTCAGCACAGAGCCCAATGTGGGGATTCAAACTCATGAACAGCGAGATCATGACTTGTGCCAAGGTCAGACACTCAACCCACTGAGCCACTCAGGCTCCCCTAAGTATCCAACTCTTGATATCAGCTTAGGTCTTGATCTCAGGGTCATAAGTTCAAGCCCCATGTTGGGCTCCAAGCTGGGCATGAAACCTACTTAAAAAAAAGTCTGTTTTGGTTTGTCTCTTTTTTACTTTATTTGTTTGGTTTCTGAAATCTACATACAAGTGAGATCCTGTCATATTTGTCTTTCTCTGATTAACTTACTTTACTTAGTATTATACTTTCTAGGTCCATACAAGTTGTTGCAAATGGCATGGTCCCATTCTTTTTAAAGGCTAAACAATATTCCATTGGGTATATATATATATATATATATATATATATATATGTGTGTGTGTGTGTGTGTATGTATGTGTGTGTGTGTGTGTATATATATATATATATATATATATATATATATATGTGTGTGTGTGTGTGTGTGTGTATATATACCAAACCTCCTTTATCCATTCATCTATCAATGGCCGCTTGGGTTGCTTCTATATCTTGCCTGTTGTAAATAATGCTGCAATAACCATAGGGGGTATGTATCTTTTCAAATTAATGTTTTCATATTCTTTGGGTAAATACCCAAGTTACTGGATCACATGGTAATTCTATTTTTTAATTAATTAATTAATTAATTAATTAATGTTTATTATTTTTTGAGAGACAGAGTGTGAGTGGGGGAGGGGGAGAGAGACAGACAGACAGAGACAGACAGAATTTGAAGCAGGCTACAGACTCTAAGCTGTCAGCACAGAGCCTGACACAGGGCTCAGACTCATGACTGTGAGATCACGACCCTAGGAGAAGTCAGATGCTTAACTGAGCCATTCAGGTGCCCCTCTATTTTTGATGTTTTGAGGAACCTCCATACTGCTTTCCACAGTTGCTGCATCAGTTTCCATTCTCACTGACAGTGCACAAGCGTTCCTGTTTCTCCACATCCTTGCCCTTCTTGTTATTTTTTGTTTTTGATTTTAACCATTCTGATAGGAATGCAAGGATATCTCATTATAGTTTTGATTTGCATTTCTTTGACGATGAGTGCTGTTGAGGATCTTTGCATGTGTCTATTGGCCATCTATTTGTCACTTTTGGAGAAATTTATTTGTCATGTCTTCTGCCCATTTTTAATTGTATTATTTTATGTTTATTGAGTTGTATACGTTTTTGTTATATATTTTGGATACTAACCCTTTATTGGATGTGTCATTTGCAAATATCTTCTCTCATTAAGTAGGTTGTCTTTTTGTTTTATTACTTGTTTCCTTAGCTGTGCTGAAGTTTTTTATTTTGATGTAATTCCAACAGTTCATTTTTGTTTTTATTTCCCCTGTCTCAGAGGACATATCTAGAAAACTGTTAACTATGGCCCATGTTGGAGAAATTACTGCCTGTGCTTTTTTCTAGGATATTTATGATTTCATGTCTCACATTTAGGTCCTTAATCCATTTTGAATTTATTTGTTGTGTATAGTAAAAAAGTGGTCAGGGCACCTGGGTGGCTCAGTCAGTTAAGCGTCCGACTTCGACTCAGGTCATAATCTCGCGGTCTGTGATTTCGAGCCCCGCGTCAGGCTCTGGGCTGATGGCTCAGAGCCTGGAGCCTGCTTCCGATTCTGTGTCTCCCTCTCTCTCTGCCCCTCCCCCGTTCATGCTCTGTCTCTCTCTGTCTCAAAAATAAATAAACGTTAAAAAAAAATTAAAAAAAAAGTGGTCAAGTGTCATTATTCTGCATGTAGATGTCCAGTTTTCCCAAGGCCACTGTTGAAGAGACTCTTTTTCCCATTGCACATTCTTGCTTCTCTTAATTGACCAGATAACTATGGGTTTATTTCTGGACTTTCTAATTTGTTCTATTGATTTATATGTCTATTTTTGCATCATTACCATACTATTTTGATTACTATAGCTTTGTAGAATAACTCAAAATATGAAATTGTGATACCTCCCATTTTTTCCTTCATTTTCAAGATTGCTTTGGCTACTTGAGGTTCCTTTGTGGTTCCATGCAAATTTCAAGATAATTTGTTCTATTTCTATGAAAAATGCTGTTGGTATTTTGATAAATATTGCATTAAATCTGTAGATTGATTTGAGTAGTATGGACATTTTAATGCTAATCCATGAATATGGAATGTCTCTCCATTTGTTTATGTCAATTTCTTTCATCAATGTTTTATAGGTCAGAGAACAGTTCTTTAATCTCTTGGTTAAGTTTATTCCTAGATATTTTATTCTTTTTGGTGCAATTATAAATGAGATTGTTTTCTGGATTTCTCCTTCAGGAATTTCATTATTAGTGTACAGAAATGCAATGGATTTCTGTACATTGTGTTTGTATCCCATAACTCTGCTGAATTCATTTATCAGTTCTAATAGTTTTTTCATGGAATCTTTAGGGTTTCTTATAGAGTATCATGTCATCTGCAAATAGCAAAAGTTTTGCTTCTTCCTTACCAACTTGGGTGCTTTTTATTTCTTTTTACTTCTGATTGCTATGGCTAGGACTTCCAGGACTGTGTTGAGTAAAATTGGTAAGGGTGGACATCCTTGTCCTGTTCTTGATCTTAGGAGAAAAGTTCTCACTTTTTCCCCATTAAGTATGATGTTAGCTGTGAGTTTTCATATATGGCCTTTACTAAGTTGAGGTATGCTCCTTCTAATCCTACTTTATTGAGATATTTTGTCATGAATTGATTTTGTGCTTTGTGAAATGCTTTTTTCTGCATCTATTGAAATGATCATATAATTTTTGTCCTGTGTTCATGTAATGTGTCACATTGATTGGTTTTCAAATAGTGAAGCACCTCACATCCCAGGAATAAATCCTGAGATCATAGTGATCACTTGATCATAGTGATTGATGATTTTAATTAATTGTTGGATTCAATTTGCTAATATTTTTTGAGGATTTTTGTATCTATTTTCATCAGAGATATTGGCCTATCGTTCCTTTTTTTTTCTTTTTTTCTTTTTCTTTCTCTCTCTCTCTCTCTTTTTTTTTTTTTCGTAGTGTCTTTTTCTGGTTTTGGTATCAGACTAATTCAGTCCACATAGAATACATTTGGAAATTTCCTTCCTCTTCTCTTCTTTGGAATAGTTTGAGAAGAATGGGTATTAAGTCTTCTTTATGTGTTTGGTAGAATTCACCTGTGAAGCTGCTTCGGGACTTTTATTTCTTGGAAGTTTTTGATTACTGATTCAATTTCGTTGCTTGAATTGGTCTGTTTAAATTTTCTGTTTCTTACCGAATTAGTTTTGGGAGGTTATATGTTTCTAGGAATTTGTCCATTTTTTCTAGGTTGTCCAATATGTTGACATATACTTTTTCATAATATTTTCTTATAATCCTTTATATTTCAGTAGTGTTGCTTATTTCTCTTTTGTTTCTGGTTTTGTGTATTGGAGTCTTTTTTCTTTTTCTTTTTTGATAAGTGTAGCTAAAGGTTTATGAATTTTGTTGATTTTTTTCAGAAAACCAGCTCCTGATTTCATGATTTGTTCTATTATTATTATTTTTTTTAGTTTGTATTTCTTTTATTTCTTCTCTAATCTTTATTATTTCCTTCCTTTTACCATTTTGGGGTTTTGTTTATTCTCATTTTCCTAGCTCCCTTAGGTGTAATGTTACATTGTTTATTTGAGATTTTTTTTTTCTTCTTGAGGTAAACCTGTATCGCTATAAACCTCCCTCTTAGAACAACTTTGAGGCACCCAGAGATTATGGACCATTGTTTTCATTTTCATTTGTCTCATGTATTTTTTTTAAATTTTTTCTCTGATTTATTGTTTGACCCATTCACTGTTTAGTAACATGGTTTTTAACCTCCGTGTATTTGTGTACTTTTCAGATGTTTTCTTGCTATTGATTTTTAGTTTCACAGAGTTGTGATTGGAAACATGCATAGTATAACTTCAATCTGAATTTGTTGAGACTTATCTAATATGCCATCTATTTTGGAGAATATTCCATGTGTACTTGAAAAAATGTGTATTCTACTGTTTAGTATGGGATGTTCTAAAGATATCTATTAGATCCATCTGGTCTAATGTGTCATTTAAAGCCACTGTTTCCTTGTTGGTTTTTCTGTTTCCTTGATCTATCTATTGATGTAAATAGGGTGTTAAAGTCCTCTGCTCTTATTATATTACTATAGTCACTTCCTTTGTGTTTGTTATTAGCTGCTTTGTGTATATGGGTGCTCTCATACTGGATGCATAAATATCTACAATTTTTATATCTTTTGTTGGATTTCTCCTTTATGATTGTATAGTATTCTTCTTTGTCTCTTGTTCCAGTTTTTGTTATACAGTCTATTTTGTCTTATATACATATTGCTACTTGAGCTTTCTTTTCACTTCCATTTGCATGATAAATGCTCTTTCATCCCTTAGCTTTCCATTGGACTTGTCCTTAGGTCTGAAATGAGTCCCTTGTAGGCATTATATAAATGGGTCTTGATTTTTTATCCATTCAGTCACCCATTGTCTTTTGATTGGAGTACCTTGGCCATTTACATTCAAAGTACTTATTGATGTGTATGTACGTACTGCTGTTTTGTTACTTGTTTTGTGGTTGTTTTTGTAGTTCTTCTGTGTTTCTTTCTTTTCTTGCTCTCTTCTCTACCTTTATGTTTGTATATAACATCTTTGCATATAGCAGTTTATATTAAGTTGATGGTCACTTAAATTTGAACGCATTTTTTATGCCTCTTCCTGGCCATGTTTTAGGTATTGATGTCATATTTTACATCCTCTTATTTTGTGAATCCCTTAACTGATTTTTACAGATATACTCATTTTTACTGCTTTCATGTTTTTCACTTTTCTTACTCCTACCTATAGTCTTTCCTTTCCACTCAAAGTCCCCTTTAACATTTCCTGTAGTGCTGGTTTAGTGATCATGAATTCCTTTAACTTTTATTTATCTGGAAAACTCTTTATATCTCCTGTTGAGTGATAGCCTCTCTAGATATTCTTGGCTGCAGTTTTTTTTTTTTGTTTTTGTTTTTGTTTTTGTTTTCCTTTCAGCATTTTGAATATATCATGCCACTCCTTTCTGGCCTGCAAGGTTTCTGCTGAGAAACCAGCTGAAAGCCTTATGGGGCTTCCCTTATATGTAACTGTTTTCTTTTCCTTGCTGCTTTAGTACTTCTTTCCTTATCCCTACTTTGTGCCATTTCAGTTACTCTGTGTCTTGGTGTGCCTTGGGTTGATTTTGTTGAGGGGTAGTGTTTTTATTAGAAAAAGGCAAAGCCACTTTTAAAGATGACAACTGAAAATTATAAAATTTAACTAAAATTTTGCATAACCACTCAAATATATACTTAAAAAGCTGATTTAAAAAGAAAACAGGACATGAATGTGTATACATGGATGTTTTCAACAACATATATTTAGAGGCCAGCACTATATATGTGTCACACATGATGCTGAGTGAGAAATCATCATAAGAGATCCATCCAGCATTGTGGTGGCCAAAAGTCTGTTTCATGCTATCACACAAGTTCCACAGAACTTGCAGTGGTTTCCATGATTCTGGCCAATGGGGGAAATCATTTTTCAATTTGGATGCCAATCAGGAAACTAGTTCCTTCTCAAAACATTATAAAGCATAGCTTCTTTCCCTGCACTATGATCAGAATCATAGACTGGGAAATGTTGAGATATAGGAAATAGATAGGAAGGAAGCTAATATGCCTCATAAACGTAGGCAGAGAAGCATAAGCCAGCAGAAATGATACCAGTGTGAGACAGAGAAAACGGAAGAACTTAGAAGAAAGCAGAGGAATACTCATGGAACAAGAATGGAAAAAAATAGTCTCAGCAATAGTGGTCTCTTCTAGGTTTTTAGTGAATGACTAGGTAACATATATTGATGTTGGACTGAATTATTTAACAGTCAAATTTTGGTAAGTAAACTTGTGCATATAATAATTGCACCACAATATGTGATCCATTTTTTATTCTGGTTCCATTTTATGTTTTAAGTCACTCAGATTAGCAGGGCGCCTGGGTGGCGCAGTCGGTTGGGCGTCCGACTTCAGCCAGGTCACGGTCTCGCGGTCTGTGGGTTCGAGCCCCGCATCGGGCTCTGGGCTGATGGCTCGGAGCCTGGAGCCTGTTTCCGATTCTGTGTCTCCCTCTCTCTCTCTGCCCCTCCCCCGTTCATGCTCTGTCTCTCTCTGTCCCAAAAATAAATAAAAACGTTGAAAAAAAGAAAAAAAATTTAAATCACTCAGATTAGATCATTTGTGTTCATAAAGTTCTGATTTAAAGCACCTCCCATGTATGGTATATATTTAGATATCCATTATGTGTACTCTGTCAACCTTTAGCAGGAGTTTCTGTGACAGGAATAGCTCTCTATATAAAATATTTTTGTTATAAAATTTAACTTTTAACTTCTGCTTTTGTATGTTGTCATAATGTTACAATAAAAATTATTATAATTTTTTTCAGAATTTTTAGATTTACTTCTACTGTCTATGTATTTCCAGGTTTAGCTGAGCTCTTTTTGAATCAAGAGAGCCTCCTTAACAGTTATTACTTCTGATTATGTAAATCTTAACAAAAGCTCACTTGTACTGTAACTTTTACCTTATATTCTAGCTTTCAGTAGACATTTTAAACTTGATAGCACAGGTACTAAAAAATTTGCTACATGGCCACCAGGGTGGCTCAGTCGGTTAAGTGTCTAATTCTTGATCTTGGCTCAGGTTGTGATTTCACAGTTCGTGAGACTGAGCCCCATATTAGGATCTGTGCTGACAGCATGGAACCTGGAAGCTGCTTGGGATTCTCTTTTCTTCTCTCTCTGCACCGTCCCCCCCCCCAAAATAAATATACATTAAAAAAATATGCTTCTTCCAGGAAATTTTCCCAGAATTATAAAACCCAGCCTTACCCCAAATTTGCAGAAAATGCATCCTAATCTTTTCCTCTTAACTTCATGTAATCTTGTGTCGCTTAGAAAAAGAAGTTGCCACTTCTCCCTCATGCCCTTCCTACTCCATTATTCTTTTGAAGTCATTATCCCTGACAATGGAAATCTTGTGTATAGAACTGTTGAAAATACTGCCTACAATATCAATCCACTATTCTTATATTGATGAATACATACAAAATTCCTCAAAACGTATTTTCTTTCAGTTACAAAGTAAAAAAATAGACTAAAAATATGCAAAGCAAAAATAATGTACATAAGGAAAGCATCCAATAGGCCTACCTATACTTAGTGTATATAGGTCTGTATATATTAAATAGGCCTGTATACTCTATACATATATAGTATGCATTAAAAACATAGGGAGGTTTAATGAGATTGAATTTATAAAATTGACAATCTCCTTTAAAACAAGTCGTAGGGTGACCACCTGTCCCATCTTGCTCATGACAGAGGGTGCTTCTTGAGATACAGGATTTTCAGTGTGAAAATAGGTACAATATTTGAGCAAACTGGGAGAGCTGGTCACCTAAATAGGTATGAGCAGTTGGAATCTCTGGGGCCAGTTTTCCTTACATAACTTAGCAGGTAAATTATATTCTTCTAATTCTGAGCTATTATTTCATTAGAACAAGAGGAAAAGAGAAGGATAACTAATTATTTATTTTGAAAAGTTGATGAGAAGGAAGAGAAATATTTGAAAATCCCATCAGAGTGACTGTTTGGATTTTGTGTCTTCTGTGCTGGTGCTTTTTTTGACTATATTAACGGGTTTAGTTCTATAAGAACTAAATCACGGCATTTGTCTGTGAGGTTTAATTACCTTTTATCAAAAAGAAGCCCTGCTGTTAGGGCATCTGGTCAGTCTCTCATCTTTATAAAGCGAAGGGAATACAGGATTCTAGCCACACATCTCAGGGCCCAGTTGGTTCAGTAACATGGCGTTGTCATTCTGTGTAGCAACTGCGTTGCTTTGTAATTAAAACTCTGGTGAGTAAGTCTGTCAGGCTCAGTAGCTTGTAGATCATGAAAGAAAAAAAAATCAAGAGAAATTTACTTCACCACATGAGTCAAATAGCTAAGAAAGAAATAGAACAAAGATGTAACCGTGAAAGTGCACTTACCTTTCAATGTTGTTTCTTAGAGTCACAATGATTTATTTGAGCTTGCCAGGATGTTCCTTTTTTAAAAGACCTAATTTACTAACAGTGTGGGATTTTCCAAGTTTTTCACTCCCCTCAGATTGTATTTTCATTTGCTCTAGCAATAAAGTTCCCTAATGCAGAGACATCACAATTGAACTCAGTGTGGGAGTCTCTCCAAGGCAGAGACATTCCCATATATCTTTTTGTCTGCTATGGAACTTTTTCAGAGTCTTCAGGTCCTAAAAATGGAGAACAATTTGGCACTTATTGCAATTTATTATTGCTATTGACCTCCTTTGCTTTTCTGGTTCAGTTGAGAAAGCTGTGTGTTACTGGTTTTACTTTTTTTTTTTTTTTTTTAACCAGGTTAAATACCCATAGTAACTCATCAGGAAAAATCTGTACTTGGACTTCGGCTTTTGTTTGCCACTCTAGATCCTAATGGGGTAAATTTTATTTCTTTATTTTGAACTTGGGGAACCTTGGCATTTTAGACTGGGAGTGCAAAGCTTTAAGCAGGGTAGCCCCTCTAGAAATAGTGACACTATATAGTTTATCATTAAATATGGGCACCATTAAGCATGAAAGGGGGCATTATTAATAATTATGCTTGGACATCTGGTGAAAACCACTTTTGTCCCAGACAAACCAGGTATTGTAGTCATCCTTAAGAGCCTCAAGGGAGAGTATCATAGTGCTTAATTCCAAACTGGATTAAAATGGTCACCAAGAAAGGAAGGTCAAGGAATCAGTATTCATGGCTATCCAGTCTACCTGTAAACCTGATCCTACAAGACAGGGGTACGCTGGAAACTCCATCTTCAAAATACTCTCGGCTTGAGGGAATGAAGGGGAAAAAATGCTCATGTAACAAATACTTTCTAGTTACTTTGTCATGTTCTGGGAATGGGACTATAATGTTGAGCTAAAATAGTCCTTGCCTTCACAGAGATTATAGTTTTGTAAGATATGAATGAATGAAATAATCACAAAAAATGTATGATTACAAAATGAGATCTAAAAATATAAACAGCAGTGCACAGTTGGAGAGAGCCCAAACCAAATCTGGTGTTCTAGGAAAGGAGTTTTGAATTGGAATTAAGTGGTTGAGGAGGTAATCATTTTAGGTGACAACAGCAAAGGCCATGGCTCTGGGTTCTGCTCACAGGCTTTTCAATATTCCTTCATGGTTACATCTGAAGGGAAATTAGAAAATATGTCTTCCTTCGGGGCTGAGCAAATTTCTCTGTCTGCTTTTAGCTAGAACAAGGTTCGGAATGCAAAAGTTGTTTTGTGAGTTAATTAGTCTTTTAGTCTGATGGTTCTTTTGACCATGCAGTTCTCTTAAGATCTCAGAGTCAGCTTTTTATTTATTTGGTTACAATCAGATCTGCATATAAATGGCCCAAATCCGCATTTTTAATGAGAAGTCTCTCTGTCTCTCTGTATTTTGCTGGTGATTTAAGTCTATCAATTTTCTTAAGATAACTATACTGTTAGTTGCTTCCTTGAGCCATTTTAAACAATTGAAAAGATTCACTGGGTGCCTAGATTTCTATAGATTTCCTTTTCTTTATCTCTCTCTCTTCTCTCTTTCTTTTCTTTTCCATTTTAAGTTGTTACATGTATGCCTTGATTTATTCCTTATTTTCAGGGAGACTTTGCTTTAACCGGCCATTGTTTTTCAAAGGCCTTCTTATTTATATCGTTTACTTGTTGGAAATGACAACCAGTTACACGTTCTACTCTACACTTTCTGGAATTTCAGGAGTTTCTCAATTGTCTTCCAAATGCGTTTAAAATCTGTTAAAATCTCTTCTGAACTCATTTCATTTTGTAGTGGCTTGCCAAATGCAACCAACTCAAGTTATTAATATCTTCTTTTCCCACTTCTACAGCCAAAGCCAAAATGTGCATTAGGTACATTGTCTGCTTTCTAAGATACAGCACATGAGAGTTTTACCAGTTGTTTTGCCACTGCAAACATATATCATCATCTTTCCAACCTTTGTTAATAATTTTCTCACCACCCACTGATACTCGAGTCAGTATTTTGGTCCTGTTTTTTGTGTTTTTTTTGTTAGAGCAGAATTTCGCTTTTGGGTATCACTTTCTGCATAATCAGCTTAACTAAATTAGGCTGATAATAAATGACACCCCAAATCTCCGTGGCTTAACGACAACCATTTATTTCTTACTCATGGTACTTGTTAATTATGGGTCAGTTCAGTTCTTCACTCCAGAGACCAGAATAATGGAGCATCCCTTATCTTGGATATGGACAAATGGAATAGGGGATTAAGCAATGGTTCTTAAAGCCTCTCAGAAAGGTGTCACATGCCACTTCCACTCATATTTCACTGGCCAAATTAATAGAATGGGGTTATTATTTCTTCATCAGAAAGGAGCTTCGGAAAAAAAAGGTTCCCATTTTGGAAAAATTGGGCTATGAGGTCACTAACTGTCCCTCCACTCCAAACCTCTACAGGCACCTAATTCACCCCATGCTCTTCTTTAGGGAACTTTCCCACTCTGTATTCTTTGTTCAATGAGATAAGTTCAAAATATTATGGGCAGGTTATAAATGAGTATATTTAATATAAAAAAAAATCCCCCATGTCTATTTACCAGTAGTCCAGCTTCCTGTTAGAAGATGAAACACTAGAAAAGTAATGGATTAATATTGTTTTACCCTTTTCCATAAACCCCATAGACTCTAAATGACTGAGTAGATTTATATATATATATATATATATATATATATATATACACACACACACACATATATATATTTAATATATATATTTATATATATTTATATATATATTTAATATATATTTAATATATATTTATAAATATATATATTTAATATATATATTTATATATATTTATAACATATATATATTTAATATATATATTTATATATATATTTTAATATATACTTAGAAAAGAACAGGTATGATTCATGCATTTTAATAAGAAAAATATAAATAAAAGGAAGGATAAAAGCAATATAATTAAATACAATGTTAACCATATTTCATCAAACTAAATGAGTGACAATTTATAATTTTATACATAAACTATTTGTATCACTTTTAAATTCATGGGAGATGATGCAGCAAGATGCAAATGTTTGGATTTGAGTTATAGAATTTAATCCTAACTTTAGCATTTACTAGCTGTATACTTAGGGTGAATTATTTGTAAAACCAATATGAACTACTACACAAATTGAGGTTGAAAGAAGGGATAAGAGTTCTGCTAAATTGGGGCACCTGGGTGGTTCAGTTGGTTAAGCGTCCGACTTCAGCTCAGGTCATGATTTCGCAGTCCATGAGTTCAAGCCCCACTTCGGGCTCTGTGCTGACAGCTCAGAGCCTGGAGCCTGCTTCCGATTCTGTGTCTCCCTTGCTCTCTGCCCCTCCCCCACTCATCCTCTCTCTCTCTCTCTCTCTCTCTCTCTCTCTCTCTCTCTCTCTCAAAAATAATAAACATTAAAAAATTAAAGGAAAGAATTCTGCTAAATCTAATTCATTTCATTTTTCTAATCAGCCATTTAGTTCACCTTACCTTCTTATCAGCATATTATTACTTTTGGGCCATTCCTCTTCATCTTTCCCCGAAGTTTACCAGTCCAAAGAATTTCCACATTAATATTACAGGGAACTGGAATCTAATCAGCTTCCTAGTTATCACTCTTGAAGGTTTTTCCCTTATTATCTAACTGGTGATGCATTTCTATGATTCTTGAAAGTGCTGTTGCTAATTTAGAGACCTTCCCAGAGCTCACTGGTTCATCCAGGGACAACTGTCACACTCTCTCAGGACTAAGCCTGATCAAGAGGGACTACACTTGAATCCTAAAGTCAAAACTCTCAAAATTCACATACACTGCACCTGTTAGGGAATCCACTGGCCATGGGAGTGAGAGTTTTGGACAAGTACCAGGATCCTGCAACTCAAAGACACAGAAGTGAGTCCCTTTGTTTCCCTGAAAATCAATTCACTTCAGAGATAAGAAAACTTCTTTCCTTCTGTTTTTTATAAAGGAATCAAAAATAAAACTAAGAGGTTTTGTTACTATCTCTTTTCTGAAGACTATCTTCAAAAGTTTAAAAGTGATTTTGTACCTTAAAATTGAAAAACTTGAACTGGCCATTTTCTCACTAAAGAAGCGAGGAAGAAAATTTATATCTGGCAAAATACTCTTCCATTTTAGCACTACACTATTTTTAGTCAGTCTGACCATCAGTTTCCCACTATAAAAAATGGGAATGACAATATTTACTTAATATTGTAAATTTAGAATACATAATATATGTAAAGCACATAGTTCCTGTATAGTTCATTTCGAATGCTCAATAATTTTTGAAGGTATTGTTTCAGGAAAGTTCTAGTTTAAAGACACAGATGTATGAAAGTCAAAGGAATGGTAAATATTCAGGGAAGGTTAGAAATGTCATAATGCCGGGCCACAGAAGAAGTAGGATCCATGAAAAATTCATATACTGTAATTCTTATGACTCATAAACGCTTTATAAAGTTTCTTTACTCTCTACTCCTCCTATTCCTACAAGGTAATTTGCTCTCTCTTAATTTTATTTAACTTGTCTCTACCTCTGAGCTCCTTCTTATTCAAAACCTATACTTTGTGTTTCATATATACCTTTATTCTTCATAATTGCATCATTCAAGAATGTCACATGACGATAGACTAGTTTTCGTGCCATTGTTAAGCTCACAAATGGTCTATTATTGCTTTGATCTTTGGAAAATCACTGGAGAATTCTTCATTGACTTCCCCAATAATATCTTTACCTCAGAGTTCTTTATGAAACGGTAGTGGCCGTTTCATACTTCAGGAAAAATCTAATTTGGCTACAAGTTTAAAGGACAGTGTCTGGAATATTGTAAGCGGTCAACATCTGCTTGTTGAATGAAGGACACTTTGTGGAAAGTTTTCTTTCTTATTGAACCAAAGGGGGGCAGTGAAAAGAAACTAGAATTTCTACCTGGATCTTGCTCATTTCAAAAACCAGAAGAACCTGTGTAACTGGGCAACATAGGAAGAAGGAAGATTGGAAGACTTCTTTGGAAATTCCATGGGAATAGAGACACAGGAAATAGCATTTCCAAATTTTCTAGAACACGGTACATGCTGGAGAAGCTGGAATCTGGGGATGAAGCAAAAGAAGAATGAGAAAAGCTTGATCGAAAGGGATTCCTGGTAAGCATACAGCTGATCTTGACTAAAATGAGGAGATACCATATTAGGAATTTATTGGTTAGCTAACAGGCAGGCAATGATTGGTCACTGAGAAAACTAATACTCAGGGAGGAAGGACCTGAGTTTTGTTTGTTCGTTTGCTTGTTTTGTTTTTAATGCAATAATGGATAAACACCTCCCATTTCTTTTGTAGAGATGTACCCAGTGGCAGAGTCAAGTTGGAAACCATATATACAAGATGGAATGGTTGTGCACTTGACATTTTACAGGCTCTCTTCTCCCTTTCCCCACCATCTTCCCTAGAAGCAACTCCATATCATAGAAAGGTGAGACAAATGTGGGAAGTGACACGCAATTTCAGCTGAAGAGGGACCTTATAAATAAAAGCATAAAGTTGCTCAGCAATCTAATTTTATTTTGCGAAACTACAAGTCAGCTTTGAATTCATAAAAGAGAAGACTTCAGGCCATCCTTGACATTTATTCTTTTGTTTTTCTAATTTTGTGCATGTGAAATAGCTCAGTGTAGAATTTTGCCAGGAGCTTTAATCAAGCAGTTTTTGGCAATTTCCAGAACGGATCCTTTGCTGCCATTGAAAAACCAAGGCACATATGAATGTTTCCAGTCCTCTGGCATGTCTCCATTCCATAAGCATTTTATTCACAGATTCTTTAAAGTCCCTGGAAAATTATTTGGGTAGGCCTAGCACCATGAAATTCTTTAAAGTATCCAAATGACTCTTTTATGGTCTCATGGTCTATCTTGTTTTTGCTACTTTTTTTCCTTTTCCTTTTATGTTGCTCTATTCTTTTGATTATATGTGTCATCTTCTAGTTCATACATAGACAATTCAGTTAAAAAATCATGTGATGTTTTCAACATAAACCATTCTTCTCTTTTATATAAAATAAATATAGTAAATTGTATTTATACTTTTCACAATTCTCTGTGCTCATCTAAATGTGACTTCTCTGCCTATATCAGCCTATGTAAGTATAATTTATTTCCCATCAGACAAGAACTTGCTTTGAAACCATGATATATTATGCAGTGATGACTCAGTCACAAAAAGACTACCAGGTAGGGTTTTGTTTTTGTTTGTTTGCTTTTAATTCTTGGGGTTATCTTAGACTTAACTTTTTTTTCTTGTGTTAGAATTTTTTTCTTAGTTTTAGAGGGTAGCCTGTGCAAATTAGATTCTAGATGGGTGGCAAACTCCGAAAAGAGTTAGAATTCCCTTTCTAACAACACTTTGTGAACAATATGGATATCCTTAAAGTGGGGAGAGAGTGAGCTGGTGCAAGGGGGAGGTGATATTTGTCAAAGAACAGTTTTCCCTGGAGCTTACATGCTGTTTCCCATCAGTGCTTAAAACCAGCAGGGTTTTTATAACTAGTTACAGTGTTGCAGATGTTTCAAGCCATTAACATATGGTTTAAATACCATTGTGGTAGGATTTGCCACAGATATATTTTTGTCTTGCAAACTGGAAGTTAAATGTCTTTCCATTAATCCACCAACGTGATCTTTATTTGTCCCCAGAAAAACCAAAGATTTAGTTTGCTACGCTTTATACTCACACACAGTGAGGTGACAGGGTTTGACACCTGTCAGTTCTTTCCATACCAAGTATGTGAGAAGATTCCCCAGGAAATTGTTAGCTGGGTACTACATCTATTTGTGAAGTGGATGATAAACTATTGTTCCTCTTGTTTCATGACCACTAGGGAGATGAATGCAATTTGCACAGTGCAATGGTAATAACTAATGTGACATTTTCAAAGGAATCTAATCATGGATTCTAAATATTCATACCCAGAGCCTCTGCTGAGAGTTTTTTTTTCTTTGAAAAAAGTGCTCTTTGAATAGACAAACACATTGTATGCCTTCAGATAGGTAAATATTACATTTTTAAACATATGGTTTGCGGAGCACTCTTCCTGTAAGTTACTTTGGAACATTTAGTGCTAGTCATTAAAACCTTATAATTAGGTGACCATACAGTTTATTATGCAACCTTTAGAGTGCAGAAGCCACCGTTAATAATTACCCAAAAACAAGAATCTTAAACTAGTACTGTCTTGGGTACATCAAGAACTATAGTCAGTCTACACATACTGGATTTTTAAAATTATTAGCATTGCAAACTAATTACTTTGGAAGAAGTGAAACTCACGTATCACCAGAGAGCTGGAAATTCACTGTGATGTGATGAACAGAGGTAAAATGTCAGTTCTGCATTTAGGAGGTCCCATTAAGAAAGGACGCTTTATAGTATTAATATCTCCCTGTATGCACTCTAAAGAATTTCGTTGGTATCTCCGGCTGGAGTTTATTGGTTTAGGCTCATTGATGGGGTGAGATCATTCCACTCTCCTCACTGTCCTTGGCAACTGGCTATCAGTATGAAATTCTGTGGATATTTTCTGTCTCAAGGCATTTTATTTTCAGAGGCCTGTATGCTAGATTATTCCAAGAAAAAAAAAATGGCAATAGTATTGACATGAAGGAAAAGATGCTTTCCAACTTCTTCTTTCATCTTATGTTGTTTTTTGTTTTTTTTTTTTTTTTCAGTTTCTCTTACAGGAGAATTTGAATTTTTAATGTGACTTAACCCTAAGGAATCCTGCCTAGGAAATAGCCAGAAGGTGTGTGCTGTTTATACAAGTTATTTAGTATCAAGAAGGGCAGTGTGTATATCCTGACCTAGCTCTATTAATTTGCCTTGAGGCTAACCAAGAGACTGTGCATTTGAAGGAGATAAAAATTTTCTCTTCCAGAGTCATTTTGGATTGAGGAAGATGTCCAGTTTGGATGAGATTAAAGAAATTGTACTATATAATCAAAGTGCAGGGTAGCTATTGGGTTTGCTAATGCTTGAGAAGAAGAATAACATGGAAATGTGATGTGTGGACATTGTGGGATGGTGACAGTTTACAAATGGGAGAATAAGAGTCCCTGATAATCAAGTTGGGGAGTCAGAACTGTCAACTGGTTTGATGTAATAGAAGTTAAGGGAATAAGAATGGAGAGAAGCTGGGATAAGCTAAATAAGATGAAATGCTTAGTTCAGGAAAGAAAGTGGAGCATGTTGCTAAGAGCCCAGAACAAGAAAGTTAATTTATAGTGTTCCTTTTGGAACATTTGATAAGATGTGAGCAATTTACAATGCAAGTAGCTGCAAGGACAGCAGTTTTGACTTGAAGAGGATGGATGGCTCTGCAATCCAGAAAGCAAGGAACATTTTACTTCTGAAAAATTATAAACTAAGGGAAAAATTATACTAAGGGAATTTGTTGAACTTCAAACTCAAAATTGTCTTTATAATTATTCTTTCACCTTTATCTCTAAAGAAAAGTGTATTATTTCTAGTTTCCAAGGCTAAGGTTCATACAATCTTCAAATAAGCATTAGGTTAATATAAGGTGCTAGCCATTATGTTTCCATTGTGAGGTTCATGCATTCTTTCCTCCTGTGTTTGCTGTCTCTGTCATCTCTAACATCTCCTTTTCTTGTAATTTCTTTGTCTTTCTTCTTGTTTCTCAGGTATTGACTGATCCTTCACATGTCTTGCTGATTTTTAAGCACCTTTTATTTAATTTAGCAAATTTCATGTTATTTATTTAATTTTTTTTACTTTTTATTTAAATTCTAGTTAGTTAACATACAGTGTAATATCAGTCTCAGGCGTACAATATAGTGATTCAACACTTCCATAAAACACCCGGTGCTCATTACAAGTGCACTCCTTAACCCCCATCCCTTGTTTAACCCATCCTCCCACCCTCCCCTCTTGTAACCCTTAGTTTGTTCTCTATAGTTCAGAGTCTATTTCTTGGTTTGCCTCTCTCTTCCCCCTCTTTGCTTGTTTGTTTTGTTTCTTAAATTGAACATAATAGTGAAATAATATGGTCTCACTCTGACATATTTTGCTTGGCATAATGTTCTCTAGCTCCATTCATGTCATAGCAAATGGCAAGATTTTTTATGGCTGAGTAATATTTGATTGTGTATATATACCATAACCTCTTTATCCATTCATTAGTCGATGGGCATTTGGGTTCTTTCTGTAATTTGGCTATTGTAGATAACACTGTTATAAACATCAGGGTACTTGTATCCCTTTGAATTAGTGTTTTTGTATTCTTTGGGTAAATAGTGTAATTGCTGGACTGTAGGGTGGTTCCATAATTTTTTTGAGGACCCCCCATAATATTTTCTAGAGTGGCTGCATCAGTTTGCAATCTTACCAACAGTGCAAGATGGTTCCTTTTTCTCCACATCATTGCCAACACTTGTTGTTTCTTGTGTTTTTTATTTTAGCCACTATGACAGCATTAAGGTGATATCTCATTGTAGTTTTGATTGTATTTCTCTGATGATCAATGATGCTGAACATCTTCACTTCATGTGTCTGTTGGCCATCTCTATGTCTTCTTTGGAAAAATGTCTATTCATGTCTCCTGCCCATTTTTAAATTGGATTATTCTGTTTTTGGGTGTTGAGTCTTAGTCTTTAAGAGTCTTTATCTTTTTTGGATACTAAGCCTTTATTAGACACGTCACTTGCAAATATCTTCTCCCATTCTGTTGGTTGCCCTTTAATTTTGTTGATTGTTTCCGTTACTGCACAGAAGCTTTTCATTTTGATGTAGCCCCCCAAATTTATTTTTGCTTTTGTTTCCTTTGCCTTAGGAGACATATTTAGAAAAATGTTGGTATGGCCAGTGTCACAGAAATGATTGCCTGTGTTCTCTTCTAGGATTTTTCTGGTTTAGTTCTCACATTTAGGTCTTTAATCCGCTTTGAGTTTATTTTTTTGTATGGTATAAAATGTGATCTTTTATTCTTCTGATCATTCATTCTTCTGCATGTAGCTGTCAAGTTTCCCAAACACCATTTGTTGAAGAGAGTGTCTTTTTCCCATTGCATATTCTTTTCTGCTTTGTTGAAGATTAATTGACCATATAGCTGTGGGTTCATTTCTGGGTTCTCTTCTGTTCCATTGATCTATGTGTCTATTTTTGTGCACTATCATACTGTCTTGGTTACTGTAGCTTTGTCATATAACTTGAAGTCTGGAATTGTGATGCCTCCAGATTTGCTTTCTTTTTCAAGGTTACTTTGGCTTCTCAGGGTCTTATGTGGTTCCACACAAATTTTGAGATTTTTTGTTCTAGTTATGTGAAAAATAATGTTGGTGTTTTTATAAGGATTACATTAAATGTGTCAATTGCTTTGGGTATTAAAGACATTTTTACAATATTGTTCTTCCAATCCATAAACATGGAATATTTTTTTCCATTTCTTTGTGCCCTCCTCAATTTCTTTTTATCAGTACTTTTCTGTTTTCATACAACAGGTCTTTTACACCTTTGGTTAGGATTATTCCTAGGTCTCTTATTGTTTTTTGTGCAGTTGTAAATCGGATTGATTCCTTAATTTCTCTTTCTGCTGCTTCATTATTGCATAGAAATGAAACAGATTTCTGTATGTTGATTTTGTATCCCACAATTTTATTGGATTTGTGTATCTGTTCTAGCAGTTTTTTGATGGAGTCTTTCAGGTTTCTATGTAGAGTATCATATCGTCTGTGAACAGTGAAAGTTTGAATTCTTCCTTGCCAATTTGGATGCCTTTGATTTCTTTTTGTTGTCTGATTGCTATGGCTAGGACTTCCAATGCTATATTAAATAACAATGGTAAGAGTGGACATCCTTGTCTTGTTCTTGATCTTAGGAGAAAAGCTCGCAGTATTTCCCCACTGAGTATGATGTTAGGTGTGGGTTCTTTCATATATGGACTTTATTATGTTGAGGTATTTTCCTTCTAAACCTACTTTGTTGAGAGTTTTTTGTCATGAATGGATGTTATACTTTGTCAAATGCTTTTTCTCCACCTATTGAGAAGATCGTATGGTTCTCATCCGTTCTTTTATTAACTTGATGAATCACATTGATTGATTTGTGAATACTGAACCAGCATTACATCCAATAATAAAATCCATTTGACTGTGATGAATGATTTTTTAATGTATTGTTGGAGTAGATTTGCTAGTAGCTTATTGAGAATTCCTGCATGTATGTTCATTAAAGATATTGGGCTGTAATTCTCTTTTTTTAGTGAAGTCTTTATCTGGCTTTGGTTTCAGGGTAATACTGGCCCCATAGAATGAGTTTGGAAGTTTTCCTTCCTCTTCTATTCTTTGCAATAGCTTGAGAACGCTAGGTATTAACTCTTCTTTAAATGTTTGGTAGAATTTTCCTGTGAAGCCATTTGGCCCCGGACTTCTGTTTGTTGGGAGTTTTCTGAATACTGATTCAATTTCTTTCCTTGTTATTGATATGCTCGAGTTTTCTATTTCTTCCTGTTTCCACTTTGATAGTTTATATGTTTCTATAAATTTGTTCATTTCTTCCAGATTGTCCAATTTGTTGACATATAGTTTTTCATAATATTTTCTTACAATCCTTTGTATTTCTGTGGTGTTGGTTGTTATTTCTCCTCTATCATTTGTCATTTTATTTATTTGGGTCCTTTCTCTTTTCTTTTTGATAATTCTGGCTAGAGATATATCTATTTTATTACTACATAACCTGTTTTTTATAAAGCCATTAGTTTCAGGAGCAGGAGACATAACTGGCTTTTCTAACACATAGAAAAATGTGGACACTTAGAGAAAATGCCAGGACAGAGGAATTTATTTCAATGAAAAAGTAAGATAAGGCCATGCCCAGAGACCTAGCAAAATGGATATAAGTAACATGTGTGATGGAGAATTGAAAGTACAATCATAAAGATACCCACAGGGCTTGACAAAAGAATAGATGTCAGTGAGACCCTTATCACAGAGATAAAAGAGTTAAAAAAGAATTAATCAAAAATGAAGATTGAAATAAATGAGATTGGAAACAGGTTTCATTCAATGAACAGCAGGCTGGGCAAAGCAGAAGAATGAATTAATGACCTAGAAGACAAAATAATGGAAAATAATTAAGCCTAACAAAAGAGAGATAAAAGAATTATTCAACATGAGAATAGACTTAGGGAACTCAGTGACTCCATAAATGTAATAACATTCCTATCATAGGAGTCCCAGAAGGAAAGAGAGAAAAGGCTGCGGAAAATTTATTTCAAGAAACACTAGCTGATAACTTCCTTAATCTGGAGAAGGAAACAGATACTCAGTTCCAGGAGGTACAGATTGGGGACTAAAACACATATCCAGTTCCAGGAGGCACAGATAACTCTCAACAATGTTAAGAAAAGCATGCCAACACCAAAACATATTATAATAAAATTTGCAAAATATAATAATAAAGAAAAAAAACCTTAGAAGTAGCAAGACAAAATAAGTATTTAACTTATAAGGGAAATCCCATAAGTCTAGCTGAAGATTTCTCAACAGAAATTTGGCAAGGCAGAAGGGAGTGGCATGATATATTCAAAGTACTGAATGGGAAAAATCTGCAATAAAGAATACTCTCTCCAGCAAATATATCATTCATAATAGAACGGGAAATAAAGGGTTTCCCCAGACAAGCAAAAACTAAAGGAGTTCATGACTACTAAACCAGCTCTGAAAGAAATATTAAAGTAGACTCTGAGTGCAAAGGAGAGACCAAAAATGACAAAGACAAGAAAGGATCAGAGAAAATCTTCAGAAACAATGGCAAAAAAGTTACAAAATGGCAATAAATACATACCTATCAATAATTATTTTTTACATGGACTAAAGACTCTAATGAATAGAAATAGAGTGTCAGAATGGATAAAAGATAAGACCCATTCATATGTTGCCTATGAGAGACTCATTTTAGACCTAAAGATACCTGCAGATTGAAAGTGAGGGAGTGGGAAAAACATTTATCATGCAAATGGATGTCAAAACAAAGCTAGGGTAGCAGTACTTATATCAGACAAAATAGCCTTCAAAGCAAAGTTGTAAAAAGAGACAAGGGCACTACATAATCAAAAAAGTAACAATCCAACAAGAAGATATAACAATTTTAAATATTTATGCATCCAACATGTTAGCACCCAAATATATAAAACAATAGCAAACATAAAGGAAGTAATTAATAATAATACAATAATAGTAGGGGACTTTAATATCTCACATCAATGAACAGATAGATCATCTAAACAGAAAATCAACAAGGAAACAATGGCTTTGAATGACACACTGGACCAGATGGACTTAACAGATATATTCAAAATATTCCATCCTAAAATAGCAGAATGCACATTCTTTTCAAGTACACATGGAACATTCTCCATGATAGATCACATATTAGGTCACAAAACAAACCTCAACAAAATCAAGAAGATTGAAATCATACCATGCACCTTTTCTGACCACAACACTATGAAATTCGAAGTCAATCACAAGAAAAAATCTGGAAGGACCACAAATACATGGAGGTTAAAAACATGCTACTAAACAATGAATGGGTCAACCAGGAAACCAAAGTGAAAAAATACATGGAAACAAATGAAAATGAAAGCACAATGGTCCAAAACCTTTGAGATGCAGTAAAAGCTGTCCTAAGAGGGAAGTATACAGTAGTACAGATTTACCTCAAGAAGCAAGAAAAATCTCAAATAAACAATCTAATCTTACACTTAAAGGAGCTAGAAAAATAAGAACAAACAAAACCCCAAACCAACAGAAGGAAGGAAATAAAGATTGGAGCAGAAATAAATGATATAGAAGCTAAAAACGACAATAGAACAGATCAATGACACCAGGAGCTGGTTCTTTGAAAAATTTAACAAAATTGATAAACCTCTAGCCAGATTTGTCATATTTATCTAATGAATACTTACTGAGTATATACTTTGTGACAGGTACTGAATACAGTGGTGAGCAAATAAATGCTGTTTCTGCCTTCACAGAATTTACAAACAACCAGATTAATTAAATAATTACAGAAACCAATGCAATGTTAAAACGGTGCTCACCTTAATCAAGATTTTGGTACTGTAAACACCTGTATAATGGGAAATAAAAGTTGAAACAAGAGCTTCTTTGGAAAAGATGTCCTGGATGATTGAAGAAAAGACACAAATCTGTCACGAAGAACTCTACCACACATGAACATATGTGGGCCAAGTGTGAGGATATAAAGAATGGACAGAAAGCAGTTGAGACCTGAATAGAGAGAGAGGCCACAAAGGTGCACAGGGGTCAGATCCGTTAGATTTCTTATAGATCTATTACATGTTTTCATTAAATTTTTAACACATGAATCAAGGGAGCCATTGAAGCATTATGTGGAGATAAGGTGATTAGATTTATACTTGGGGAAAGAAAAATCGCAGTGACTACAATGTGAAGAAAGATTTAGAATGTGTGATAGATGGTATAAAGGCAAGACAATTAGGAGGTTCTATGCCACACTCTAGGTTGAGAGATGATTTAGCTTGGTCCTAGAAAGAGTTGGTATATGTGGAGTGAAGTGTAGGTAATAGGTATTTGGGAGGTAAAATCAAAGAGCCTGATATTGAATATGGGTTTATAGAGAGGAAGGAGACAGGGATGTATCCAGCTTTCTGTCTGACTTAACTGCATGGATAAGATTGCCCCATTTAAAGGATAAGGACCTCTGGAAAACGAACACTTCATGTTGAGAAAAAGCTTAAAGTTTCAATATGTCTTCAAGTTCCTTTAAATGGCCCCAAAATAGATATTAAATAAAGGGTTGACATATCTGGAGCTCAGAGTAAATGTTCACCCTAAAGACACAAATTTATGAGTCAAATGCATTTAGTTATAACCTAAGGTCTTGAGGAACTCTAAATTAACAGTTTAGAAAAGGGGATTCGACCTGTGAAAGAAACAGAATAGTCAGAGGAGGAAAACTAAGGGTGTTGTACCTTGAAAACAGAAAAGAGGTTGTATCAGGAGTGTGCATTAAAAAGTTTGCAAACTGCTGAAAGGTTAAGGTAAAGACAGAAAACTACACTGGATTTAGTGATCTGAAAGTCACTGTAAGTCTTAGTCAAAACTTTGTATGGAGGGATGGTTGGGCCTTTGGCCCTATTGGAGGAGGCTGAAGAATGAGGTATAGCAGAAAAAAAAAAAAAAAGAGTACACATGACACGCCATTTTGTCTTTCTCCAATTAATTGGTTCATAATGTACAACTTAGGGTTTGTTATATAGGAAATGACTAAGAACTGCAAATTTATAGGCTAATAAAACTATCATAAACTGGTCAAAATTTCTCAAGTGGGTGAAACTAACTACATCTGCTTCTTCATCAACTCTCAGATTTCCACAACCTGACATCTACTTCCAACAAATTCGTGAAACTATTTTCTGAGGTTTCCAAAGAACTAGTTATTACAATCAATGACTTTTTCTCAGTGTCCATTCTCATGGTCATCTGTGAATATAATATTGACCAACAATAGCTTTCTAGAAATTCTCTCTAAGCTATTATACTTTTATTCTTTTCCTCTTCTCTCTGTCAATAACTGGTTTGTTTCTTCTTAGCCTCTTTCCTTCCCCTAACTGCAGGTGTCCCACAAAATTCAGTCCTTGATCCTTTGCTGATGTCCCAATAAATACTCTTCCATGGGGAACACACCCATTTTGTGGTGTTATTTATGATAATGGGGGTGTAGGGGAAAACACAAATGCCTACCAATAGGAAATCTTACTCTCTTTTGATCTGAGATCTTCACTATATGTAGAGTTTCCTTCTTGGAATACCTGAAGAATCTGTGGGAGTAAAATAGTTTCTCATGTATATGTTAATTTTCACTTCGCTGAATACTAGTGATGTTGGACATAATATATATTGGTTTACTGGCTAGTCTCTCTTCTGTGAATGACTTATTGTGTCCTTTGTAATTTTTATTTCATTAGACCAATAAAAAGAATATCCTAAAGATGACTTTTGCCTCAGGAATGGAAATACACCACTGGCACATTCTCAACTGCATAAGAGAGCCCACCTGATAATATATCTCTCATCCATTCTGAAAAATCCTTAGTTATGATCTCTTCAAATATTACTTCCCTACAATTTTGTATTCATTTCTATCTCTATTATGTATCTTTGCCTCTCTTTCATATAAGTAGTCATTATCTTTTTGTGCTGCTCTTGACCATAAAATCTTTAGGCATATTTTTCCAATTCACCAGTTCTCTATGGAACTTTGTTGAGTTTAGAATTTACCCTATATATGTTTTTTATTGTCTACCTTTCATCGAATTGAATTCATATTTTGATTGTTAAATTTGATGGATGTGCTTCCTAATAAAGTTCTCCCCCTAGTGCTATGACATATTTGTAAGTTCATTTGGGGTGACTATTTCTCTCTTTCTCCACCAGTTTTTTTTCTTTGGTAGTAGTTTTGCCTATCTCCACCTGGCCCCAGAAATCTCAAAGACAGAACCAGGGGATGGCTTGTCTCAGATACAAAGATGATTTCTTGGTCTCCCATTCAGGGAGATTTTTACTTTGTTTTGCAGGATCCATAGTTCTATGTCAGTCCCAGGTTTCAAGCAGTAAACTTGTCTCCACTTTCCCTAAGTATGGAGAGTCAAACTTCCAGTCACTTCTACTACTAGACTCCTAGCTGCTCTTGGCTTGGGCCCCTATGTAACACTTTGTGTTTTAATTCTAGAATAGAATAAAACTCACTCTTTGTTATATAATAATAATGTTCTAAAAATATTACCCATTGGGGCATCTGGTGGCTCAGTTGGTTAAGTATCCGACTTCAGCTCAGGTCATGATTTCACAGTTGGTGGGTTTGAGCCCCGCGTCAGGCTCTGTGCTGACAGCTCAGAGCCTGGAGCCTGCTTCCGACTCTGTGTCTGCCTCTCCACCTCTCTCTTTCTCTCTCTTTGTCAAGAATAGATAAACATTAATTAAAAAAATATTATCCATTACTGGTGTGTTTAAAGTTGAGAAAGAAATTCAAATCTATCTTGACATAAAGTCTTCTGGTATTTTTAAAAGAACAGAGTACTCCCACTTTATTTTTTATTTTTAATGTTTATTTATTTTTGAGAGAAAGGGAGTATGAGTGGAAGAGAGACACAGAGAGGGAGACACAGAATTGGAAGCAGGCTCCAGGCTCTGAGCTGTCAGCACAGAGCCCAATGCCGGGCTCAAACTCATGGAGAGATCATGACCTGAGTGAGCCTAAGTCGGATGCTTAACCAACAGAGCCACCTAGGCGCCCCAAGAATAATTATACTGTATGATTGCTACTATTGTTTGGGAATGGCCTTTCACACACCAAAATCATATCTAAATCAATTTCATACAGTTCTTTAATGATACTACTTAGAATTTTAAATTCTTTACGTTGAATGTATCTTGCCTGTATGGTATACAACATTTGGTTATATTTTTCCAAAAACCTCTCATATCTGAAGACTAAATAAGTTTCTCATTGATTTGCAAAATTGCATTTAAAAAAAATTCTAAGTAAATATAAGTACTAGTCCACGGATCTGGAATACATCAATACTACACTGCTACCTATTGTTTCTTTATGATTTTTGCTCGATTGTGTTTTGGTAAAAATAATTACAAGTGTTTTCTCCTTCACAGCCTCCTTTTTCAGATCTTTTATTGCCTTCCCTCACCTGTTTATTCTTCTAAGAAAAAGGAAAAATAATTTCCCCAATTCCAAATGGATTACATTGAGATTACTTAGTTAATTATATGAGTTAATTGTGAAAAATTAACCTTTAATATTATTAAGCCTTCCCACCTAAAAATGATAAGCTTTTTTTCTGTTTTGACCTACTGTAAAATTCTGGGGTTTTTAAAATATTCTTTCATATTTCTAGTGATTTTTTTATTATTTTTTGTTTGTGAGCAGAGACTTTAGTTGTATTATCCTAAGGGCATTGTTTTTATAAAGTGCAAGTGCTTACTATTCAAAAGTAAACGACACAAGAAACTATTAAAAAGTAAATAGACACTACTAACTTAACCACAAATAATAACCACTCCAAATATTAGTAAGCAATATGGCAGCCATTTATCTCTACAAACCTACACAAGTGTTGACAGGCAGATGTGAAAAACAAATTAGTAACAAAAATGGGAGCATGCTATGTATGGATATTAATGAAAATATCACATTTGATTTAATTTATATTTATTAGAAGAAAAAGACACAGATGTGAACCTAAAAAAAAAAACTTACATAGTTTTTTTCATAGTAGTTTATAAAAAATATATACTACTGACTAAAATATTTATCTTGGGTTAAGTAAAAAAATATTAAGAACATAAAATTCAAAATCATTCCGCTTTTCTTTAACTACATGTATCCTTTTAGTGTTAATTGATCACTTGCTCACAAAGACTGATCTCTACTTGGATTCTTCATCCCTCTCTCCTTCCCCAGCCCAGATATAAAATGATTTTTTAAAATGTATCACGTCTCGATTTGTTCTACAAACACAACATCTGTTGTTTTATTTAAGTTCTATATATAAAACAGATCTTAGTTTCACACTCAGCTTTTATACTGTGTTTTTTTTTCTTTTCTGAGTTATATATTTTGATTCATCTATTTAACTGACTTATTCTTGCCAAGTGGTTTTTCAATAGGGACCCCTGGGTGGTATTTTCCTGAGTTATTTCATCTTTAGAATGTCTGTCTGTTGATTTATACCCTGAATGACAATTTGACTAAGCCTAATACTCATGGATCAAATTGTCTTCTCAAAACTGGGAGACGTTGTTCAGTGATCTTTGGCATGGAAAGTTGCTATGCCAAAGTATAAAGTTAACTCTACTTTTCCCTTCTTGTAGGTAGTCTTTTCTCTCTTTGTCTAGATATCTAAAGAATTTTCTTTATTTTTGAACTTGAAAAATCCAGGATATATCTCCTTATTAATTGTTTTGTATTTTTTTTCTTTTCTGTTTGAATGCAAATTATTCTTTATATACTCGAATTTGGCACATTTCATTCTTTCTCTATTTAAAGAGATGCCACTATATTATGCCTCTAAATATATTTTCTGTTCAAAATGTGAATTTCCTATTGTTTTCATCATCATATCTCTGTCTTTCACTCTCCTCACTCACATACAGTACATGCTTATGTGTATGCAAATGTTCATATGTATGTACGTGAACAATACACATATGGATATGTGTGTGTCAACAATCCTCTGTAAAATTTACATATTTGTATTTTTCTTCTATGCTCATCGTGATGACCTCAAGCCTTTTACCTACATGTATAATTTGAATTTTAACATTTATTTAGTTTTGAGAGACAGAGAGAGACAGAGTGTGAGCAGGGGAGAGGTAGAGAGAGAGGGAGATAAATCTGAAGCAGGCTCCAGGCTCTGAGCTGTCAGCCCAGAGCCCGACAGGGGGCTCAAAACCACGAACCAGGAGATCATGACCTGAGCTGAGGTCAAACTCTTAACCAACTGAGCCACCCAGGCACCCTGTAAGTGTATAATTTGAATTTTAACTATATCTGTTCTAAGCCTGCTGTCTCTGATTATTAATTAGTTTTGTAATTCACATTGTTTCTTTCCCGTTTTTTTATTAGAATCTCTCTTAAATTTATTCATTTGAGTTCTAGTTAACATACAGTGTAATACTGGTTTCAGGAGTAGAACCCAGTGATTCATCACACATACAACACCCAGTACTCATCCCAACAAGTGCCCTTAATGCCCATCACCCATTTCGCACATCCCCCCACCCAACACCCTGCCAGCAACTCTAGTTAAAGAGTCTCTTATGGTTGGCCTGTTTTTATCCTATTTTTCTTCCCTTCCCATATGTTCTCTTCCTCAATTTTTCATCTAAATTAGTTGCTTTCTAATCTCCCTGTTTTATTGAATTCATATTTTTTAGACTCTTCTTAGTGTGGAGATTATAAGGCTTATTTTTCTGTTACTAATCTTATTTCTTCTAAGGATTTTTCCCTTTTATATATCATATGTTTACAAAGTTGCAATATCCTATTTTTCCAATTTCTGGCTTGCTGAATAGGTAGATATACTAATTGCTTTATTTTTTATAACAATATTTGTGAATTTTCTTTGACATCCATCACCTAAAAAGATATTAAAGTAGTCTTTGGGAAAGGACATGTATAGCTTTATTTATTTATTTTTCAACGTTTTTTATTTAGTTTTGGGAGAGAGAGAGACAGAGCAGGAATGGGGGAGGAGCAGAGAGAGAGGGAGACACAGAATCGGAAACAGGCTCCAGACCCTGAGCCATCAGCCCAGAGCCTGATGCGGGGCTCGAACTCACGGACCGCGAGATCGTGACCTGGCTGAAGTCGGACGCTTAGCCGACTGCGCCACCCAGGCGCCCCAGGACATGTATAGCTTTAAATCCATTTTCTTTAGCCTTGGAGGGCCAGGAAAGGAGGGGAGGAAAAATGGAAATTTGCTGGAATTTTCTTCTGCCTCATCATTCATCATGCATCTCTTATACACAAATGCCAGTTGCACTCCACTAAACTTTGACTCCTAGTATTTTGCTTTCCTACTTTCATTAACATATTTTGAATTATTCCATAAGGTTGTATCCTTTTTCTTTGCTGTTGTTGTGATGAATTTTCATGATTTAAATTAAAATAATTATGTGTGTTAAGAATTCAATGATCCAACTTCTTTTTAGTATAGAAGATTTTCTAACTCAAAATTATTTTTCTAGACTTCTCTTCTTTAGTAATTTGTTATGTTTTCTGTTTTATTGATTCTTTACCAATTCATTGTGTTTGGTGATTAAAACAATCAAAAGTACAGGTAAACCTTATCTACAGTGAAAAAGGAATTATGACAATAAATCTTATTCATATTAAAGAGGTCATAAAAAGTTATTAGAAACAACTCAATACCAATTAATTGAAAATACAGATTGTATGGTCTAGTAGCTAAAACAATACAAATGACCAGAATTGACATAAGAAAAATAGAAAGTATGAGTGGTTCTATGTGTATGTATGTATATATATATATATATATATATATATATATGCACATATACAAATATATGTATATATATGCATACATACATGTTATGATATTGTTATATATGTATAATGATTTATATAGGTATATATATATATATATATATATATATATATAACAAATTATTTATTTATTAAAACCTCCCCAAGGGAAGAAGAATAGGTCCACATAGCTCAGAGATTATTTTTCTAAGAATGCAAGATTAGTATAACATTTGAAAAACAAATTTAATTCACTACCTTACTAGAATAAAGAAAAAGTCATATGATCATTTGGATAGATGCTTAAAAAGCATTTGATACATTTTAGTATTTATTAAGGATAAAAACTCTTTGCAAATAAGAAATAGAAAAAAAAATTTCAGTGTTATAAATGTTACCTATTTAAAGTTAACACAAACATCCTATTTAATGGTGAAATATTGAAATCTTTTCCTTTGAGATTGGATATAACAAGGATTTCTGCTCTTTGCAACTTCATTACAGCATTTCATACAGGTTCATACCCATAGTTTTGCAATTTCAGCACTATTTGGGGGCAGATACCTAGACAATGCCCATGTTCCCTGGGTGGATAGGGGAAAATCTCTCCCAATTGAGATCCAGTGTTCTACCTACTGTGATTAAATAAGAAAAAAAATAAAATATATATGAATCGGAAAGGAAATAATATATTATTTGTTAATGGTATGTATATGTAGCAAATCAAAAAGAACCTATAGCTAAATTATAGGAATTAATAAATGCAGTTAACAAGATTGCTGGGTAAGAGGTATATATATCCATATGCAAAAATTTATTGAAATCCATTATAAGAAAGAAAATTAAATATAATTTAAAATATTGCAATTTTTGGCGCACCTGGGTGGCCCAGTCTGCTGAGCATCTGACTCTTGATTTCAGCTCGGGTCATGATCCCACAGTCAGGGAATTGAGACCTGCTTCAGACTTTGCACTGAGCATGGAGTCTGCTTAAGATTCCCTCTTTTTCTCCCTCTGCTCCTCTCCCCTACTTGCACTCTCTCTCTTAAAAAAAAAATTACCATTTTTAGTGATGCTAAAAATTTTAAATTTACAAGTAAATCTAATAAGTGGTATGTCCATTCTCTAAAGTGAATGATAAAATATTATTAAGAGTAATTTTAAAAGACACAAATAAGTGAAAAGTTATATCATTTTCCATGAATTTGTAAAAGGCAAATGAGTCAGAAGGAAAGACCTTGTAAAAGAAGGACAAGGAGAGGGAGAGGATTTATAGAAGCAAATATCAAGAAGAGGATTTATAGAAGCAAATATTATAAAGTTATGATGATTAGAGATGGCATTAGTACAAAATGAGAAACATTTATCAATGAAACAGAATAGATAGCTTAGTAGTAGACCCGCACTTATATGGACACTTGATTCAATGACAAAGGTTGTATTGCACGGCAATGAGGAAAAAGCATTCTTTCCAATAAATGTTACAAAATCTGTTGAGTATCCATAATGGGAAAACATAAAACTTGGCCCCTACATAACATCATATACAAAAGGCAATTCGTGGTGTATTGCCAATAAAAATCTAAAAGCAAAACAGTAAAGTTCTTAGAATACAAGACAATATTTTCATGAACTTGGGATAGATGTAGATTGCTTACACAGAATGCAAAAAACACTAACCTCAAAGGAAATGATTGGTAATTTGTGCTCCATTAAAATTTAGAATATTTCTTTATGAAAGTTGATAGTAAAAAGATACCCTGTGGACCAAGAGAAGACATTTGTAACACATACAAGTGACAGAGGGCTTGTGTACAAATTATATAAAGAATTCCAAAAATCAGTGAGAAAACAATAGACACCTTACAGGGAAATGGATACAAGGCATATATAGGCACTTGTTGAAATAAGCAAATGAAAAGTATTTAATTTCATTAGTTATGAAGGAACTACAGATATTAAAATTAAGTGAGATAGTATTATGGTATTATGCATCTCTCTGAATGGCTCAGATCAAAAGAATAATAATTTATAAGTGTTGACAAGGATGGGAGCAATGGAGATTTTGCTCATGGGAAATTCTCACTAAAGCTTATGGGAATTTCATTTGATAGATCCACTTATGAAAAAGTTTGACAGTATCTACTAAAGTTGTATGTATACATGTGGTACAAACCAGCAGTTTCATTTAAAGGTATATATCTTACAGAAATGGGTGCATGTGTGTACTTAGAGACAAGTAAAATGATATCCTTAGCAACACTGATAATAAGAAGCAAAACTAATGAAATAGCCCATATATCCATCAACAGTAGAAAGTATAAAGTCTTATTTATTCATATGGGTTAACCAATATGGCAATAAAAGATAATAAGCAATGGCTTTGAAAGTGAATGAATGGCTGTTTTATGAAACATGTATAATTCTCATTATATAATGTTTCCCAAGAGAAGCTAGACAGAAAAAAATATATATATGATATAATAAATTTTTATATAATAAAATATATTTTATATTTTAATAATATATAATAATATATTTATATAATATATAATAATATATAATATAATATATAATTCCATTAATATACAGTTGAAAAACAAGTAATAAACGTACAGTCTTAGAAATCATAATAACAATTCTCCTTGGGGAAGAAGGAGGATATAATGACTACAGGGCACCATGAAGTGGCCTTCCAGTGTACTGAGAATATTCTACTTTCTTGCCTGGTAATAGCTACATAGATGTCTACTGTGGGATAAGGCATTGAGCTTTACATTCTTTTTATGAATTTCTAAGTTTATACTTCAATAAAAAGTGATCTGTGTATTTTAAATAAGTGATCTGTGTAATTTAAATAAGTTTTCTTTTCCAGTTTTGAGGTAAAGATTTTAATTTGCAACTATTGAAATCAAAGCTAATAATGGTATTTTCTAAATCCCGCATATCCTTGATTACTTTTGTTACCCTAACCTCTTAAAGAATGAGAGAATTTATTAAAACTTTCTATTCTTATTCTACTTCTGGTGTTTATTCCACTTTATCTCTGTTGTGAGAGTTTTTGTTTGTCTGTTTGTTTTGTTTTGTTTTGTTTTATGTATTCCAATGCAGTATTGTTGGATATATTCCAGTCATTCACAAGGTTCCCATTTGTGGTATGAATTATCCCTTTTTTGCTTGCTTAATATTTTGTTCATTAGTAATTCCTGATTTCTTTTAGTTTGTGTTCCTCTAGCATACTTTCATTTCAGCTTTGATTGTTGGGATCTAACGTTGAGTTCTGCCTTTTTGTTTGTTTTGTTTTGTTTTGTTTTCTTTCTCTCCCTCTTTCCTTCATTTTTATACTTTTTAAGGTTTTGGAAATTCAGGTTCTATTTTAAATTCTCTAAGTGGTTACTTTACATTTTTCAAATACATTCTATAATTTTCACTTTTCTAATTGTTAGGATCAAGTTTAAAATGGGATCTATTTCATCCTTTTTCTTTTCTTTTCTTTTTACATTCCTATTCAGTATTACAATTTAAAACAGTTTCAGTGCTCACCATCAGTAAACATACTTTCTTCAATCTTGAACTGCTAATTTGACTCTCCATCTCTTTAGGTTAGATTCTATTTTGAAGAAATCATTTTAAAAATGCATGTGATTAATCTGTTCTCTGTGGCCTTAATTATAAAAGTTATTTTCTTTTCTATGTTTGTTGATATTTGTGTCATTTTCCTTTTCTCTCTATCAATTCTTAGGTGAATAATTTCTATGCAGGCTTGGTGTTTGAATCAGATAGAGCATACAGCTTGTCCTTGCCTGGATTGTTCACTTAGATGGCTATCAAGTGTTTGGGGGTACAGGGCTGGAAGGGAGTATAATGAACACCGCTGTTGGTCTGCTCCCAGAGTGCCCTGCATTCACCAGGTGGCTTTAATTCAATGTAAGACCTGCTCGACTTCCATCACTGCTCTATGAGGGGCCTCAAAGGATGTGGTGTGAGACTCCCAGTCAGTACTTGCTCTAAATCTGACCCTTGACTGCCTCACATGTCCAGAGACTCTGAGGTGCTGAGCTGAGCTGGGCTTAGTTATACTTTGGATCTACACTTGCTCTCAATTCTGGTAGTAACATTTCCCCCCATCTCTTCATAGCCAAGAGTCAGCATTGCATAAAGCATGTGGATTTTATCTTCTTTTCTGAGTTCTTGTAGTTTTTATTCATTTATATTTTTTGCATTGCATTTGTTGTTTAGTTGGATGGCTTATTTTGTTTTTCATGGAAAATGAGGAGGTGCTGAGTTGTACTTTTCTATACAAGTATCACTTAAAAATAAGAGTCCAAGTCTACTTTGAAGGGAATTCAGATTTAATCTTAGAAAAATAAAGAGATGTATTAGAGTAAGAATCTGGAGGAGGGGGGGGCAGGGAGAGAGAGATCAATTTGGGGGAAGGGATGTTACAAACTGCTTTTTGGCCTTTAGCAGTCAGAGTGAGTTGCAATGAAAAGTAAGTAACACCTGTATCAATAATAACACACAGTAGAAATGAAGGGGCCATATTTTGAGAATTTTATCCAAGAAAATCTTTAGATGGTAAGAATAAAATAATTATAAAATGAAGCAATAAGAGTGGTAAATATTGACCTGAAAATTATTGATTCATAGGCTTGGTGGTTGTTTTTTACATACCTGTTCACATTAATTGACTATAATGTGTTAAGTAATTCATAGGCATTATTTCATTCAATTTCCACAACAAATATGAAATGGATATAATTTCTCCATAATATAGGTGAGGAACATACAGTTAAAATAATTTGTCTAAGGTGACAGTTACCTTCATTTCTTGCCTATGATCTAGAACAACAGATATGTTCTCTTCAATACTTGGCCTCTCTACCTGGTAACATTAATTTGGAAATATTGTTTAATAAATATAAAATGGAGTTACAAAACATATGCATTATTTATTTATTTATTTATTATTTTTTAATGTTTATTCTTGAGCGAGAGAGAGAGAGAGCGCACGCGCGCACACGCGCGCGCGCGCGCGCAAGCGGGGGAGGGGCAGAGAGAGAGCGAGAGAGAGAGAGAGAGAGAGAGAGAGAGAGAGAGAGAGAGGGAAACACAGAACCCAAAGCAGGCTCCAGGCACTGAGTTGTCAGCACAGAGCCCAACTCAGGGCTTGAACTCACAAACCATGAGATCATGACCTGAGCCAAAGTCAAACGCTTAACCTGGGCACCCCAAACATATGCATTATTTAAATATAAATGTAAATGTGTGTTTGGCAGGATTATGATGTATAGCCATACTTTCTTCAATCATGCAGTACTGAATATAATTTCCAGATCTTTCCAAATTATTCCAGAACTAATAATCCCCTAACAGCAGCTCTCCTAGGTGAAGACATACTTTACTCTTTGGACTCTCCTAAAACTTCAAATCTGTTTCTAAGAGAAAATATCAGATAAATTATAATGTTATAGGAAACATCCCTTGAGAAGTCAAAATGGATGCAAAACGTATTTTTATTATCAGATGCTTCTCTACCTTCTTCAGTTTTATCCAAGTTAAATTCCACCTGGCCTAAGAAGTAGATATTGAAGATTCTTATTTTTTAAAGTTTATTTTTATTTATTTTGAGAGAGTGGGCGGGGGGGGGGGGGAGGCGGAGAGAGATAGAGAGAGAGCACATGTGTGCAGGGCAGAGAAAGAGAAAGGGAGAAAGACAATCCCAAGCAGGGTCTGCACTATCAGCACAAAGCCCAGCACAGGGCTGGATCCCATGAACCATGAGATCATGACCTGAGCCGAAATCAAGAGTCAGATGCTTAACGAACTGAGCCACCCAGGCGTCCCTGAAGATTCTTATTAATAACACAGGAAATGACAATAGACTATTCACACCTAGAAAAAGGGTAGAGCAATTATTCATATAGATATTAACTTGGTAAGGGCAATAGGTCCTGAGTTGTAGCTCATATACAATTACTCTTATTAATCATATCTAATACATTAGTATGAGTTAGAAGACTTGCTTAATTATTAACTTTAATGTAGAAGGAGTTGATGATATTACCTTAAGACTTTTTGGCTAGAAAATGACAGTTGGCATGCATCAAGGACTCCTGGCTTGCCAAGAAGTGCAATGTTAACACCCATATAATGAATCATAATGTTGGTTGTATGCTACATACTATATTTCTCCTTGGAACTCCCAGATCTACCACAAAATAAAGGCTGTTAGGAGTAAGTTGAACATCTTTGAAAGAATGAAGACCTAAGTCTTTGTGTACTGCCAATGTTCACTTCTATACCTCTACAACAAAATGTGCTACTTCTAGCTAAGGTTTCCTGTTCATAATCGGCTAAGTAATATTCAACACAGAGTACCTCTAGGTGTCAGATGGCAAAGGAGACAGACTTCCAGCACTGGGGTTTCCTGAACTTAGGCTGCAGTGAACACTTCACTAGGGATGACGTTTGGAATCCTGTTGCAGGTTTTAAACTTATTTTGCTCTCTTTTGTGCTTAAAATAGAGCCTCTACTTTAAAAATACCATTCTAAAAGGGGAGGAGGACTTTAGGTATTAGGGTAAGTGCAAAACATTTTTTCTTGAACTTTCTACAGGATTTTCCTGTACACATTTTTCTTCCTATCACCTATTTTTTTCCCACATGTCCACACTGGGGAAAATGATACACAGATGATACACAGAACGACTCAGAGATGTCTTGCCTTTTCTTAACCTTAGTTTAGAAAATATTTTCTACAGTCTGGTGGTCAAACTGGGAAGCCAAATGTTAGGCAGATGTGTGCTGTCTTACACAGGTGGTTGTGCTTCCCTATCTCACCACACTGACCCTTTATTTAGTGAAGATGGAGATGGAAAGGAAAAAGGAAAAAAAATCAATGCATTTTCCATACTAGCAGCTGGTGTGCATATCACCCGGGACTCAAGTCTAAGGGTAAGTAAGGTTTTATTTTATTATTTTTTTAATCAGTTCACAAAGGAAAGAAACAGTAGGGGGTTAGGAACAGAGATCTGTAAGGCAACCTGGGCACAGGTGAAGTTCATTATAGCTTTCTTGCTGCAGTTGTATTTTGGTAGCACAGCTTAGGTAGCTGCAAACAAGAGTAATTTATGCTCAGTTCTCCCAGCAGGATCTACCCCCAGACAGGCTGTCTGGTCAGCACTCCATTCCAAGGAGAAAAAAGAAGAAAAAAAATCAGCGAAAGGAAGAGGTAAGACTCCATTTGCTTTTCTGGTGTATTCTTTTCTCTAAGTTTCTTAGGAGTAAAACCTTTAGGATGAAAGCCCAGTGGAGAAACTAACTTTACCTCATGATGTGGCTAATTTAAGAGAAGCTCAAAGACTTGATCACTGTCATCTATTTCTGGCTCTCTGATTTAGCAGACAGATGAAGTGCACTTATAGCTGACAGATGTGGAAATCCATATTTAGCCAGACAAATCTCTAGTGGCTACTGATGCAAAATAATATGAGGTGTTTCCACAAAGGTCAGGTGAAATTTGCATTTGAATTTTTCTTCCTGGGGTGCTTTTAATGATAGGATCAGGTCCTCAGGCTCTTGTAGTAAAATATGCCCTCCAAATTTGTCAATTATGTTAAAGGTAAAATCTGGGTTGAGGAAATGCTCAAGAAAAAAATGTGCTTTGAATATTTACCACACACACGGAGAGTGGCTGAAAGATAACTGAATGAGAATTGTGACATTAATCTACCCTTGCAATTATTCTGTTAATTGGCAACTCGATTATCAAAATTAGAGTTCATTAAAGGTAAAATGTTTCTTCTGTAAATTTCATCTCCTGTACAAGATAACACAAAATATGATGCTCAGTGGGGAGACTATTTTATCCACTTGATTCTTTTTATGGCTTACATTTCTGAACACTAAATTGTGATTATCTGTCTGATTCATTCTTTTTAAAGAACTCATCATTGCTATTGTTTTTATTTATATGAAGTTAGATTGCTTTCATAAACTAACTAATCCCAACTATCTGCACTCTACAGTATGTGAATACACTTAATTTAATTCACATTTTCACTTTTTATTGCTGAAGAAAATAAA
This sequence comes from Acinonyx jubatus, assembly GCF_027475565.1. Taxonomy (NCBI): domain Eukaryota; kingdom Metazoa; phylum Chordata; class Mammalia; order Carnivora; family Felidae; genus Acinonyx; species Acinonyx jubatus. Next base: position 67,643,945 of record NC_069385.1, read on the forward strand.
ACAAAATCCTGATGATTAAAAGCCAATGTAGATCTATATACTATTCCCTTATTGACCCAATTTAATAATATTTAATTAGTTATTCCAATAGCTTGACTGTAGAGTTAAAAAAAGTGTTGATTGTATAAAAATAGAGGAGTATAATCGATATTATAACTTAGCTGGAGTCAATTTGTTTTGCTTGTAGGGGGTCCTCATTGTGAAACATCTTGAGATTTTGTGCAATAAAGAGTATATGAGGTGTTTGGTTTTTTTTTAATTTCCATATATAGGACTGTTTGTTGGAATGCCATAATTTAAAAACAACAACAAGGAAAAAAGACAAGCTACTTTAATAAAATTCGTCCCTTGGTCACTGCCAGATGTGATACTAAAGACAGAGTATCTCAGAGCAGTAAATTTAGTTGATAATCTTTTCCTAGAATATAGTGCAGATTACCTGTGTACTCTCACAGCAACCATCTCCATGTATACATGTAACTGGCATTCAATGAATATTTTATGAATAGATTAGTAACCACGTAAGACAAATACTGTCCTTCCCAGGAATAATTGTAAAGCTGCTTTGAAAAACTAGGTCAGTTGTTTTTGGTGTGTATATAGGCATCCATGCATGTGTCTTTAATCTATTGCTATAAAGTGTAGTATTAATGGCTCAAGCGTATGAGTGACTTTTGTAACAAATATACATTTAGAAGCAGAATCAGAAGTTAATTCAAACAGAAGCCTAAATCTCTCTTTCTGCTTCTGAGAAGCACTATAGCATATTCTTTATTTCCTCGGAAATTTCTGGGAAAAGGGATTCTTTCTTCTTGCCAAGAAAACGTATTTCAGTTAGAGTTGAAATGTCATATTCTAATTTTTTAATCTGAATCCCATCTGCTGCTCTCTTAACCTGCTTCTCCTTGTCTTGTCAGTGTAATCAGAATAGTCTTCACTCATAATTACTCACGACTATGATGACTGCAGATAATTCCTGCAGTGTCCTCAGATAGACAACATCAAGCTCTGAACAACTGTCGTATTTAACTAAAGTCTTTTTCTCATTTTGCTGGGGACCTTTGTGAAGGCTGGTTTTTTTAAGAGATACAATTTGAAAAATATATTATAATATAATAAAAGATATATAAATAATATAAAATAACACAGTTATAATTTTTTATACCTACATTCATAATATAAATATAAAACTATTATATAACAATAAAAGGCAAGAATTTTGATATGTAAAACTTAGATACATTTGCCATTAATTGCATTAGGACACTGATCGCATTTACTTTCTGAAACATAAAATTATGCTGTAAGTCTACATAGTCAGTTTCCTATTATTCTCAACTACTACAACCAAATTTTTCTTCCTCAAAGCTTTTTTCTTTATTCTTTATTTAAGTTTGGTGTTTGTGATGAAGCACTACTTTTAGCTATATTATGTGAGGTAAAGCATAGAACACTCTTAATCAGCAGAATAAAATATAGAAAAAAAAAAACCCAAAACATTGCATGCATTGACCTTTCCTTTTTTAGGTACTTTATGATTTTCTATTATTTCTATAAGAATTTTTTTCTCTATTAGATGGCAAACTCCTTGAGAATTATGCACAATTCATTTTTGAATATATCTATGCAAACATATTTTGAATATATATCCATATCATATCATATCATATCATATCATATCATATCATACATCATACCATCAGTCACAGTTTGTTATACATTCCAAGTAATCAAAAAGTACCTATGGAATTAAACCAGAATGAATACTTTTGCTGGGCTTCTATTGATTATAAGGAAAGGAAACTCACTCAAGACAGCTCAATTTGGTGACAGTTTATTATAAAGATATGTGCGACAGTAAGAGAGATTCTAAATAAAATCCAAGATTGGACTATCAACAATAGCCAAAGTATGGAAAGAGCCCAAATGTCCATCGATGGATGAATGGATAAAGAAAATGTGGTATATATATACAATGGAGTATTACTCGGCGATCAAAAAGAATGAAATCTTGCCATTTGCAACTACGTGGATGGAACTGGAGGATATTACGCTAAGTGAAATTAGTCAGTCAGAGAAAGACAAAAATCATACAACTTCACTCATATGAGGACTTTAAGAGACAAAACGGATGAACATAAGGGAAGGGAAACAAAAATAATATAAAAACAGGGAGGGGGACAAAACAGAAGAGACTCATAAAGATGGAGAACAAACTGAGGGTTACTGGAGGGCTTGTGGGAGGGGGGATGGGTAAGGGGCATTAAGGAATTTACTCTGGAAATCATTGTTTCACTATATGCTAACTAATTTGGATGTAAATTTTAAAAAATTAAAAAAAAAATCCAAGATTAGAATATGTATTAACGTGTGGCCTTAGAAATACCGGAAGTGGATGAAAAGTTTTGGGTCTGAGACAGTTCTGGCAATTCCAGCAGCAAGAAGTGATGAATCATGGGAATCTACTTCCAAAGCCAAGAGCACACTATATACGCTGTATGTTAGCTAAGTTGACAATAAATTATATTTAAAAAAAAAAAGAATTCATGAATCTTTACTCCTGCATCTCACTATTACTGCTTCTTCATAACTGTCCACAGTGTCTGTATGGGACTTTCTCACTTTCTGCTCTGAATCCCTTATAAGATATTTCAAGCTTTTTGCACCCCCTGCTCTGAGAATCTTCTTTTGCAGAAGGTACATTCCACACTCTTGCACATTAAAAACCACTGTTACAATGTATACTCTTTCAATATTTCATTTTTCTAGTTTCTACATAATTTTTTTCTTGATATTTGACTCATCTTGCCTCCCTGAATCTGGTCTTTTCATTGTCGACTTTACAGCTAATGACTTGATTCTTTCTGTATTTCAAGGTTCAAGAATAAGGACTGATTGGTTCAGCTAAATTAGGGCAGAACTTTCAAACCAGACCACTCAATAGATAAATAGCCAGCCTGTGATTTGGCTGTCCCTTAGTCACATGGTTTATGTCTAGGAGTAGGGAGGGACACTCATATGACCTACCTGTGATGGTCCCTTAGCTGACACTGTGGGTGGAAAACTCTCTCATAGAAGTGACTTCAAGTTATGGCCTTGTGTCTTAATGGTATGTCAAATACAACACTTCCTGTGAAATGTTACTTGAGGATACAAATATCTCAACCCACCTATTTTTTAATCTTATATCTGAGTTTATAATTACAGAGTTATTTATATTTTCAAAATGATAAGCTAGAGTTTCAATTACTTGGTGTGAAGAAATTTGCTATTTTAAAGTTGCCATTAATTAGAACAAACTATAGTCTTTATTATTTTTACCATGCTGGCTCTTGTTTTCCTAAAGTATATGAGTAAATAATTAAGAACAATTCATTACTCTGTTTGACCATTTAGTACCTAAGGAGATTGAATGTAATATTAAAGGAGTGTATGAGCAAAACCAAAATGAAAATCATAATATGAAGAAGAGTAGTATAATACATATAGGGAGGGATAGTTAGAGAATAATAGCCTGAGATAGAAGACTATACTATAATGGAGATAATGCAGTTATATCATGTGAATTGAATTAATTTAAAATGTCTCCTTTCTATAAGGACAAATGTGTACACACCCACACACTCACACACACACCCCCACCCCCCCACACATACAGTTTAAAGACTTACCATCAGAGAAGTGGGATGTGAACCAAGAAAGAATATATTTCACTGGATAAGGATTGTAGGAAAGTTAATAGGATGCAGAAAGTTAATAAGAAAAAAAAAAGGAGCCGAGATAAGGAAAGCAAAAAGGCATTGAGGAGAAAAGATGAGGTTTTATAATCATATCAGTAAAAAAGAGAGAGAGATAAAAAATAGGCTCACTAATAAATTAGGAGAGGTATGAAATTAAATAAATCAGTGATAACCTCAAATGACTGAGATACTAAACTACTTAAATAAGAGAAATGAAGAAAAGTAATATGGATAATTAGAATACAATGGAAATCTTGCAGAAGTAGTAACTTACAAAAGCTGGAAATGCACACTTGAGAAACTTGGCTGAGTTAAATAAAGCACGTTGAAATAATCTATTTTGCATCAGTTTCAGGAGAGCAACATAGACTTCACATGCGTTAACCCCATAATGCTCAAAATATGCCTTTGATTAAATAGAAATATTATCCTTTAATTTGCCAATGGAGACATAATATGGAATTACAACTGTTGAAATTTCTTTAAAGGAAAAGACAAGTTTGAGTTAGTCATTAGTAACTAAATAGATGTGTCACAATTTTAGATCATTCCCAAGTAGTCTCTGTTGTCACTGCTTTAGTAAATAAAGGAAGCTGGAGGGGCAGCTAGGTGGTTCAGTCAGTTAAGGGACTGACTCTTGATTTAGGCTCAGGTCATGATCTCATGGTTCATGAATTCGAGCCCCAGTTGGGCTCTCCACTGACAGTGCAAAGCCTGCTCAGGATTCCCTCTCTCCTTCTCTCTCTTCCCCTTCCCTGCTCACTCTCTATCCCTCTGTCTCTTAAAATAAATAAATACATGTTTAAAAATTTTTAAAAAATTAAAGAAATAAAGGAGGCTGGATACATAGTGCATTAATCAACTAGTATACAAATTGTATACCATGGCTATGGTGATACAAATTCACAATCAAGAAAAGAATAGAAGATGGGGCTTCTGGGTGGCTCAGTCAGTTAAGCATCCGACTTTGGCTCAGGTCGTGATCTCACATTCTGTGAGTTGGAGCCCCGCATTAGGCTCTGTGCGACAGCTCAGAGCCTGGAGCCTGCTTCGGATTCTGTGTCTCCCTCGCTCTCTGCCCCTCCCCTGCCCCCTGGTCTCTCTCGCTCTCAAAAATAAATAACATTAAAAAAATTAAACAAAAAAGAAGAAAGAGCAAAGCATAAGCCACTGAGAACTATTTAAATGTGAGATTGAAAGGGTGTATTTGAAACTGAATAAAACATAACATTTTTTCCTATTCCATAGGCTTGTTTAGTAAACTCCGTGATTGTACATGTACAGCTTGTTTAGACATTATTTAAATATTATTTGATATGCTGGCTAACTGGACTTGGACAAGTCAAATATTTGATCTTCAGTTTCTTCATCTGAAAACTGGGTTGTTGGAAGGACTAGTATTAATAGAATAAATGACACATAAATGATGGACATTATCAGGTCTAATTCTGGCATTTGGTTAATGTTTCCCAATCAAGTAACAATCCCTGTCTTAAATCTTTTTATTTTTTCTTAGATTTTGAAGTCCTCATTATTTTTCACTAATCCTAACATTTTAACAATGTTCTGCCTAATTTCTTTTGTCCTTGGTCAAGTTTCTTTTTTTTAACTAAATATCAATTTAAACATTGAATTGAACAGAGTCCTCTGCCTGTAGTTACATGGAGTTATATAGCATATGTTTCACAGATTTTACAGTATATGGCCAGACGCATTTTGACTGCAACTAAAAGCAAGCTGGTGAAAAATGAAGTCAAACATCCAAGGTCATAGTAATTATTTCTAACCCTTGCTACTCGTGGCAGTGATGTTTAGATCTGATACCTCTGTGTATATAGTCAGCTTGAAATAGCTAACATCTTTCATTAGACTGATTTACTAACACTAGCAACACCTAATAAACCTTTGCTGAATAATGGTAATATATTGCATTTTTAGTTATAGGTAACTTTCAACTAGACAGAAAACAATTGTGATGATTTAGCATTTTGACTTCTTAAATTGTTGTTATAATCGTTGGATCCTCCATTATAAGCTGAATCTATTCAGTGTTCAATCTAAAGCCCCGAGGCTGTGTTGGAACCTATAAACTTAGGAAATCTATTAATTCTTACAAACACAAATTACCTTTGGCATATGAGCAAATCACGTGAACCAAATTTGAGGATGTAATGTGGGACAGGAGGATGGTGGTTGAGAGGAACTGTTTCTGTTCTTAATTTTAAAAGCAGGAGTTCCAGGCAAATGTAGCACTTTTCATGATAGTAGTGGGTCAAAAAATGTAGTCCTTTGGCGGGCAGTTCAACACCACCTGGAAACTGGTTAGAAATGCAAATTTTCAGGCTCTGCTCCATACCTATGATAGGGCCCATTTAATCTACATTTTAACAAGCCCTCCAGGTGAGTCTGATGCATGTTAATATTTGATACTAAAATGTAATATGTGGGCAGAATTATTATATTTTAAATTGGACAGACTCCAGCTGTCCTGTGTGTGTGTGTGTGTGTGTGTGTGTGTGTGTGAGATTTGGCCAAAATGGAGATATTGGTTAATTTTGAAAAACACATAAATGTTTAAATTGAGTACTGATAATTTATAATAGCATAATTATCAACACCTGCTCATATGTCTGGTACTTTGAATTATTCCATTTTTTCACAAGAAGTCACACTACTTAGACATATATCAATTTTAGATTATTTCAAAAACATTTTCCTTAACTTTGAACAGAGGCACACTAAATTAAGTATTCGACATTTAAATTCATAGGTAGATAATTTCTTTATGGTTTAAATAAGGACAAGAAAAATATCCTAGTACAGTGATGTCTTGTAATAGATTCATTCACTCACTTATTCCATCAACAAGTATTTAAGAATCTATTATGTGGTAGGCCATATTTTTGGTGTTGAGAATGAAATCATTCAAAATGAATTTCCTCTTAATCAAATATATTCTGAATTCACCATTTGGAATTAAAATTTACCACATATCTATTGATCACAATGCTGTAATTTTTCTTCTTGACGACATTTCACTTGTAATTTACTTTCTACCAAATGCCTCTTTGATTAGTTTTGGGATAGTTGAGAAAAATCACCTCAAAAGAACTAGACTTGGGTGCCAAATGCACCTCAGTAGTGTAACTGGATGACCTTGAAAAAGTCAATCTTTGAACCTCATTAATTTCATTTGCATAATGGTAGAGATAACAGCTCTGAACTTAACTGACAAGATTATTTGAAGAGCAAACTAGATAATGAGCTACTGTAACTGCTATAAAGTATTACATGTATTGTTGAGTTTTTTTTAATTGTCTGTAACAAGTCTCTATTTATAAATTAATCAAATGCACATATTTAAATTCTGGCTCTAATACTCACTAGCTCTTTGAACTTGGATAAATTGCTCTTTGTGTAAGATTTTGAACTAGAATTTCCTCAGATTCAAATGGTAGTAATATTAGGGAACTCGTAGAAATGTTTTAAAAAAGAAATGGTATAACAATTGTGCTTAGACTACTGTTTAATATATTGCTTACAGATTTTAAACACTTAGTGTCATTGTTATTAAACTATTTCAGAAACCCTTGTCATTAAAACACTACTTAGCTACACTTAAATACCTAGGGCTCTGTATTTCCTCATACCTAAGAATATGAAGATTAGTCTCTTCTTATAAGTTAGTAGTTTCATCTAAACCTGTGCTTACTCCTTGACACACTTTAGAATATGTTTGTTTTGAAGAAAAAAACAAAAAAAAGATTAATGTTTTAGCTACTTCCTTGACTCTTTTTGCTAAAACAATAGCTAAGAGAAGAGGAAGTTATTTGAACTTTTTGACCTTTGGTTTTCAGATGAACTTAAATGTTCATTTATCGATATAATTTCGGTGTACTCCAAATTAAACAAAACCCAACTTGCAGTTACTGGCATTGAACAAGACCTTTACCAAAGGGTAATTTTGTTGGCTGCTTACTTACTTTACTTGTGTCTCAATGATGTGGATAGTTTGCCACTGAATGAGGTAGTCATGGCTTCTCACAAGCCTGGACCATGTATCAGGGCAGCACAAGACAGCAGAATAGCTGAAAGGCAAATAAAATTATTATAGCTGGATACGATTTTTGGTCAGGTAATACAGATTGAACTAAATGGTGGTATTTCTCCCATGCTGCAGGTAGTCCACAAAACCACATGGATGAGAATTATGTGAGCCCCTTCTGGAGCTGCGAAAGCCAGTGTTGTTGAGAGGGAGGGCAGTAGGGACCGAACAGCCGCAGCCAGACCGAAAGAAACATCTCTCCTCTGCGGCTGCCTTCGCAGACTCACGACCCGGTGAGCCTGGTGAGGCTCACCTAAGGCCTGGTGAGGCACATTTCAGATCTGGGCACTGATAGGTCCCAAAGTTCTGCATTAGCCTGACTACCAGGTGTCCCTGGAGAACTAAGGAAATGACTGCTCCCTGTCTAACAGAGCCTACTTGTCCAGCAGGGTTAATAGGGTAGCTCGCTGATGGATAACACATCTGGAAGGGAAACGGCAGGAACCACACACCTGCGGTTTAAATCTCAGAAAGTTTCCTGTGCTTTCTTTGTTGCGTGCTATATTTCAGCATAGATATAAATAGGGTTCTTTTCTCCCCTCAAAATGTCTTAAAGTTTTGTTTGTGTCAGGTTTCACGATTCTCTGGTAAACTCAGCCTTTGCTTATTTATTTACTTTACTCAGACATTCCTACACATTTCTGGCGTGCTTTTTGTCATTTTCCATAACGCGCCATCTCATTAGAACCCAATGAGAATGACTGTAAGGATGACTGACTTCAAGCTGGATGGCTTTGACTGAGCGCTGCACACCTTCCTGGCCATCAGCAGATTTCAGCAGGCTCAGGTGAGTTGTGTTTACTCTGAGTGCAGTTTTAAACGAAATGTGTACACGGGTTAAACTCTTTGTTCCAGACACACTTGAACATACCATCTTGTAGAAGCGGAGGTTGTGCTCAAGCACCATACAAAGGCAACATCTCCACAACAATTGGTGAGCTTTGGAATAGAAATATGGTGGAAGCAAGCATATGTGTCTCCATAAGTTGGTCAACAACAAGCAAAACAGCCCCCAAATTCAGGGAAAAAACATAACTAAATAAGTACACATTTAGAGGATCACAATTTGGACTTGCTATTATGTTTAAAAGGTAAATATCTTCTCCTCAGCAATTATAGTTGGGGTCTTTTGTTCACTCATTGCCTTTTGTTCATGCGAAAGTGTAAAAAAGAGACTATGATAATATTAATTGCAGTAATATTTTGTAATTGAAAAAAAATATGTAAAGCACCTCACTGTCTACCAATAAGGAATGTTAAGTATTGTATGATGATTCTAGCATTACACAGTTGTTGAAAAGAATAAGGAATGCATTTATGTACTGGTATGGGAAATTGTCTAGAATAAATTCTTAGATAAAGCAAAAGTTACAGAATAGTGTCTGGTATGACAGTTATGAAATAACTTTCTATCTTTCTATCTCTACCTCTTATCTGTTAATCTAGCTATCTACTAACTTATTCATCTATCTTCATCTATCTTTCTATCTATCTATCCATTCATCAAGGCACATAAAATGTCAAGAAGAATGAACAAGGACAACAACAGAAATGGTAACGATGATAATTTCTGGGAAATGAGGTATGGAGAATCTGTGGAGGGAGAATTGTTATGTATCATTTCACAATTTTCTGTACGTATGAGTTGTCTGTTGCTATATAACAACGTAATCAAAGATTGGTGACTTCAAACAATAGCTACTTATTTGCCTACAATTCTGCGGCTACCAGTTTAGGCAAGGAATAACTGGCACAGCTTGTCTTTATGCCATGTCACATCTAGGTTCACTCCTTCTACAATCAGTAGGTGGGTTCGGGGCTGGCTAGTCCTGAATGGCCTCCCTCCCATGTCTGGGCCCTGTGTTGGAATGGCTGGGATGGCCAGGCCTCTCTCTCCTGTGAGTTCTCTCTAATATGTTTACAGTCAGAGTTTTTCTAAAAGGGCAAAAAGGAACACTGTACGTAGGCTCCCTTGAGGACAAGTCTTAGTAGTCACCCAACATCACTTCCACTATATTCTGTTGGTCAAAGTGAGTAGCAAAGAATGAAAAAGTAGACTCCATTTCTTGGTGAGAAGGGCAGTAACAACTTTGTGGCCATATTTACTCAAATATACTCTACTATTTGAATGTGTTATAATAAGTATCATAATACCCTTATTGTTTTACTAACAGCAGTAAGAAAAATAAAAAGAGGTGCTAAGCGTTTTTTCTGTCATGGAGTATTGGTTTCTCCAATTGCCATCTGTATCTTTGAGTGACACAAGAGGCTGTTTCTATTTTTATAATGAAATGTGATTACTGGTTAGTTAGGAATGATCCTATAACTCATATATGTAAAAAAAAAAAAAAACTTGAATACGTTTCAGTCTCTGCAAAAAGATTCATTCCAGATGTGAAATTCCAACATGCATGTGAAGTTCACATAGACTTTTATTTACAAGTGGGCACTAATGACTTTTGCACAATGAGTAAATAACCTTATATGAAATCACATTATCTTCCATGTGTATGTGGGTAGCTTTAATAGAATTAAAAATCTTTCTTCCTTACAAACATTTGTCATTCAGCACTTTAGTGGCAAAATGTTCTCTACTTCATGTAGCAATGTGCTACTGAAAAGAAATTTAAATAGTGAAGGTATTTTACATGGCTTCTGTAATTATTCTTTCATTTTCTACCAAAATGAATTCAATGATTAATTTTCTTATTGAAGGTAAGTAAACCCCAAGTTTTCAGATTCAATGTGGACAAAGGCTGTGATTTTCTGCTGCATTCTTGGAATGTACTTGTTCCCTCAGAGACTCTCTACTTTTCCTCATCCCCCTGCCCTGAGTTTTGGATCTCTCAGTGATAGAAATCCCTACCAATGTAATATGAGTCCATTGTGTCCTGGCAGAATTACATCTCTAGTACTTATCTTGCTTACTCTGTACTTTGCCTCTTCCCTCTCACTGGTAGTCCAAAGCCAGTTCCCTCCTCCAGTCCTGACTAAAGCAGAAACAAAGAGGCAAAAGCAAAAATTCTAAGGAAGCACTAGCCGGTGAGCCAAATGATAAGTCTTAGGCAATGCTTTCTTACAGAGCCTAGCTTTTTGTTTTGTTAATTTGTTTTGTTTTATTCATCTCTGAAATTAGCTATGATCTTCCCTGGAGAAAAGACAAATGACTATCAGTGGTAAAGCTAATAGAAGGGAAAGAGAGAATTAAAGGGCGAAGAGTTCTCATAGATGGAGCTGAATTTTTCTGTTTCTCAGCAGAAAATGGGACATTCAAATTAGGATAATGCAAGAGGGGGGTGATAAATTATCATGTTCAAAGCTATAAGTTATATGTTCAGAGAAACCACAGGGGAGAGTGCAATACTCTGGAGCTGTTACTATACTAGGATCAAAGGATGAAGGGAGAGACTTTGTGACTCATTGGTTAAGGGACTTGGTCAATTGGAGATGACCCAGAAAAGCAAGGAGCTGAGGGAATAAACACTCTGAACTCAATCTGCTCTTTTCTCTCTACTCCTGGTGTGGCTTTCCATTGGCCAAACCCAAATGAAAGCTAGAAGACAAAGAAGTCTATTGACATAGGCCATTCAGGGTCACTTTCCTGAGCCAAGAACAGGGTAGAGAAGAGCAGAAAGGCACAGAGAAGATATATGGTCCAAAAAGAAAAGAGCTAAAAGAGGTGAGTGAGAGTGAGAGGAGAAGGAGGAAGGGAAAGAAAGAGAGGAGGAGCAGGAGGGGAAGAGGGAATGAGAGGGAGGGAAGGAGAGAGAGATGTGAGAGGGAGGAATGTATGAGGTTGTAGTTAGTTGTCAAAGTTTTAATTATGAGCCCTAGGAATGCTTTAATTATAAGAATTATGAAAACTTATTATGGTAATTACTATTCATCAACCCTGTAAATATTTATGTTCTATTTCCTCCCATAGGTTAGATTGTAAGCGACTTGAGGGCAAGGATCCTGCCAATCTTACTTACTCAAGTATCCTCCTAAATATTTTTTTGAATCACATTGGATGATAAGAGTACCTTACTGATTTTAATTGCTTTGAAAAGTCAAGAAGCTCACGGTTAACATTTTTAAGGTTATGTCACAGGGTCCCAGTGATACCATCTTACAGTGAGCTAGAACATTACTTCCCTTCAGCTGTCAACATTGTGATTATTAATCTACCACAACTTTGCTGACAACAGAGAATCTCTGTTCTGATAACAGCAATATAAGTAGGTTTTCCAGAGAAGTTTACCTACAGCTTGAAACTTTCATGATGAAATGACTGGTCAAGTTAGTGTTGATGGCATCTGGCTGGAGCCATCCATCACTAATCCTGGGAAGCAAGACTATCTAATGGTTCCAGTTTTATTCAATCTATTTTATGCAGCCATGCTTGACTATGCAACAAGAGACCTCAGGGTTGATATTAGGATATATTTTGATCTTCTGAAAGGCTTTTCCACTTCAATAACTTGCAATCCTCCTCAAAAGTCCTTGAGGCAGTTGTTCATGAACCAATGCGTCCTGATGACAACATACCCAACTTGACCTAAAATGGATTTCAGGAAACTTTGTAGGCTTGTGTTAGAAGTTGTCTATAAGCTAGAGATGCCTTAATATGTGCCAGATTTCACCTACAAAGTTCTAAAACAGTTTAGCAACACTAAATATTTTGAAAGAAATTGTTGATAATTTGTTCCTTTGTCATTTTACAAATTGTCACCAAATAAGAAAATTCAGAGTAAAAACAACATATTTGTGGCTAGCAATACCACCAATAATTACTACTCTGCAAAACAAACTACAGTGAATTGTGCCTTCCTGAATGCACAAATTGTGCATTTATTGATTGACTCTACACTGGGTTTGAATGAATCCCTATTGGCGATATAACTGCTAGACATTGAAATGATAATGGGAAGGTCATCTAGACACACAATACTTAAGTTGGAAGCTTTCTGAGAGTTTATTATCCAAAGCCACTCATTTTATATATAAAAAGTAACTGACTTGGCTAATATCATACTATTAACCAATTTCAGAAACTGGACTATGCTCTGAGTCCCTTGACCACTTCAATGTTATTTTTATTATTCTAATTTGAATGTTATGGTAGCCAGTTTCCAAGACAATCTCCAGTTATTTCTACCACCTGGTTATCAAACCCTTGTGAGATTCCCTTCCACATATTAGGGTGTGTGACCAGTAGATTACAACATATTATTTCCCTTCTCAAGCTAGGTCATAGGAGATTCTATGCTTTCCTCTTCACACTGATTTTGCTTCTCTTGGAAGAAGCCAGGTGCCAAGTCTGAGACAATCTTAAGGAGAGGCCATTGTGATAAAGAGCTGAGGACTACACCCAACAGCCAGCAGGGAACTGAGACATCCCGTCATCAGCAATGTGACTGAGTTTAGAAGCAGATTTTCTTGACTTAGCCGAACCTCAAGATGATTTCAGTGCCAGCCAACGTCTTGCCGGCAATCTCATGAAAGATCCTGCACCAGAACCACTGAGGTTGGCCATTCCAAGATTTCTGACTCTCAGAATCTATGTGAGATATTTAAATTTTTGATTTTAGCTGCTAAAATTTGAAATAGTTAAGATTTATGCAGCAACGTGTAACTAGTAAGATGTGATAGTAAAAAATGGCCTCAGTATGTCAGGCATCTATGAAATGAGGAAGCGTGGTAGTAAAGTAGGAAGAGGAAGAGCATCTTGGCAGGTTTGTAATCTGTGATCGATGAATCCCTGGCTGCATGGATAGACTTTAGAGATTGTGAAACCCCCAAATACATGTAGAATTATTTAAATACCTGGGCAAATGTGGGGTTTTTTCTTCTAAAAGAAGGTCTCATAGGTTTTGTTTCATTTTCAGAAGTCTATATGATTTGCTGCATAGTGAGTTACTGGTCTATGGCCCTACTATAATATTATGCCCATTGGGCTCATTGAGGGCAGAGTCAATCATCTTTTTTATTATAACTTCAGAAACTTTCCATAGTGCCTTACATAGTGGGCATTCCGCAGATGGATGTTGGATAAGGGGCTGAGTGGGTTCATATATGTGTGTGCACATATACCTGTTATGGTTGCACACTCTCAGTAGCCATGTATTCTTAGTTGTTTTCCTACCACGGTATATCTCTCATCTCTTGTCACCAGTATTAATTATGTAGTTTAATCCATAACTGTGGGACAATCCAAAGCTATGTGGCTCAAACTGAAATTGCTTGTTTGGTCTCAGCATGGTGTATTCAAAAGCTGGGGAGTGAAGTAGCCATTAAGTATGCGTACAAGAAATTTCCTGCACACATTTTTGACCCTTTTTTCTATGCTTCACACACAAAGAGTTTGCTGTAACAAATGTGGCCTTTCTCTTAATGTCTTTCTTTGAATTTCAGCAGTGCAGGAAAACCATTACCCCCAAATCACAAAAAAGGAAAGTCATGGAGTCATTTGCTATTCTGACTGCTTATTGCTTCTGTCACAATTTTAGAATTGAACCTACCACATTTACTAACATCCTGCCTGTCTTTCTTAAGTAGTTAATTATAATCTCATGCAATCTTTCTGGGAACCTATATCCATTAACAAAATTGGTTTTCTTTCACTTGTGGCTGTAAGTTGATGGATCCCAGTTCACCTATGTTTTTACTAAGGGCAGTGCTGCTCAGGCCCATTCAATGGACCCAAGTGTGCTTATTTTAAGAACTTTGTGGAATTATACCCACTTCTATCTTCAAAGTAATGTTTGAAGTTCCTGCTGTAGTCTTGATGAGCCGGGTACTCACTCACTACTTACCATTGTGCTGGTATTTCACAAGCCCCTGGTAACACATTCCTCTTTAATTCAACAAAAATTAGTTTCCATCTAAAAGTTACCTTTATGAAATTTCCCTTTGAAAAACACGATTTTCTCAGTTCTATTATTTTCAACATATTTACTTACATCTGGGAATGTTTCCAAAAGGAGCTTTAGGAAATTATTGTACACTCATTTGGGGCAGGGGGAATACATCTATTGGAAGGTCTGAATACTGCCACATGGAGAACAAATGAGGGCAATTAATCCTGGTAATTCTCAAAGTGAAAATACTTTATAACATGAAAAATATAGATTTAACAAATTGATTTTCCGTTTGAGATATATTTTCTCCCTTATCTTGAGGAAATACACATAATTGTATTTTTTGTCAAGATGCTAGTTAATACAAAGTACTTAGAAAAAAATAAGCGAGGATAAAAGCAGATACATATGTTTAAGCCATATAAATAATTTATAGCCTCACAATAATGCATTGTAATATAGGCCAGACTCAGCATGGTAATTAAACTGCTCATTAAGTATCTGTTAATGCACACCCACATGTCTCTAACTCTTATAGGCCATTCACAGTTCTGCTCGTTAGGCCCAGAGTGAATTACCCACTCTTGAATCCTTTTGGCTCCAATCATTCTTCACATTATGCATGCATATAGTCAAAAGATGTTTGTGTTGCCTACTGTATGCTATATGAACTATGCTAGGCTGTGGGAATACGGAGGTAAAGAAAAAGCAAAATAATAGGACTTACGACTGACCTAAACTCATACTCTGGTCCAGCTTCTATTGTATACGAAACAGAAAAACGGTCTAAAATGTATCCAAGAAATTTCTTCTTTGCCTATCAAATGTCTCCTTTGCTCTGTTTAGCATGGCCATAAGCTTTTCACTGCAGCAAGATAGAAGAATTAACTAAAGTTTTCCAAATAGCATATTCTAGAACTTGCATTCATTTCCACTACCTTTGTCCTTAATCACTGGGGCTCAGAGAAACCAGATGGGCTCCTCTGAGACTGTTTCATGCGGTGCTTATGTTAGCCAAACAAGATCACCCCTGAATTCTTTGACAGACCACATTGACCCCTTCTGTTTATAATGCCCTGAATTAATTTGAGAACTGTTTATATCACTTTCATTTTTAGAATGTTAATGCATTGTGCTGAAGTTTAGAAATCTAAACTTGATGACATGTGGACGGGTGGATGCAGGAAGGGCATCTGTTGTCTAGGCTTTGCGAGTGGATAAGCAATGGTGATCGTTGATTTTGATGTTTGCTTAGAATTTTTTAATTTGAGCCATATGCTATATATTTTACTTTCTACCTAAGAATATATTTTAGAGTAATTTTAAAGAAGCCAAAATCAAGGAAATCAATTTCTGAAATCTGAGGCTATAATGAAAGAGACAGAAGTGAGAGGGTGAATAAACATAAGGCAGAAATCAAGAAGAGAAAATCAATCATTTCACAGAGAACATTACTGCAGTACTCTTGGAAAGATAAAGGATTGAGAAAACTATAAACTGAGGAGGCATGATTTAATTACATAATGCTAAATCTATATAAGATGCCCAATGACTAGTTTTGAAATTCTTAGATTTAAAAAACTTTGCATCTGTGAGAAATATAAGTCAGATGCTGAAAAGCTTTACCACTCATACACTTTAAACTGAGCTTATGTAATTTCAAGCCACCTTAACCCCCCCTAGACATACTCACTCCTGAGGAGATTGTAATTTAAATGGTCTTGTGTTTACTTTTGATGGAATCACATCATACATGTACCAAGGTGCAAATCATAAGCTCAGTGAATTTTCGCAAGCTGAAGGTAACTGTTTAACTAGCACCAAGATTAAAAACTATCACCAGCGCCCTGGTGGCCTCTCTTATGTTCCTTCGAGTCACTGACCCCAACCAAAGGGTGACTGCTTTCCTAGCTTCTTATACTGTTGACAATTTTTGAAGTTTACATAAGTGGAATCATACAGACTGAACTCTTACTTCAGATTTCTGTTTTCTGCCTGTGAGATTCATTTATATTTAATATTAAAAATAGTCATTTTACCATATCTATTTATGTATTTTACAGTTTCAAGTTTTTACTTAAATTCCAGTTAGTTAACATACAGTGTAATATTAGCTTCGGGTGTAGAATTTGGTGATTCATCACTTACATTAACACCCAGTGCTCTCATTCATATTTATAGAATATAATTGTAGTTTGTTCATTCTCATTGCTGTATACTGTTCTATTCTGTGAATATGACACAGTGCAATTACTCATTTTACTGCTGATGGGCAAAAATGAAGAGCATTTTGGAAGCTACCAGTTTGGGCCTATTGAGCACCATGCTGCTATATACACTCTAGTACTCGTCTTTTTTCTACTTTATTTTATTTTATTTTTTATTTTATTTTATTTTATTTTATATTTCTTTTTTTTTTTATTTTGAGAGAGAGAGTGTGTGTGTGAGCAGAGGAGAGGGGCAGAGGGAGAGAGAGAAAGAGAGAGAATCTTAAGCCATGGGGCTCAGTCCCACAATCCTGGGATCATGACCTGAGCTGAAATCAAAAGTCAGATGCTTAACTGACAGAGCCACCCAGGCACCCCATTATTTGTCTTTTTCTGGGTTATTGAATAAGCCCATGTTCAGATTTAGTAGATACTGCCAAAGAATTTTAAAAAGTAGTTGCAAAGTTTGGGTTTAAAATACAAAGAAGTCAGCATTCTTTGGTAAAAATTGAATGGCTGAATTTGTAAACTGTAGGCAAAATTGGGGGGGGGTTGGGATTAATGAAACATTGGACTGTGAATGAGTCCTTCCATTGTAGGCCTTTTATGTTTTCTGTCAAAAAGCACATCTCCTACGGAAGAATGTGTAGACAATAGCCATTACTCTTCTGATATCCTTTTGACACCAGTGCCTCAAAAAGAGTCTCAATATTTAGAAGTGCCTTTATGTCAAAACCTGCCTGAGGTTGGAGTGAAAGGGAAAAAGAAATATATCATATCATATGGACTTCCTTGTAACCTATGCCAAGTGAGTAAGTGAGTAGAAATATTTTCTCACCAAACAATAAAGTGAGCTGCATGCATGTTATCTTTACAGTTGAAACGGGGAAATTGTGAGAAAGATTAGGTACACAGGAATTTTTTTTTTAATGATGCCTCTCTGGAATTTTCAAAATAGTTATATCTCATTATGATATTACCAATTTTTTTATAATCATTTTTATTTATTTATTTTTTATTTAAGAGAGAGAGACAGAGTGCCCATGAGGGAGGGAGGGGCAGAGGGAGAGAGAATCTTAAGCAGGCTTGTTGCTCAGCCCAGATGTGAGGCTCCATCTCACAACTGTGAGATCATGACCTGAGGCGAAAATCAAGAGTCGGAGGCTTAACCAACTGAGCCACACAGGTGCCCCAATCATCATTTTTAACCAGTGGTTTTCTTACTATGTTATAAGCTTTGAATTTAGGGGAAAATATATATTTTTTTTATAATCCTAGTTACACACTTTGCTGTGTTACACTAGAAGGTAATTTAATGTTTTCTTACTCCGTTCTTACAGACATACTTTTTTGTAGCTATCTTAGCATGAATAAAAGATGAAATCAAATGTTTTGTAAGTTTAGTCATCATTTGGACATCTTGGCTAAAGGTGGGTACTAGATGAGTTTCACCAAAGCTGAGTCCAGTGTCTTAGCTCTGGAATGTATCACAACTTTTCGTTCTTCAGCAAATACACTAAATAAATTGTTCAGGATGTGACAACACATAAAAATATATTTCTTTTTTTTTAAGTTTATTTACTTATTTTGAAAGAGAGAGAGTGAGAGGAGGAGGGGCAGAGAGAAAAAAAGAGAGAGAGAATCCCAAGCAGGCTCCACACAGCCAGCACACAGCCAAATGTGGGGCTCAAACTCACAAACTGTGAGATCATGACCTGAGTTGAAACCAAGAGTCAGAAGCTTAACTGACTGAGTCATACAGACACCCCAAAATAAATTGTATTTCCTAAGCACTAACAGTTGTTCCAAAAGAATGGCAATGAAAGTGACTTAAAACACACAATTTGCACCCATGCACACATGAATGATCTTCGCCCAGTGATTACTCAAATATGGAAAAGAGCCGCCATGAACAGTTTCATTTTCATAATGTTGGGAGTTGTTTGGGAGGCATCCCTCAACTAATATCAGTACAGTAGAATCGTTCTTAAAATACTCAAAATAGTTTCAATGATTTTGAAGTAATGATCTCCTTCATCTCATTTTAGCTTTATTAGCTTGGGTTTTACAAACATTTTGTTTTGTTTATGCTATGGACTGAATAGTATGCCCCCCACAGAAAGTTTATGTGTTGAAGCACTAAACCTCTATGTGACTATTTTTAGACATAGGATTTTTAGAAGGTGATTAAGGTTCAATGAGGTCATAGGGGTAGTTCCCTGAGCTGATAAGATTAGTGTCCCTATAAGAAGAGACAGCAGAGAGCTTTTTTTTTTTTCTACCTCTCCTTCCCCATTGGCTGTGTGAAGATGTGCTATAAGAAGGTGGCCATCCACAGGCCACGAGGTGAGCTCTCACCAGAGACTGAACTTGTAGTACTTTGATCTGGGACTTCTAGCCTCCAGAACTTGAAGAAAATAAATTTAAACAATGCCATCCAGGGATCCCTAGGTGGCTCAGTTTTGGTTGAGTGATTCTTGATTTCAGCTCAGCTCATGATCTCCTGGTTCGTGGGTTTGAGCCCTATGTCAGGCTCCATGCTGGCAGTATGGAGCCTCCTTAGGATTCTCTCTCTCTCCCTCTCTCTGCCCCTCCCCTACTCACTCACTCTCTCTGTCTCTCATAATAAATAAATAAACTTAAAATAAATACTCCATCCAGTATGGAATTTTTTAGGGCAGCCCAAACACACTAAGACAGTTCATTAAAAAGTTGAACTTTTTTCCTTAGTTCAGAGCAAAGTCCTCACTGTTGTTGAAATCAGTTCATACTGCATAGTGTCCAAAGAAAAAAATGTCAAGGAAAGTGGCACTTGAAATGTAATATTACCCTTTCCCATTTAGTCTACCAGAGGTCTTAGAAAATGGCCAACCCAGATCAGAAATGGAACCTTCTCATCAAGTATATTGTGTGTTAATTTTCGACTGATTTGTACATATTTTGCTCTTTGCTCTCTGAATGAGCACTTCCTTTGGAGTGACTGTCTCCTCTGACAGTGACATACAAATATTTGATTTAAATTTAATGCTCTAAACAGTTCACAGCACTCATGGTAATAAATATATCTATGGTCTTTATATTCACAAAATTTTTATTCCCTTGACTATATTCCAACTAAGCATGAACCATGATGTATGAACTGACTCCTTTCCACTCCCATCTGCCATCTTTTCTTCTACCAGGAATATATCTCTTTACAGAAATTTCAGCTTCTGTCCCAGAAGTCCTGACGTTTCAGAGTCTTTATTTAGTTCTGCTTTTATACAAAGATATTTTGAAATGGTAATATCACTTGTAAAGAGTCCTTCCTTCCTCTGGGACTAGTAATCGTGTTTTGTATTGTTTCTGAAGTGCAACATGGGAAAGAGGTAATCTATCTTTCAGGCTGAATGCTTTCATTGTCACTGGTTTTCATTTTTCACACAGACTTTGACATATTTCAGTATTGTTGGTGGTGATGTTGTGAAAAAGCTAGGAGGCTGGTTTCTAAACATCCCTGGCTTCCCCCTCTTTCTCCTTTCATATAAAAATTGTAAAACTTAACAGGTGATGACTAGCTTAGTAGTGTTGTTTTTTTTTAAATTCTTCGTGAACCTTGTACTTTGGCTGGTATTGATTTTCTTTGCCATTATCAGTGCAGCGGATTGAGTTTTTGGTGTGCATTATCCTTCAAAGATCAATATGTAACTTTTCCTATAGAACAACTTAAATTTGGGGATAGAATTCAATGATCCAGGAGATATAAGTGAAATTATACCACAATAATTATTTGGTAGATGTTTAATAAGGGTATGAAAAATTATGAAGATAAACACTAAATAGCTTTATAATCTTGTCTATCAAAATGTGGAGTTCTATTTTCTGATCTTTTCATAAATCTAAAAATTTTATGCCTGTCTGCATAGTGAGACATAGAGATTCATGCAGAGAATATAATTACCAGGGCACCTGAGTGGCTCATTTGGTTAAGCTTCTGACTTCAGCTCAGGTCACGATTTCATGGTTCATGGGCTTGAGCCCCGCATCAGGCTCTGTGCTGACAGCTCGGAGCCTGGAGCCTGCTTCGGATTCTGTGTCTCCCTCTCTCTGCCCCTCCCTCTCTCTCTCTCTCTCTCTCTCTCAAAAATGAATAAACATTAAAAAAAGAAATTTACAAAGAATATAATTATCATCTAAGTTTTCATCTTACCTGAAAAAGCAGCTCTTATTTTAAAAGTGATAACATCTTTGTGACAAAATAATAAAAGAAATGATTGTAGCATTTTGGGAATCAATAATAGACAATAATTATAGTTCTATAATTGCATTACTTTTAAACAATGAGCATAGATGTCTCAATTGACCCTTAATTTTACTAATGTTATTTTCATGCTAACTTTTCAAAAGGATTTACAATGATTAGAGTAACATTTTATTTTTCATTATTTGCATCTTTAATTACAAATGCTATGGCCTAAGACTTTTCAATTTTATATTTATTTTCACAAGTACTATGACACAAATTTTACCTAGGATTTTAGGATGTGTAGTTGATTCCAGTGGCAACAATCAAAGAATCACAAACAGATGTGCTGTGTTCTTTTTACATAATCAAATTTGTGGCCTACAGTCTAATAAAAGCATATTGCCATTTGTTCATATTTTCTTTATTTTTACCTATGGATATAGCTTGCTATAGCATTTCTTTGGCCCACATCAATTTTATCATGTGAAATATTGGGGTATTTCATATCTACTTATGTTATAATATTGCACCATTCCATAACTTGTGCTATGTTGCTTTGTTCATTTCTTCACTGTGACACAAAAAATGGGAGTTACGATTCTTTAGATTCATGGTTACTCTAAATAAGAATCCCACAAACAGAATATTTTTTAAATTTATTTATTTAAAAAAAATTTATTGCTTTATTTATTTTTAAGACACAGAGAGACAGAGCATGAGTGGGGATGGGGCAGAGAGAGAGGGAGACACAGAATCTGAAGCAGGCTCCAGGCTCTGAGCTGTCAGCACAGAGCCCGAGGTGGGGCTCAAACTCACAAACTGTGAGATCATGACCTGAGCTGAAGTCGGACGTTCAACCCACTGAGCCACCTGGGAGCCCCTATTTATTTATTTATTTTTGAGAGAGAGACAGCATGTGAGCAGGGAAGGATGGTTTTCCTTTCAAACCATATAGAGGAATTCCACCTCAATTTAAAAATGTGAGCTCCTGAAAATCAGACACAGCTAAAAGGTTGTGTTTATTATAGCATCTAGTACATTCTGATCTATCTATAAAATGATCTCAAATTCAGATCAAATAACTGAGGAAGCCTTTGGCAAATATGCATGGAAGGCCAGAGACGGGTCTTAGGCTACAGACATTGCCTCAATTGTTTATTGTTCCATATCGAATGTATCTTTAGCGAATATATATTATGTTTTAGGTTGCAAAGATGTGGAAACTAATAAGTCAATGTTTTTAAACTTAAAACTTGTGGAGTTCGGGTGTTTGAGAGGATGCTTAAATAAACAGGCATGTAGGAAAGTGTTTATAAATTTCCTCAGAAGATTAATGTGACATGCCTCTAGAATACGCCAATGTTCATGGTAGTATTAGTCACAGTAGCCAAATGGTGGAAACAACCGAAATGTGCGCCAATGGATGAATGGATATATAAAATATGGCGTATACATTCAGTGGAATATTATTGTCTTAAATGAACTAAGTTCTGATGCCTGCTAGCATACTTTTGAAACTTAAAAACATTATCCTTGTGACATAAGCCAGACAGAGAAAGACAAATATTTTATAATTCCACTTATGTGAGGTACCTAGAATAATCCAATTCATAGGGATGGAAAGTAGAATAGTGAGTGGTTACCAGGGGCTGTGCGGAGGGGAGAATAGAGAGTTATTGTTATCGCTTAATGGGTATCGACTTTATATTTGGGATGATGAAAAAATTCTGGAGACGGATGATGGTGATGGTTGCAAAGGGATGTGAATGTACTTAATTCCACTGAATTGGACACTTGGTTACCATGGTAAACTTGATGTTAAATCTATGATACCACAGTGAATTTAAAAAAGTTAAAGAAAAAAAAAATCCTGTGAGCCGTAGAGGAGCACACAGACTTTCTGCAAGAGTCGGTGCAAGCTGCGTGTAGAGTGGCTAGTTGTGAAGCCGAACAGGATTTTGCTGGGTAGACACAAAGAGAATGGGCAGTTCCTGCAGAGCAGCAAGAGTCTCAATGGCAGGGAGATATGCAAAAGCATAACAACATTTTAGAATCCCAAATAGTTCTTTGTGACAGGAGAGGCACGCTTGTCTATGAAGAAATGGAAGGAATTAAATGTGGAAAAGGTTAGCTAGGATCAGGTCAGAAAGAATGTCTGTGGCCGATTGTCTTTTCCAAAGACAATGATGCTATTTCCTGTCTCGTATATTCTTACGCAAGCTTGTCATTCCTCTCCCAAGAAAGGGACTCTAATTCCTTTCCCTCTGAATCGAGGAAGATCTGTGAGCCGCTTGTAAACAATGGAACGTAGCATCAGTAATGTTCAGGATTTCTGTAAGACTTCTCAAAGGCATAAAAAGTGAATCAACTTTCACACAGTCCCCCAGAAACATTGCACTTGGAGACTTCAGCCACATTGTCAGCCACGCGACTGTGCAGTGGCCACCAAACAGACCCCACACAGAGAGGCCCTGAGACCGCATCCGGAGGGGTAGCTGCTTAGCTCTCAGCTGCACCAGCCCCTCACTCTGCTAGTTTGAACCTCTGTCTGCCTACAACTTCATGAGAGATCCTGAGCCTATACTGTCGAGCCAAACCCTTCCCCAATTCCTGACCCACAGAAACCATCACGGGCAATAAAATGATTGCTGTTTTAAGCTACGGAGTTTGGAGGTGATTTGTTACACAATACACAGCAGTCGTTAACCTGAACAATGTCATATGTCAGGGTTTGGAGTTTGAACCTCACACTCTCTATGTTATGTGCACACCTTGCTTTTTACCTTTGTTCATACTCCTTTCTTTGCCTGGAACGCTATCCACCAGGATTACTGTCCATTAAAAGTCTTTATATTCTTTAAGGCTCAGTCACAAGATATGCCTTGATTATTCTGACTCTCATAGCCGAAAATCATTGTTCCTTCTCTGAATAATAGTATTTGTTTTTATGGTACAGATGGCGTTTATTGCATCTTACACCAGTTTTTGATTATCCATGTTACCCTTTAAGAGAATGTGATAGACTTGAGGTCATGCACAGTATTGTACATATCTTTCTGGTCTATGCCCTGTCTGGCACTGTGCTTTAGAGTTACTATGTTAAAACTGAAAATAATTACTGAAGGGGCACCTGAGTGACTCAGTCAGTTAAATGTCCAACTCCTGATTTCGGTTCAGGTCACGATCTTAAGGTTTGCAAGTTCGAGCCCTGCGTTGAAACTGCTTGAGATTCTCTCTCTCCCTCTCTCTGCCCCCCTCTGCTTGTGCGCTCTCTCTCTCTCTCAAAAAAAAAATATTATGAAAATAATTACCGAAGGTACAAAAAATACAAAGGATGCAGAAAACAGTTCTAATTTATGGAACATTATTTTCATTTATCTAGATAGTATTACTGACTGTCATAAATGTACCTTTGTTCTTCATTCACATTTAAACATGTATATATTTTAATGATGTATATTAGGTAAAGGAAACTTTCAGAAAAAAAAAGGGTTATTTTATTTAGCTTTTATCTAAAGCAGGTAATTTGGAAAGGTAGCCAAAATATTCAGAAAGGTCACAGAATTCTTGGGAATTCTTGTCCTAAATGTATAATCAGAACTTTTTATGTCTATGTAAACCAGACAGACTTTACTTTTAATAACAACTCATCTAAATTTTGGAAATTGTCCAGGGAAATACCGGCTGTCCTAACAGCCAAGTTTTCCACCGATTTTCTGGCAGCAGTGAATGCTGAGAAATGAATGCAGGAATTGCTTTTATATTCTAAAGCTTCATCATCCTTTAAGCTAAACAAATGACAATCAAGCACACTTCCAGCAAGTACGCTTTCCTCGGACTGACCTCAAGAAAATCATTCACGAGGCAGCAACCACACTTTTCTTTAGATTAAAAAGTCCCATTAGACTTCAGATAATTTGCAGAGTAATGAAGATATCTAGCAAGGCAACCATAAAATAATAAATGTGTCCAAGATCATCAGACTTACAAAATGCCGATCTGAGTTATACTGGGAGTTGTGATTTTACATTTTCAAAGAAATTCCAATCCTTGTTCAATGCCAGCATTCGATGAAGGAAGTTTGAGAATTCACTCCTTTTTTAGATAGAGAGAGAGAGAGAGAAACAAAGAACAATGCAAAATCTGGAATTCCTCTGCATTTCACTTATTACTTTCAAGTATAAAAACTTCAAGGTCTCAGCTACTCGTCTGTTGTGTCTAGAATTAATCTGTGAGGAGTCTGCTTGGAAAGTTGAGCCTTGAGATGAAATCAGTTTAATTTATAATGCAGGTTGGAGGGGAGATGGGAGGAGTACAGGGAAGGCCAGTTACATCAACAACATTTACGGAGGTTAAGCGTGGCTCTGGAGGAAAAACAGCCAATGTCAGACCTTTGCTGTTCTGCCATGACATGATTGTGATGGTAGAAAAACCTAGGGACAGGCTGATGCACAATACTTGGCCTTGCTTTAATAGACTTCAACTCCTCGGAAGCTTAAAGAACACAAGATGGTAAAACTATTGAGAAAGAGTGAGTTTTACTGTCTCAATAAAATCTTTCTTCTATAGTTTCCCCTTGCCCTCACTTATTTCTTCTAGAAGTTGATTTTTTTTAACTGCAATATAAAAATCATCTGATTTGCATTTTCCTTCCAGGGTGTGAAACACCACCTACTTCAAATGTACTTACCATGGCTATCTGTACTGATGATGGTTATATGAGACTATCTCACGTCTCATTCTCTACTTCCTGAAGTTAACACAAATGAAGAAAATTCAAGGATAGAATAAATAAAGAAAACAATAGATGAGAGATATTCTCTGTGAGAGTCTTGGGATGGCGTCAGTTAAAATCCTATGTGTTCTCTGAGGCAGGTCTGTACATTAAATTATTGCTATGTCAGTGGTCTTATTTGCCTATTTAGTCCTTCTTGAAGAAAGTGTGAAGATAGGTTAAAACTATAGAGATTATAGTGAATGTTTTAGAAAAACATAAAAAAATGCTTAGTAAAGTGCACTTGAAGAATTGAATTATATTACAGAAGGAAGCATTGGGGATATTCAGTTTTAACATTATTATTTTTGAAGACACTACCTTTTCTACAAATGCAAGATAGACAATCCTAGTGATTATATTTTATATCTTCTGTTTATGTGCAAATGATCTGTTGGCTTAAGATTTCTAAATATCACTGTAAATTATTTGACAAAAGATATAATTCAAGGTATCATTCCTGTGAGATCACTATTAACATTTTAAAACTAAAAGGGAAGAAGATTATCAGCAGAGATATTCAAAGGGAGGAAGAGAAATAAGTTAGAGATCAAGTTTAGTTGCTCTGAACCTCTTGCCCTCCTAAACCAGACTTTGGTTATAATGTCGTAAGCTTGTGATTTATAAAGACACTCAAGATCAAATATTCTGGAAATAGATATTGAGTTTACTTTTTTTCTTTTAGATTTTATAATGTTTTGTCCCTGTATCTGTGCCACTAAATATTGTTAAAAGTACTGAATGAAAGGAGATCTAGCAACAAGGTCCTCAAGTTAAATACTGACATTTATTGTAAATTAAAAAAAAAATGGTTTCGAAATGAGTTTTATTCCAGATTTTACTGGTACTCAAGATAGGCGCAAAAATCTTTTAAATTCTGAAGGGACTTTCTAGAAAGATATGGTCATTTAGACAATTTTAAACTTGTAACCGAATCATTTGATTGTGGCTTTTTCGCGAGGAGAGTCCCTTGGCCATCATCTCGGTGTCACTATTGCCAGGATGTGATGGGCTTTCTGTTCTCTGTGAATGCTGCCCCTAGCGATAAGCAATAGGACAACCCTGATGGTGGGGTTCAGGAGAGATAGATACCCCTATCTGCAATATCGACATCATTTGGAATTACTGACAATTGCCTTTGTACTTACATAATGGAATTATTGTAAGAAATGTTATCTTGGGAATTTTAACAGAAAGGATTATAACTTTAAAATCTGCATGAAATTTATTATGCATTATTATGAAATTATTTCTGAATTACCTAGGGAAATTTGGAATTATTTCTGAATTGCCGAGGGAAATTTGAAATAGGCCCTATGGGAATTCTCTTGAAAATCAGTTTTACTCTTCAAGATGGGGATGGGGCAGGGGCAGGCATGGGGAAGAAGAGTTGAAACAGTGGTCAAATAAGTCATTCCCAGGTAAGAAGTAGGACACCTAACAACTGTTATCTTTTTAAGAACTGAAAGACATCCATTGCCATGGCAAAGTGTTCTATGTATAAAACTCACATTGGAAAATCACTATGTCTTGATTGCATTCATCTACCCATCAGGGATTTATAACTGAGTTATAAATATTTCATTGAATTTTTAATAAAACCTTAATGTGCATGATATACAGAGAGTACACTACTACTTGAAAGCCCTGATATATGGAAACTCCAGCAGTTTTGAGGTGGATCAATAAATTTCATGACTTTGTGTTATGAGGGTTTAGTATCATCTTGTCATTTACCATCCATTTCTTAAAAGAAAATAACTACGATTAGAGTCCTGGGCTGTATTTTTGGTAAGAAACCAAATATCTCCCAGACACATCACTGCGGCTATCTGCAGTATCCAATACGTCTGTTGCCTGATACATTATTTTGTTTTTGTTTTTGTTTTTGCTTTTGTTTTTGTTTTAATTTCAGTTTTGCTCAGATTAAAAGCAGGACAATGGAACACAGTATACTTCTTTGCTATGTCATAAGACAAGATGGTAACTAGAGCCAGAAAATTACTCTATGAGGAACTAGAATTTTGGGAGTACATCTAAGACGATGCAATGGGTCAGATTTTACGATACCAAGTAACAAGAGCCCATGAGTTGCAAGCCCCCTTATTAACGGCACACGAGAAATAAAATCACAATGCTTCTAATGACTTCGGTTGGAGAGTTGTCTTAGGATGAATTCATTCATCTGTAAAATGAGAGCCTTGAACTGGACTAAGTTCTTTTCTTGTTCCAAATGCTTTTTCCCCCATGTTTGTGCATAGGAGCCATACACGAAATTTAAACCGTAGAAGGAGCTTTAGAGGAAAGATTTCAAATCCCTTGAGAGATTCTATTTCATTTTCCACCTGTAGAACAAAGGCCCTGTAAATAGTATAAATTCATAGTCCAGGAGAAACCAATGAGCTGATGTATTGTGAAAGTTTTCCTTACAATGTCTATTTTATTGTTCAAAATTGAAGAGATTTTCTAGAATTCAGAATCTGGCTGGTCTATCAGTAGACTTATGTTTTAATGAGATTCTAAAAATTTATGTGTGATGCTCTTTGCCCTGTAAATTAGATAGCATTGCAAAACACTTCACTGGAAAATATAAATTATTTACATACTTCATTTATCTTGACCTAAATTACTAAATGGGCCTAGTGTGTTTGCATAGATATTCATCCTTGCTCTCTCTCTCTCTTTTCTTTTCTTTTTCTTTTTTAAATAAAATGCCATAAACTGAAGAGTAGCTAGCTAAACACCTACACTTTTAGCCATGGTGTTTGGTTCTTTGAGTAATGGGTATTAATTCTATAAGGTCACCTGAATTATATAATATGAAAAAAACACTTCCTGTATACTGTGCCAACCTCAATTGGTTTACACACTCTGTTGATGTCATTTTGGAGATTAACCAATTTTTATCATTGGATTTTATGTATTTCCCAGGAGATTAAATGTTGGACTGGCTCTTATTAAGTTTTTAAGGTATTTCTGAAGACCTTTAATGATTTATCTTGACTAAGTTTATTTTTGTATCATAAAATCTGGAGATTTTGAAGGAAGTAAACTGAGATTTGAAGGAAGTAAACTGTTCAGATTAAAGCAATCATCAGATTTAAATACTACCAATCCAGTTTTAATTTTAAATTATTCACTTCATTATTGAAACAAAAAAGCCAATATAAGTTTTTCTTACTTGAGTACTCTACCCTTGATTCCTTCTAATTCATTGTGAACCTACCTAATGTTAGTCAGGAGGTGTTTTCTAGTGTTCTTAGGAAGAAAAGAGTTTACTGGGAAAAACAAAAGGTATTTCTAATTTAATTATTCTCTTGAAGTAAGCTTTAAGACTCTTTTTAAATAAGTATCATATTCAGTTTTTCCTTTAGACTTATTTAAAGCTTAAGTTTCTTTTATATGTATTGAGGGTGTGTTCTCTGGGGCAAAGAATGTGATAGTGAATCTAGGATTGATTGGATGGATAGCCTCAATTAAATGGGGGAGAATGATTTTTTTTTTTCAACGTTTTTTATTTATTTTTGGGACAGAGAGAGACAGAGCATGAACGGGGGAGGGGCAGAGAGAGGGAGACACAGAATCGGAAGCAGGCTCCAGGCTCCGAGCCATCAGCCCAGAGCCCGATGCGGGGCTCGAACTCACGGACCGCGAGATCGTGACCTGGCTGAAGTCGGACACTTAACCGACTGCGCCACCCAGGCGCCCCATGATTTTTTAAAAAAGCATTCTCAGGCTTAGCACATGGTTGGCACTTCATAGCTATCCAAAGGTGTTAGACTATTGAATGGATGGTCGTGCTCAAGGAATTTGATTTTCTTGGTTAAGCCACATGGTCTGTACATTTACATAAGTAGCATTATTGTTGTTATTGTCTTAGTTTTTATTTTACTGACCATACTTTGTATCTGCCTGTAAAGATGGGACCTACATGGACAGCATTAAATGATGATTCTTCAGTATTAAACTCACATGAACATGGATATGACTCACATTTGGAGCTTTCAGGAGGTAATTCTCAAGGTTGTATGTATCCCCATCACTCCTTGTCACAGTGCTGCAATAGCTAAACCAATCTAGCTGACAATAGTTTGTGCTACCTTCAGCAATGCTTGGGAGAAAAAGAGATTAAGTAGTCATTATCGTGATCTTGGTCCCTGGGAAACAGAGAAAATAGATGAAGTAGACTTTTGGACTAATTAGGAGGCTAGGTGACACTCAGTGATGTGCTCCTATAACGGAAACAGCAAAGACGACCAAAACACTTTACTATCTCCAGAAGCAATGAAACTGGCAACTAGGAAAAGATTTACTTTTCAGGGTAATCTACCTTAATCATTCTAAGGGAATGAGAGTTTTGTTGAGGATGGGAGGGAAAAGTTTATTTCAGAACTGAAAGGAAGACAGATGGAGAAGGAGGGAGGTAAAACTAATGTGGGTTGCAAGGGTGGTAGATGTTTGAACTACTTTAGTGGTTATTTAACCCTAGTCATTTGGGCTTCACTCCCCAACTCCCTTTACATGTCCTCGAGGAAAGAGACAAAGCAATGGGAGGGACTTAGCAAGCAAAATGTAAGCACTTAGTGAAGTCATTTCTTTCTCCTATTCTTTGGTACTATTTTTGCATCTCGAGGCTCAGCTTGGGTACTTCTCCAGCACCAATCATTCCTTTTTGGGTCCTCTAACAGACGGTATTCTAACCTATTTCTTATGTTTGCATTCATTTAAGATTTTTAGGGAAATTTCATCACATTAACTAAGGAGAATCAGTTTTCAATAATTACCAAGGTAAAGCATTTCCAAACTCATAAAAATAAATCCTGACATTAGAGATTAAAGTTGTTCTCCATACAAAGGAAATTACAATTGACCTTGTATTGATTAATTATCACTAGCTATTACCTCTCCTATATTTGCTCAACTTGATGCATTGACTTAAAAGATTTCAGGAATGGGGTTCCTACTTTGAGAGAAGTTTGTTTGTTTGTTTGTTTGTTTTGGTCGATATTCCTCACAGATTGTAGACTGACCAGGGTAGGGGACTTGTCTGTTTCTTTACCAACACATACACATACCCGGGCCAGCGCTGCACATGGTAGAACATGACCTTAAAGGAAGCCGATGCTGAAGCCAGACCTCCTGAGTTGGCTGTGATTCTGCCATCTTGTGACCTTGAGTGTCTAATATCTGTCTCTGAACAATGAGATACTGAGTGTCTCATTAATAGTCTGGTACCAAATGGGATAATGATATAGTTTTTACCTTGCAAAGTGGTTGTAAAAGCTCAAGGATTTCAACATTCAAAGCCCTTAGAAACCTCCCTGACATGCTGGCGTCTTTATTTTTGCTATTATCATGGGTGGTGTGGGTGATGGTAGCACTTAATAACTAAGAAAGGGAGGGAAGATCAGTGTTTTCACAGACTTGTAAGAGTTACATAAGATAATATATAACAAAAGGAGAAACTGCTAATCACCACTGACAAGGATATTCCATATTAGGAATTAGTGTCAAGAATCTTTGCCTTTCTCTGTTCTCACAGTGCTGGTGGACGTATAGGACTTCACACACACTTGGCTCCCACCTCGAATACATCTAAATACCTTCTCTTCCTGACACACTCTCAAAAATGCCTTAGAGCCTTGGCAAATATCCTTTCCTTATGACTTCACCTCAGTCATTTCATCCACTCCCAAAGTATTGTCCATATCATGCTTAGCTGCAGCTTTTCTAATGGTGATGTGTAAAATGCTCAGGTGAGATGATTAATAGGTGTTTTGTTTCTTAAATGTTTTCACTTGCGAGTCTGGCACATTGGACTTGACTCCTGAAGCTGCAAGAAGTCTTGACGTCCGTAATGTGTTAATGTACTTGGAAGTTTTTTATTTAACTCAAGTAATAGGCTTATTTTCCAAGTTTACTTCAGCCTGTAAGTAACCCTTTTTAATGCTTGAGAACATCATCGAATAAGTCTTGGACAAGTGTAAAATGTGGATTATTCCAATAATTTGATTATATGATTTCTGCTTTCCTCAAAGGAAAGTAACCTGTGTTTATACCTTTCTGTACTTCTGTTGCCCAATTAATGTATGGAATTTATGGACACTTTATTCAATAATGATTGAGATTTAATTATATGCTAGACCAACTATAAGGCCCTGAAGATACAAAGATAAACATAATATGACCCAAACCCAATTGAATTTATTTTCTAAAGGAGTGCTTCTCATAAAGTCTTCATGAAAATATGCATTGTTGTAAACCTGTACTTCTGAGGGATTTATTCAGTGGATTGGCAGAAAGCAGTCGTTTCTTGGGAGCTCACCCTGGTGTATTAATTAGGGCTTTTCCTTTTCACAAGAAACCCCCAAACTAAGTTGCAAAAGACAAGTGGCAAAACAAAAATATGCTCAACTTGCCTTATGCAAAAACCGAAAATTTTACCCAACAAAATGGGAAAGTCTAGGCATGGTTAGTGCAAGGTCTTCGAATAAGGGAATCATCTCTCCCTGTTGGCTACTTATTGTCCCTTTGTTGGCTTAATTCTTAAATGGGCTCTCCCATTCTAGAAGCCCTAACCAGATTTTTGTGTACATTCTCACAGTAAAGCAGCACAAGAGGAAAGAGAACTTTTATTTCCTGATTGTTGTAGTATAGGCCCTGGAATTCAGTTTCGTTGACTTGACTTTGGGCACATGCCTGCCCGTAAAGCTGTTCCATAGCTTCAAGCTCACTTCAATTACATAGATGTAGGGTGAAGAAGTGGTCAATTTCCAAGGAAAACCAAGGTGCTAATTCCCAACACCCCAACTCAAAAGAAAAAAAAAAACAGAAAGAAAGGAAATAAAAGGGCTGAATAAATGCCAAATTGGCAAATCCTGCTGACATCCATGTCAGCTGGTATATCAGATGGCCTGATAAATTAAACCTAGATGTAGTAAACATTCTTATAAGACTATTGTGTATGCATATGAAAGAAATAATTTAAATGTTTTCTAAATAAATATTTCAAATAGCGATAATATTTTGTCTTATTTCTTATATAGTTTCTGTGTCAAGATCAAGACAGTAAAAAAAAATATTTGAGAAAATATTTCTATGTGAATTGAATGATTGCAATTTATACCCAAATTTTACAGCTGAATATATTTTTTTTTAGAAAAGAGAAACCAAGTGACCCAATACATACTGTTGGCAGCTTGTGTTTGTACTGTATTTATTCACCTCCAGGGAAATGGTTACAGACTGCTGAGGAAATTATCATTTTTGCCTCATTATAATAAGGATGCCATCAGAAAACAAAGTGGTGATATGTTCAAATATATATTCCTACATGGGTAGCACATGGAGAACTTAGGTCCTGACCCAACAAATAAAATAAATCATTCTCTATCCTTTGCTTCCTTTCATTCTGACAACTATAATATAATTTGTGTGGTTATCAGAATGTCCTGATGGTTTTTAGTTTTTTGAATATCACAAATTTAATGCTATGTTTCCATGATTTTAGCCAGCACACATGTCCATGGGAAGACCTGATTCAGGAAACACACATATTCAAATTTGATTATAATGTTGGGAGAAGAAAAAAAAAATCCAGCTTTAGTTAGTTTTTGCAATTATAAACTGCCTTCTTTGCTAAATTACTATTCACCTACTTCTGAAGGAAAACAACAAAAACAAACGTACACAAATAGCTAAACACAAGTTCTCCTTCAAGACCTACTGCTAAACTGTGTCTTATTTCTTTCATACACTGCTTGAAAATGCAACAAATGCCAAGTGCTGAATGTACAGAAAATACTTTGGTTGTTGTTTTCAGTGTATTAGTTTACAATTTATATCCCAAAGGATTGTGGTTTTGTTGCTTGTGGGAGGGGCTGTCAGTACAGTACTGGGAAATAACACTAGAAATCGAACGTTTGCACTTAGGCATGGGAAAGGCATCTGAAAACAAAATTTCCACTTCCAAAATGCAACAGTAGCATAGAGTTGGTTGAAATTTGCACAGGAAATCAAGAATTACAATAAATTAAGTGGTTGGGGAGAAAAATCAATCCATGTTTGCAGCTGATGCCACTTTGAAAATTCTACCCCATTTAAGAAATATTAAATGAACAGGAGGACAAGAAGAGAGAAGAGGTGGAGGGAAGGCTTATAGTGAAATATGCTTTACATTTCAAATAAAAGGATCTCTTGAAGGTCTGGTTGAGATGACGTTAGCAATTTCCCCATGTTTCAACATCTAATCCTCAGTCTTGCAGGCTTCAGTTCTTGTCAGAGCTCTAGAATAGATTCTATTCAGACTGACTTACAATTAATACGCACATAAAATTCTGCTACTACCACAAGATAACACCCAACACATGGAAAGATAGTTTAATAATTAATATTTTTATGTGTATACCATACCTGTTCTGTTTGTCACCAGTCTTGTGATTCCATGTCCCAATCCTGCTCATCAGGACTTTCTTCCTTCAATATGACTTGCTTCCTCTTTGACCATTAACAGCCCATTCAAAGCTCTTTCTGACCCAATCTTTTCTGTCTTTGCCACCTGATCAATAGTTTACTTGCTGCTCAGATTACAGGTTAGCTTTTCTATCTGTACAAGTACCCACAGCACTGACTCCGTCTTTGGCCGTCCATCTTGTTCACGCCCTTTCAATTATTTCCCTCGGGGCTATGTGTTCTGGGCCCCTGGAGGTTCAAATATATGCCCTGACCTGCATGTGCAGAGGCGTGTTCTGAGCTTCCCGCAAGGGGTGCACAGAAAGCGTCACTTTAGCTAACTAGCAGAGCTAGTTAGAGGGGACTGGTGCACAGGTGGCGCCACTCTAGATAACTACCCCTTGGCCTCCCCACAATGCCCCTCGTCTGTAAAACCTGTGAGTGAAGGCCCGGGTCTGGGGTGGAGCAGAGTTGTGTAGCGGCTTCCATCGTTTTCTCCCACCCGTTTGCCCCTGGCAGAAAGTTACCTTGGATAAAGCTCAATGCAAGTGGTATGGAGTGGCTTGCTTCCTTTCTTGGTCCCAAAGTGCCCTCTCAGTCTGGAGGACACTTTACTGGCCCTCCTCCGCTTTCCAACAATATTGAAGAAAATGCCTCACTGCCCCTCCACCCCACCCGCCCAAACTCAGTCTGTCCTGGCTGATTTGTACTCCTATGGTGCTGCCGTTCTTCTCCCACAATGAATTGCACTACTGGACTGTATTATAATTACTTTTTAATTACCCGATTCTCAAACCAAATTGGAAGCTCTGTGAGAGCCAGAAATGTGCCCATTAGGGCCACACTTGTACCTCCAGTAGCTAATGTAGCAACTACAGTGTTAAATGAAATGGTAACAGCGTATAATTAAAAAAAAAATTTTCCAGATGCAGAGTGGATTATTCACGCATGACTTTAAATTAGAGACAAAACTGAGTCTTTTCTGAACTGTTAGAAGAAAACAACCTGAAATTTTGGATTGTTCTCTGTACTGCAGATCTGGAAGGAGCATCACGAACTTCCTATCCATCCTGGCTTTCTGCTAAAGAGAAATGTAAAAAGTCGAGAATTCTTCAGGATGCTTTTTCTTTCATATGCTTTTCTATTTCTCTCTTGGCAGCACTAGGCGCGCATGGGCCTGGCAGGACCAGTGGACTGATACCTCCTCTGAACCAGTGTCCTTCATTTGGGGAAAGAGTTTAGCCACGTGGTGTATTGCAGCAGGTAAGCCCTTAAATGATTTCATATGTTTGTAGTTCAAACTGTGACTTGTGAGATGACCACACATCTCAGCACTCACCCGATGGGACAAGACACAGAAGCCTTTTGGAAAGAACCCCTGTGATTATGTTTCTGTTTCTATTATTTGCAGTGAAACTCTTAGGAATTTACAATTTCAGCATCCATCCCTAAAATTAAAGTGTGTCCTTTCTCCAGTTTTAGATCTTTCCAGGAAAAAAAAAAAATACTCCTTAACTACAGTTGATACCTACATTGTAACACATTGTCTAGTTACTGGCAAAGGAGGAAGATCTGAAGAGGCTTCAGTTTTGCCCCTGAAGGTAAAGGAGCAGTACATAATAAGTAACACAGATTTCAGTTTGTAGATTTTTTTTGGCTCCTTCTATCTATGAAGATCATAAAAACACAGAAGTGCTAGAACAGTGATAATACTTCATAGCATTAAGTACATTTTACCTGTCAAATTAGCATTGTGGCTTGATAAGAATAGATGTGAAAGAAAGGAATGTATTTGATGATTAAAATCACATTGTTATTTAGCTTTCCTAGAGCACTTTGGGAATAAGAAGTGTAACCTGGAAGGAAAAAGCACTCAGATTGCTTGGTTTCTTTAGTGCACACGTGTGTGTGTGTGTGTGTGTGTGTGTGTGTGTGTGTGTAGGGGGAGGAGGAGAAGTAGGTAGGATTGAGAGTGTTAACACCCTCACACCCCTCGGTTTCCATTTGTTTTAATAAAGGAGGCAATTTAGCGAATGGACACTAGCAGCTCATGGAAGAGAATGTGCTATCAAACTGAAGAATGACTTTGGTTTTTAAAATCAGCTTCATCAAGCCCATTCAATGGTTTGTCCTTGTCAAATTGTGGTCATCTCCCTTTGTCACCCCAAGAGGCTAAAAATTCTATGATCGTGTGGGGCTGGAGTAGGGGATGACCAAAGGCATGAAGGATCAAGTGACGAACATGTAAGAAGACAACCAGAAAAGCCTAAAGTTTTCATGTTTAAAAGGGTCAAATTAAATGCAAGTTTCCCCATTTGTTCTAGTTTTCCATCTGGGATACGCACCAATAATGCTCTACTGGCTTCATGCATTATTAACTAATTAATTAGTTCCTACACTGTGAAAATCTTTGAAATTAAACCTGCCTCTGTAAAAGAGCTAAATTTGCAGTTTAAAAGGATAAACCTCTCAGAGCCAGTCTTGCATTTGCTTTCATTTTACTATAATTATAACTTTGACATATTTAAATTTGAAGGAGCTTGCACAACAAGTGCTGCTGTGAGAAAGGTAAACGTACACTTTAATATGTCCTATTGGGGGAGATATTTTAAAAATAATATACTTCAAGGTCTGATATTTTAAAGCAGTTCAGGAGGGAAGAGTGAAAGTTACAAAGATTACATTATAGCATTTATATGTAGATACATTTATTTTACACATTAAAGAGGCTGGAGAACAAGAGGATACACTTGATTTTGAAGAGCCTTGTAGAGGCAGGTTATAACAGAACAAAGACAAGACGCTGTCATGAAGTACACATCTCCCTGATCCTTTACATATGAACCTATACATGTAAACACACACACACACACACACACACATAAATACAAGCATATAGTCCAGAAGTCATCTGAAAATCAGACATCAGGGTTCCCTCTTTGGGTCCAGACTTGACCAAAGATGAGGTCCTTTCATCCCTACTACTGTAATTTTAGGATCCTATTACCAAGAATTTAATTATCAAATGTACAGTTATGAGTTGAAAGACAAAGGCAATAAATCCTTGCCTTTAGAGTTATGGGGAATATTTTATTCAGAAAGCCTGTTGTTTATATAAACTATCCTTCCTAATTAACTAAATAACCACAAGCCACATTAACAAAACCACAGCAATGCAGTAAAGAAAATCTGTGTTTCCAAGTGCCCTCAGGGTCATCTTCCAGACTTCTCCAAATCACTATAATTAAGAGGCAATTGACAACTCGACTCCTCATTGGCCATTTCTTGATTTGGAAAACTTATTGAAACAATTAACAGACCTAATATAAGAGGCAAACTTAAAGGAACTATATAAAAGCGACTCTACCAAAACCCTGTTTAAAAAGTTGGCATTTGTGTTATTAAAGTAAGAAAGCTTATATTAAATTTTATAACCCTATGCGTTTTTATTGTATAATTAAATATAGCATTTCAAAGGAAATACCCTTTCTTCATCACTCATCACATGGTGGTCACATTAGCTAAACAGTTCCTTTTGATTTGTCAGCTCTTTATGGTTTATGGTTGAGTACTCTATGGATTGAAATTATTTTTCTTCTCTGTATCTATATTGTGGAATTACAAATTATTATTGCATGCATAAAATCTATAACATCCAAGCATTCGTGATCACAGCAGA
Organism: Acinonyx jubatus; assembly: GCF_027475565.1. Lineage (NCBI taxonomy): Eukaryota > Metazoa > Chordata > Mammalia > Carnivora > Felidae > Acinonyx > Acinonyx jubatus. The sequence continues at coordinate 67,681,968 of NC_069385.1, forward strand.
AGTTTATTGGGTATCAATTATATCCTGGGTCTTTTGCTGTTTCCCTGGGCTACAATGTCAACAGGGAAAAATCACTGTCCTCAAAGTTGTTAAGGCTTAATTTGAGAGTAAGGGAAAGAAATCTCTGTTTATAATAAAGTGCGGTAATTACTCTACTGCAGTTTTCTATAAATTGCACTGAGGCCAACTTCTCACTCCAAATAGGTGACCATGGAAAGCTTGTACTTAGTTTGGGAAATGAGTAGGTACTATTTAATGAATCAAGGGTGGAGAAGAGAGGACTTCTTTTTTTTTTTTTATTTTTTTTTATTTTTAAAGGAGATAGAAGCTTATTGGATACACCACAAAGGAGCAGTAGGCAGGGTGGCAGAGGAGAGGCTGTCAGCCAGAGAGGCCTTTTTTGAGCTTCCAAACAAATAAGTAATGTCAGATAGGAAATTGCCAAATAAAAAATGATATTCTAGGTTAAGCAGTGGCATTTCATTATTGTCCTAAAAGCTACAAGGAGTCACTGTAGGATTTTAAAATATCTAACAGTACGGTCAGATCTGAATGTTTAGAAAGTCCTCTGTAGGAGCAGAGTGGGGGATGCATTGCAGTTGAGTCCACGCAGGAAGTAGAAAGAAAAGCAGTTGGGAAAACGACAAGAATAACCCACCTGACAGGTAATGAGTTTTAAATTTAGGTATTAAAAATGGGGAAGGAAAGAAAAGAGATGTGACAAATCGCAGAGAGATAGATATAGATATACGCGTTTAAGGCATACATAAATTTTGATTCAGAAATATGAACTTTGAGATATTTGCATAGTTTCTGAAAAAAGGCATCTGATTGTCATTTAGTTATATGAGGCTGCACTCAGAGCAAAGGTGTGCAGATATTAAAAGCGTCAGCCGAGAAAGATGATGGATTTCAAGGGAACAGATGCATTTAATAGGTGACTGACATCTCCTTGCAGGAGACTACTGAAAAGTAGACAGGTGGAAGGTGAAGTCACAAATGCCAATAGAAGAGACCTTTGCATGTAACAGAATTTCTCGCAGTAATTAATAAAATCCAAAGAGGCAATTCCATACTTCTTTCCCCAGATATATTAATCCAGAGTTTTACTTTTTCTACTTTCTGCAATGGCCCCACTGGCAAGAGCAAGCCTGAAAGAAATAGATATTAAAAACGAGAAAAACAGCTTTGAAAATTCCATAACCTGACAAAATTATCCCATAAAAATTAGAAGATATCATGGTAAGAAGAACATTTCTAAAATGCCAATCAGTTTATTAGACACCGACATATATATTACGCTAGACTGATTCTGAAAAATATACATACAAATATACATATATATATAATATGACACTTAGGCAGACCTGCCTTCCTGTGCAGGTTAATTTATAAAATTTATTTCATTCAGAATGATCTTGACTGTACACATACAAAAGTTGTCATTATAATCTCTCAAAAGGAAATGTCACCCTACATTTTGAATGTGTGGCTTCCTTGGTGAAGATTGTGCCCATGACAAGTCTCATATTTGGAGGCCTGAGTCTCAGGTCAGAAGTTTCCCCTTCTGGGAGCAAATATTAGGCCCCTGTGAATACAGCATCCAAGGATACTGACTGGCTTATAAAGTGGCAAGTTTTCCTTCCCATCTTCTCCTTCCTTATGCCCCTGAACCACCTGTATATGAAGCTTTTTCCTCCCTGACTTTTAAAGGTTTTCCTTCTACCATTTACTACAGACAAACATATGGGTGACCATAATAATTGCAAAACTAGAGAATTTACAAAGGTTCTAAGGACACACATGTTCTTTAAAATGATTATTAATTTAAAAAAAGGACATCCTTAAGACCCCTAATTCTCTGCCATTTGTATGCTGCATTTTACACATGAATCTTTTGCATGATTTTCTGCACATACCTATTTTTTTCTCTGGGATCTTGTCACTTTCCTGGAGACGCTGTTGGGGAGGTTTGCCCTGCTCTGGGCACTACAGAGCCGTACCATGGGAGTGGGAGAGAAGACAATCTAAAAGACACCAAGTCTTATAAAAACTCATACTTGACTCTGCCCTGTTTTTTATTGGATGAAAGTGATCTGTTGTCCTTCTAATTTCCTGTTTGTGAATAAGGGAAACCTTCTCCAGTAGAAGGTAACACATAAGAGAGACTTCCCAATTCTCATAAGCCTATCTTTCTCATGAATAAATTAGGGAAAAATAATCAATGGGCTTTAATCCTATATGCAAAGTTGGATTAAGATTTACAAATCAGTCAATGTAATTTGCTCAAAAGGGAGGAAAATCATGTTTATTTCAAAATATGCATAAATATCATTTGAATTTTTTTAAATGTTTATTTTTGAGAAAGAGAGACAGACAGAATGCAAGTGTGGGAGGGACAGAGAGAGAGGGAGACACAGAATCCAAAGCAGGCTCCAGGCTCTGAGCTGTCAGCACAGAGCCTGAAGCGGGGCTTGAACTCATGAACTGTGACATCATGACTTGAGCTGAAGTTGGATGCTTAACAGATTGAGCCACGCAGACACCCCAGAATAATTATCAATTGCTATAGCAACCATTTATAATAAAAACTCATAGTAAACTAGTAATAAAAGGGAAGCTTCTTTACATGATGAGTACTTTTTGCAGACTCTTCTAGCAAACTTCATATGTAATTGTAATGGTGAAAACATTTATTCTGGCATCAGTAATGAGGCAAGCACATCCATTATTACTTCTTCTATTTAACACACTGCAAGAGAGTGAAAAAGTCCCAAAAATTTGAAAGGAAAAATAAAGCAGTCATTATATTTGGTTGACGTTATTGGGAGTGTACAAAATAGGAAAGAATATATTGTTTATCTTTAAATTTTTAAGCAGTAAAAATTTTCCTAAACAGGGCACAAAAAAGCATGAACCATAAAGGGGAAAAAAAAAAAAGATGACGTCTAAATTAAAAACTTCTGTTCATGAAAAGACATCATTAAGTGAATGAAAAAGCAAGCAACAGAGTCCGAGGAGATATTTGCAACAAATAAATGTTACAGTTCTCCTATCCAGAATACATAAAAGACTCTAAAATTTTATAGTCTAAATCAGACCACTCAATAAGAAATAGGCAAGAGAGAGAGACACTTAGAGGAAGAAGGGCACTACACATAAGATCCTTCATCAAATTAGTCATCAGGAGAATGTAAATTACAGCCACCATAATTGGATACCAGTACAGCCATCAGAGTGGTTAGAGGTAGGTAGAAGGAGAGGGAAGCATAGCTACTGATGCTCTATTTTTGTGTATGGTGTATGTACTAAATAAAGTCTGCTCACTTTGTCAGAATATACAGAGTTGCATGGGGATGATTTGTGCACATTTATGTACATGCTATGCATCAACAAACATTTTAGGGAAGAGACAAAACTGAGAAATTAAGGAGAAAGCATCGCTCTAGCTGGAATTTGAAATTGATTATAGGAAATTCATGCCGATAATAAGGAGGGCTCATGGAATACCAGTCATTCTGCCCAAAGAGGATCTGGGTCTAGGTTACAGGTGGTGAGAGAGGAGCAGAAGCGGGAGCTGCCTGTGGGACATCACAACCAGAAAGATCCACAGAGTACACATAAGGAATGCTGAAACTCAGTCCTGCATGCTGTAGAAGGGATGCTGTGTGGCATAATACATTTCAAGGAGCAAAAATTTGTACAGGGAAGAACAGAGAAAGGATGAGCATTTGGACTTCCTGCTAAAGTTACCATTTCCAATGGATTTTCGTTTCCAGAATGTTAGTGCCATGTGTTTATACTTTTTCCATGTTTTGGGGAGAAGGTACAAAACATAATCAGGCAATGTCAGGAAAGGAATGATATCTGGCTGTGCTTGTGAAGTTTTCTTCTAAAATGATGTGGATCCCTATTGATCTAGTTTTCTGTGGCACGTGCTTCCTCTCATTAGCTGCAAAAATCTGCTTGAATGTTTCCATATAAAACAAATACATAAAATGAGCTAACCAAATGACTGAGGTAGCTATTTTTTACAACTGTTGACAGTTTACTAAAAACATTCTAAGGGTGCCTGGGTGGCTCAGTTGGTTAAGCGTCCGACTTCAGCTCAGGTCATGATCTCACAGTTTGTGAGTTCGATCACCTGCATCAGGCTCTGTGGGGACAGCTGGGAGCCTGGAACCTGCTTCAGATTCTGTGTCTCCTTCTCTCTCTCTGCCCCTCCCCCACTTGTGCTCTGTCTCTCAAAAATAAATAAAGGTAAAAAAAAAAAAAAAACCAAAAAAACATTCTAAATGGAAACCAGTCATGCCTATCCTTCATTAATAAGATGATTTCTCCCAACCACAAGGCAATAATCCAAATCCTCCATTATGCACAAGATACAATTCTTTACAGACTGAAATTTGTGTGTGTCCAACATCAGCCCCAAAGACCTCCTGTTTTCAAATCATAGTCAGACTTTAAAAAAAAAAAAAAAAAGGCTTTTTCAAGTTTAGTGATATTTTATATTAACCTCTAAATTTCAACCTGCCTCTTTAATTGTAAACCCCTTTTACTCATTTTAAAGTATTGGATTTTATCAAACAATCACAATAATCTGATTTAAGAAGTCTTACAGGTGTCATTATAGCTGCTTATGGTGCTTAATTTATCCTTAAAGTTGAATTTACATTCCATGACCATTGACAACTGGCAATCTGCATTGAGAGAATTCATTCATTCACCAAACATTTGTAGATCTGCTATAGGTAGGTAGGTAGACAGATAGAAATATTTATTGATCACCTACCATGTGCTAGAGACTGAGGCTACACACAGTCCTCACTCTTGGCACAGTAATGACACAATCATCTGTTGTTTTATTATTATAGCACCCTTAATACCTACCATAGGTCTGGGCCCCAATTAGAAGCTCAATAAATGTTTATATATGTAACGAATCTAAAGAAGAGAGGGGAAAAATTTAACAAATTTTATGAATAAGTTTGCCAAAGGGAAAAAAAGACAAAGGAATCAACATCGTGTGATGTTTGCTATAGTCTCAAATAATACTGTTTTAAAAAGAAGTTCTTATTCCCATATATATTCTAGGTATTACCTAAGTTACCTCAGAAATCACATCATATATCCTTGATATTTGGTTTAGCGTAATTAAATTATATTCCTGAGATTTCCACACGCATATGGTGGCTAGAATAATTCAATTGCGCATGTGGTAAACAAACACCGAGCGGCCCACGAAATGGTACGTTTGCTTTGTTATGACTGGATAACACGACCAAGGCATATGTCAAGAGCTGGGCATTCCTGGGTCACCGTGGCATGGTTCTGCTAGATGATTTGGCTGTAACAAACCCAGCCAACCATAAATTATAATAGACCTGACTGTCTAGGCTTTTTGTTCTGCTAAAGCTGGCTCTCGACTGAGTGGTAAACAATTAAATAAATATACCACCTACCAACTTAGCTGTGCAAACTCTTATAATTACACCACTGACCCGAAAGAGGGCAAATCTAAAGACGTAATTGCCTTCATGCGATCTGTAGTCTGTCAAGAGAAAGAACACACATGGTCTACAAAAGAAACTAATTTAAACCAAAATGTCATCAGCACTGAGGCCTTATATGTTTTGTGGGTTTTTTTCACTGAAGCAGGAAGAATATTCAGTTTGTAACATATTGGTATGATTATTTTAAACTGAGTTGATCTTTGCTAAAGAAACCCTATTATGTTGCTCTTTGATTGCGAGGATGCCTCTATTCAGATAGGAAAAATCCATTTGAATCCTATTTGTCAAGTTTTAGTATATCCAGGGCAAACTATCCCTATGCAGTTTTGTTAAGTTTTACTAATCAAAAAAAGAAACTAAGTTCTAGTATATCATTACAAAAGGAAGAATCAAAGAAGACATCTGTACAAAAACATTGCATTGTTAAGCATTGCTATTTATATAGTTATATAAATGTAGTTACACAAAATAGGCAAAACTTCTAGTTTTTGTACGGTGTTATTTGAAAAAAAAAAGTCTAGCTTAAATCCTTATAATTAATTATTCCAGATAAGCAACAGTAGTTGGAACCTTGCCGATTTTTTAAAAAGTAGAACCCATTTGTAGAAATAGAATGCTTGTCTCTGTAATGCATGTTTAGCACAAAATTTAGTGTAATCACATCAGCATTTGGAGAAAAATAATTTGGTTAACTGCAGTTAAGATGTTCTGACAATCTCTGCCCATCTGTGAGTCTCACTTAAAATAGTCAACTTTTATACTTTATGTAATGGGCATGATTTATCGAGTTAACAATCAGTTTTGATGAGTGTCATGAAAACTATGATGTAGCAAAGGACAGACTACAACCATGTTTCAGAAAAAAAGAAAAGCAGTAAGGTTGCCTCAGTAATTTGGTTGCTCCACGATATAAAAAGCGGAGTTTCAATTAATGAACCTTTAATCCAGATCTGAGTAATGCTGACCATTTTTAGGTAGGATCTTTCCAGTAGGTTGATCATGGACCTATTAGAGCTGGAGATACTCTGAGAGATCATGTGGATGCATCCCTTGATTTCACAGGTAAAATCAGACTTAGGGCACTTGTCACTGACTTTGAAGCATAGAGACCAGTTAGCCGGAGTTCTGAGAACCCTGGTCCCCTGTCTCCAGGGCGCTGTCTCCTATTGTCTGTGATAATACTTTGCCTTCCTAATTATCAATATGTACAACACCTTTTTGAGATTTTACGATATTTCTCATCTAAAATGTGGAAAAAATGCAAAAATAGAAAGCGAAGAAATAAGCCCCAACTCTTGCATAGGTTTGCTATTTCAAACCAAGCAAACATTCTTTTCAAATTAACAATTATTCTACTTATTTGATTCCTTTGTTGCTTTGTTGGTATGTCTCCGGGTCCCCGCATCTCCTTGATGGCAGGTACAGCACAAGAAAAGCCTTGTATTTAACTACCTCTTCTCTACAGAAAAAAATTTGAATTGAAACCCTGTTTGTGGGGAGAGGTGGTTTGCCTTTTCTAAGAATGTTGGACTTCCAGGGGAGAATGAGCTGGAGTGAAAAACAGGGGAAAAATCTCCCCAGGCAGAAGTGGATTCAGTAATTATAGGTTCTTTTTAAAGATATATTTCAAAGATAATCGTAAGATTTGCTTTTTGCTGTTAGCCACTTTGTGCCTTCTCGTATTGATATAAAGAATCGAGAATAGATTTTGATTTTTACATGTGTACTAGAATTCTAGGTCTTTAAGCCACTATAATTTAAACGGTAATGGTATAAAAAATGTGATGTGATATTTGTTTTTAATAGTCTCATTCAGCACTACAACCCAATAAAAAGTGAAGGAGAATTATAATTAATTCACCAAATAGAAAAGAAATGATATCTTTATTATGTATAATTTTCCTATTAAGAAAGTGAACCTCTGTAAGAAGAGATACTCTGGGAGAGCAAAAATGAATTTTTGAAATTGAGGCAAAGATTAGCCAAAGTTTTTAATTCTATAGATCACTGGAGATAATTTCTGCTTTTTTTTTTTCAGGCTTAGGAATGTGTCATCACCTGTGCACCATTTCCTAGACAATAGTTTGTATCATGTATTAGGACAACTCTGAGTCCAGTGAAATCAGGACACTTCTCTGCAATCCTTCCCATAGGGCATTAGACCCTAATGACTCCCTGCTGAGATAAAAAAACATTTTAGTATTAACTATACCATAAATCAAAAGTGCTGTCTTAGCGCACCTGGGTGGCTCAGTCGGTTGAGCGTCCGACTTTGGCTCAGGTCATGATCTCGCTGTTGGTGAGTTTGAGCCCCGCATCAGGCTCTGTGCTGACAGCTCAGAGCCTGGAGCCTGCTTAGGATTCTGTGTCTCCCTCTCTCTCTTCCCCTCCTCCACTCATGTTCTGTCTCTCTCTCACTGTCAGAAATAAATAAACATTAAAAAAAAATTGCTCTCCTAAAATCTTAAAAATGTAGAAATGGTTTCAAAAATCATCCTAGAAGATAAACCAGGGCAGGATAATTAACATTGTTTATTTATTAAAAAATTTTTTTTAAGTTTATTTATTTTTTGAGATACAGAGACAGAGCATGAGCTGGGGAGGGGACAGAGAGAGGTGGAGTGACAGATTCTGAAGCAGGCTCCAGGCTCTGAGCTGTCAGCACAGAGCCTGATGTGGGGCTTGAACTCATGAACCATGAGATCATGACCTGAGCCCAAGTCGGCTGCCTAACCGACTGAGCCACCCAGGCACCCTGATACTTAACATTGTTTAAACATGATTGCTGAAATACTACTAGAGAAGTTACTTCCCAATAAATTTCTTACAGAATTAGGACCTTGTTTTTTTCCCCCCCCACTGATGCAAGATTTTGATTGTACTTGTTCCCCCCCCACACTGATCTTGATTTTCAAGATTGTGTTTTCAGTGATGTAGAATATCTCCCTCTCTCCTACTCCCAGATTTAACCATCTTATGTTGTCTCTTTCCCTTCACATTTTGCACACTGGTTGCATTTTGAACTGTTCAGATTAAAAACACACCTTAATCACATTTGCTCAATGTCAGACAATTTATTTCGTTACATATTTAGTTCTGCTTATCTTGCATGGTAATTAAAACATTGACAGGAATCATGTTATATATATTATAATTCTATAAATTATAATTTTTAAAAAATTTTTTAATGTTTATTTATTTTTGAGAGATGGACAGGGTGTGAGTGGGAGAGGGGCAGAGAGAGACAGGGAGACACAGAATCCAAAGTAGGCTCCAGGCTCTGAGCCGTCGGCACAGAGCCCCACGCGGGGCTTGAACTCACTAACCGTGAGATCATGACCTGAGCCAAAGTCAGATGCTTAACCGACTGAGCCACTCAGGTGCCCCTGTAAATTGTAATTATATATCATATATTATACACTTGTATATATCCATCCATGTAATATATATTACATATTATATCTAGTACATACATTTGAATCAAATTACCTGTCATTCAAACATAAACCTATGTGTAAGTTGCATACATTAGTATATATGTAATGTCATGTTTTTAAATATATACATAAAACATAATTCATATATAGATATATTACTATGAAAATAATACTATTTTTTCTTCAAATATTTAGTTATTTAGGCAAAAATTTATCTTTGAGGTTTTATTTTATAATTATGCTTTGGTCAGCATTTGATTTAAAAAGTTAACCTAACACAGACTCAACAGATATATGAAAATGATTTGGAAAAATGTCAACTAAATTTAGGCTGTGATTTTTATCTATGTTAATTATACCTTTGATGCTAATTGAGACTTATTTTTGTTGTTAGTGAATGATAAAGGAAATAATTTGGTGGTTCCATGAGTCAAAATACCCTATTTATCAAAATTTCTAAATCTAAACTAAAATCAGTTTTGCACGTAAGGTACACTAGTTGCATTTTTTTAAATGTAGAAAACTCAGCATGTTTTCGTCTTCTCATGACATTAACATTATATCACCCCCTAGATAAATAATAATGGTGTATGGGTAGGGAAAAACCTTCTTCCCTCTACCCTCTTAAGTTTCTTTTTGGGGGCCTGCAAATTAAACTGGAAAAAGACAGATTAACTGAAGAAAAGGCAGACACATTTTGAAAGTATTTTTACTTTCACAGGGGCTTCAAAGCAAACAAGTGACAACCCAAAGGAGCAGTCAGGTTTGGGAGCTTTTATACCACTTTAACAAAAGGCAGTCATTGTGACTAGACAAAGGAAAAGGGAGTTTGGGCTCCTTGCAGTAATAAATTGGGGGAAGGTTAATAGCTAATGTATGGTAGGTAGGGTTGCTTATTAAGGTCTGCCAAGCTGGAAATGAAGTTATCATGTTCTTCCTGGTACTGAGAAGGGGGAAACTTTACAAATGGAAATTTACATCACCTTTGCAAAGGGAATGTATGCCCTGCTTTTAGTCAGAAAGGGGAAGGACTGGGAGGCTCCTCCTATGTCTATTGTTTTTCAGTTTGCTTTCCGCTCAAAATAATCTTATGTCAAAGTGGCATATTTTGGGCTGGCATATTCTGATTCCCCTCCAAGGTGAACAGTCTGTCTTCTGCCCCAGTTGTGTATGTGAACAGGCAGAACAAAGAGGGATAGAGGGAAAAAGAAAGGAATCCACAAAATAAACTATTGGTTACTTTAATACAATTGCTAAAAGAAAAATATCTCCTGTATTTGAGATTTACTATTTACGGACAATTTTATTGAGCCATTTGTTTATTTATGAGGATAGCCTGCTTGAATTCTGTTTTCTTTCCCTTCCAGCTGGAGATTTATTGTCACACATAAAAACGTGTGCTGAACCATCTCCATTCACTCAATTTACGGAAGTAGGTATGATTATCTTTCTTGATTAATGAATAGAAATAAAAAGTGCGTAAGCAATCTCCGTACCCAGCCTAATCAAAGTTATCTTTAAATTGATCGCATATCAGTGAACTGATACATGACTCTGTGAAACTTCATTTACTGACATACGTTTAAAGCTAAAATTAGTCTGGGTAGATTTCTTTAAAAGAGAGTCATACTAATTACTTTTCATCTGTAAATGTTTGCCTGTCTTTATCTTGTGTCTGTATTGAGTGCGTTAAATCAGTTTGCAAATGTTCTTATGTATAAAATATTGATTCTGTATATTAAAATTATTTAATAGTTAAAAGTACCATTTTTGGAACTTGGAAAAATTCACATCTTTCTCTCTTTTTTTCAATAAAAGAGGAAGAAAATGAGTGCCCTTAGAGAGAGCTGCTGTCAGTGCTGGTTTTTGGAAAGTTCATGTCACACAGTATGACTTTCCTAATAGCTGCTTTCAAGAGTTATGATTGATTAGGGCTTACTAAAAATTCCAGTGTCAGTTGCAGCCTTAAAGGCAACAATTCACCTGTATTTGTAAAAAAAAAAAAACCTAACTCTTTAGATCTTGATTTTTTTCTCTCCTCTGGAGGAAAGAGGTAATACTGTCTCCAGCAAAAGCATTGCATGAACAGGATATAATTTTTAACCTTAAATTTATTCATATTTTTTCCACAAACCCATAGCTGTATTTTATCTTTTTTTATTAAAAACTGAAGAAGTTGATTAGAATTTAAAGTATCGCTAAACTTAGGTTCAAGTTTTTTTTTATTTTAATATGGGAAGGGGTTTTTTTGGTGAGAGAAGGTGGGGGTTTTTTGCTTTATTTTGTTTGTTTTGTTTTGGTCAGCCTTCGTAGGTCTAATTATTTTTTTTAAGTTTTACTTCATTTTCCTGAAGATAAATGTGATGAGTCAAAATAGATTTTTCTTATGTGAGATAACATTTACTAATAGCGTAACAAGTTATTTAGCAAAGTGCTATAGACTGGCAAATTAATGACTGTCATGGTATATTAATGAATTTGATCATTAATGACATAAAAAATAAAAAGTGAAGACAAAAGTTGTTTCTATGATTAAGCAGAAAATTGCCAATGTAAATCTGTCAAATTTAATTATTGAGTTTCAATTTCTTTCCAATTTGAAAAAAAAAAAGTGGCAAAACAAGAAAGTTTTGGGGTCAAACATTCAATATAGCCATTTCAATGGGACAAAGACAGCCGAGAATAATCAAGCAAACAACACCATAAAACAGGAACAATGCCCTGCCACTGAAAAACTTCCTGCATCTGTATTTACACAGTGAACATCAGTGAACCTACTGAAAGCTTTAACTTTTCAGTGATGTCATAATCGTTGATTCCAATGATGGTATCTTAAGGGGTTAGGCTACATTCCTATATTTAGCAGAAAATAGAATTTACTGGAGGACACTGAACTATATATACACTTAATAAATTATGTTTTAAAGGTCATTTTGTGAGTTGAGAAAAGCAGATTCTGAAGAATTTGGCTGAGGTAGAGTCTTCTTCAGATTACTCAGGGATTAACTCTTAGGAGGAAAAAAGTTTGATTTAAAGCAAATGTTAAGTCTCTACTTCAACAATTATAAATTTAGTGTACACTTTGTAAATTTTCACTGAATAGAAACTTTCTACATAGCAGTGTGGTCTTTTCAGTATTCGGGATATCTCTTTTAATGGGGGGTTGTTTTCTGAATACTAGTAAAACTTTAATCTATCATGGCATCCAATGGTTTGATATGGAGTTCTTACTTAATTTTCATATAGCAGAACTCAAAGCCCATTAGACTTTTTTGTTAAATCTTGTTTATGCTGATAATGTAGATTGATTCTACACGTGAATAGAACCATAAGTGTGTCCCTATTTTGAGACAGATCTAATATGTTCTTTGTAATCAGCAAATATTTACTAATATTCTATTATTTAACCCCTGTGTGGAACTTATTAATGGTCAATAAGACATCTGTGTATTATGATACACATTCTGTGTATTGATAAGACATTCTGTGTATTATGAAAGAATTAGAGGAGATAAAACAATCTATCTAAAATATCTATTCAATAAAACATACATTTTCTTTAAAAATTCCTTGTGCATTTCTAAGAGTATAGTTATATAACTTTGGACTATATATTATACAATAGTATTTTAATAAGTTCAAGAGTAGGGATGTTTTTAATGAAGTTTATTGTTTTTTTTTCCATGTTACATAGAGATAGTGAAATAGACACACAATCACATAAAAATCTTAATTTTGGTTCTAGCTGTTCTTTTAGATCAAGAGTAAGTTATTTCTGACTCTTTTTGCTAACGCTTATTTAATACCAAACAATAAACTCTGGACGAATATTTAATTTTTCACATGATTTTACTCAGGTTTATATCACTTGAACACAAAACACCACCACCCACCCCCACCCCCACAAATGAAAACTGATACAATAGATTCATGTGGGTTTTTTCAGTTGGAGGGAGAAGGTAGTATTTGAACCAGCAAAATAAAAATTTTGTTTTAAATTTTTACGTGGTACTAAATAAAAGATTTAATCAATGCATATGGTAATATAACTTCAGAATTCTTTTTTTGTGTATCCTTTAAACATATAACAAGTTAATTGAGACTTTCAGAAGACTAAACAAAGTTATTCTGAAGTGTAAACTGGTTTGAAGAGTCACAGAATCTTCCAGCAGGGGAACCCTTAAAGATGAATGAGTTTAGGGGCGCCTGGGTGGCTCAGTCGGTTAAGGGTCCGACTTCAGCTCAGGTCACGATCTCGCGGTCCGCGAGTTTGAGTCCCCCGTCGGGCTCTGGGCCGATGGCTCAGAGCCTGGAGCCTGCTTCCGATTCTGTGCCTCCCTCTCTCTCTGCCCCTCCCCTGTTCATGCTCTGTCTCTCTCTGTCTCAAAAATAAATAAACGTTAAAAAAAAAAGATGAATGAGTTTATTCCACATAGTATGGAGTAAGTTGTTATATAAATTGTATGATCAACTGACCATTCTTTCTGCTTAAACACTTAGTTCCACCTCACTTATCTCTACCTCTACTTATCACTACCTTTTGGGATAGCTTAATAAATGTTGGGAAAACTTTTTTTAATGTTTACTTAAAGAATAATTTCTACTCATTGATTTCAGTTCTACCCTCTGAAATTTCCCAGTTATGCATAATCCCTTTCCTGCTATATAGTTTTTCATATATTTTAAGACCATTTTGTATTTTCTAAAAAAACAACAACAACAAAAAAAATTCGAGCTTTAACATCTTCAGCTCTTTTAATTACTGTGTAGGTCTTTAGGAAGAATCGAGAAAAGTTGTACCTAGAGAAAGAAAGCTCATGTACACAGGTGAGACCTGATATATCTCAAGCCAATTTGATTGCATTGTAAGGCTCACAATAATCATAAGTAAATACGTTTCAAGGTGCAAAACCAATGTGTTCCTGCTTATATAGTGAAACAAACGTGGTCTCTTTTTTTTTAATTTTTTAATGTTTTTTTATTTATTACTGAGAGACAGACAGAGTGTGAGTGGGGGGGGGGGGCGCAGAGAGAGAGGGAGACACAGAATCTGAAGTAGGCTCCAGGCTCTGAGCTGTTAGCACAGAGCCCGACGCAGAGCTCAAACTCACCAACTGTGAGATCATGACCTGAGCCGAAGTCGGTCGCTCAACTGACTGAGCCACCCAGGTGCCCCCAAACATGGTCTCTTTAAATGAACATTACAATAGTAGCTACCTCCTAAATGCTCAATATTTGAGCATAAAAATCATCTATTATTCTAGATACTTGGCTATTTGATCTGTTGCTCAACATTCCAGATACATGCCTTTCTGAGATTTATCTGCCCCTTAAATAAATAAATTACATAAAGTAAATATCCTGAAGACTGAAACACCAGTCACTGTTAGATTCCACCTGAATCCTCCCATTCTCAATCCCATTCCTACTCTTGAGAGATATTGTGCTTGAATTTAATTAAGAACTTGTCCAGCATGTTAATTGTTCCTCCTATGCTTCATATGTCCTCAGCTAAGTCATTAGTATGAAAAATGATCATTTATAAAGTGAGATGTTCTCATCCCAAGAATTTCACAAGACAATCTGAGCCACTGGGAAGGAGAAGATAATATTAGATAACTTTTACTTATACATATTTTATCTATACAATCACATAATACCAATTTTTACTAATATTTCAAATATTAATTGATTCATAATCCAATGAGGTTTTACTGTCAGAAGGAATAGAGAGGTCTTTAACAGAGGTTTTGATGACTACAACCTAAAGAGTTTGTTCATATTTAGTATATTGCTATGTCTTGCAGTTTGTGTTATAAGTGACTTTCCTGGTGATTTAAATATACAGTAGCTTAAGAGATTTCTGCTAAGAAGGTGCAAATAAAAATAAATATCATTTTGCAAATGTAAGCAAAGGAAAAGAAAATGATAGAGATGATACTGTCCATCCAATATAATCTCATAATCAGGCTCATTACACATACCTTGAGAATCTAAACAGACTTGGTAAGAAGGGTAAACACAGCAATAAATGTACATTGTGCCTTGGGATATTGCTTAATAATTAAGTGAAAACCTCACAAATAGTAAGACATTAAAAAAGGTACTTTATGAGTGTCATTTGTAATATATTTTTTATTTAGAACAATTTTTGAATGTTCATGAATCAGATGTTATTTTGCTTAATCTTTATCTTATTCTTGTCAATTTTACCTTCTTGTAGGTTTTATAATCAACAAAATTTTAGTGTATAAATATGTAAATAGTTTATATGTGAATAAATACATAGAGTAGATACTCAAAATTGTTTTCTATATTCCTTTTTATGTTCAAACCAAAAAAAAAAAATGATGATTGCCACTTTAAGAAACTTTTCTCAACTAAACAAAGTTCTATAGAAAATACTGTTCAACCAGGTATGAATTTTCCCAGCAGTCCATACTTATTTTTTCTGACAACAATGATATATGAGAGACTTGCCAAATATTCAGCTGAAACCCAACAAGGTGGAATTTCCTGATCTGCTGGTTTGTTATCTGAGTTGAAAAGAAAATATACTAATTTTGTCATGGTTCTTGTAGATCACTCTTCTTAAATATTCACAAATCATCTCTTTAGTTATCAAGGCTAGGGTTTTTCTAGGACATAGCATCAAACTCACCTTTCTTTCTTTCTTTCTTTCTTTCTTTCTTTCTTTCTTTCTTTCCTTCTTTCTTTCTTTCTTTCTTTCTTTCTTTCTTTCTTTCTTTCTTTCTTTCTTTCTTAAACAACAGAAATTTATTTTCTCACAGTTTCAGAGGCTGGAAATCCAAGATCAAAGTGTCCACAGGGTTGGTGTCTGATGAGAGCTTTCCCTTCAGGTTGGAAGCAGCCACCATCTTGCTGTGTGTTCAAGGGATCTCATTGTGAGCTGCTAGGGGAGGAGCACTAAACTCACTTTTCATAGTTGGGATATTTGTATTCACTTAAAATTACTAGATTTCTTATATGTCTTTATTTTATTTCATTTATTTTTTAATTTACATGTAAGTTAGTTAGCAGATAGTGCAACAATGATTTCAGGAGTAGATTCCTTAATGCCCCTTACCCATTTAGCCTATCCCACCTCCTGCAATCCTCCTGTAACCCTCTGTTTGTTCTCTCTATATAAGAGTCCCTTATGTTTTGTCCCCCTGCCTGTTTTTATATTATTTTTGCTTCCCTTCCCTTATGTTCATCTGTTTTGTATCTTAAAGTCCTCATATGAGTGAACTCATATGATTATTTGTCTTTTTCTGACTAATTTTGTTTAACATAATACCCTCCAGTTCCATCGGCATAGTTGCAAATGGCAAGATTTCATTGTTTTTGATTGTCAAGTAATATCCATTGTATATATATATACCACATCTTCTTTATCAATTCATCCATCGATGGACATTTGGGCTCTTTCCATACTTTGGCTATTGCTGATAGCACCACTATAAACATTGGGGTACATACGCCCCTTTGAAACAGCACACCTGTATCCCTTGGATAAATACCTAGTAGTGCAATTAATATTTTGAGGAACTTCCATACTGTTTTCCAGAGTGGCTGCACCAGTTTGCCTTCCCACCAGAGATGCAAAAGAGATCCTCTTTTTCTGCATCCTTGCCAACTTCTGTTGTTGCCTGAGTTGTTAATGTCAGCCATTCTGACAAGTGTGAGGTGGTATCTCATTGTGGTTTTGATTTGTATTTCTCTGATGATGAGTGATGTTGATACATTTTTTCATGTGTCAGTTGGCCATCTGGATGTCTTCCTTGGAGAAGTGTCTATTTGTGTCTTTTTCCCATTTCTCCACTGAATTATTTGGTGTTTTGGGTGTGGAGTTTGATAAGTTCTTTATAGATTTTCAATACTAACCCTTTTTCTGATATGTCGTTTACAAATATCTTCTCCCATTCTGTCGGTTGCCTTTTAGTTTTGCTGATTGTTTCCTTTGCTGTGCAGAAGGTTTTTATTTTTATGAGGTCCCAATAGTTCATTTTTGCTTTGGTTTCCCTTGCCTCAGGAGACATGTTGAGTAAGAAGTTGCTACAACCAAGGCCAAAGAGGTTTTTTTCCTGCTTTCTCCTCGAGGAATTTTGATGGCTTCCTGTCTTACATTTAGGTCTCTCATCCATTTTGATTTATTTTTGTGTGTAGTGTAAGAAAGTGGTCCAATTTCATTTTTCTGCATGTCTCTGTCCAGTTTTCCCAGCACCACTTGCTGAAGAGACTGTCTTCTGCATGTTGCTGCCCAGTTCTCCCAGCACCATTTGTTAAAGAGACTGTCTTTATTCCATTGGATATTCTTTCCTGCATTAGTTGGCCATACATTTGTGGGTCCATTTCTGGGTTCTCTATTCTGTTCCACTGATCTGAGTGTCTGTTTTTGTGCCAGTACCATACTGTCCTAATGATTACAGCTTTGTAATACAGCTTAAAGTCCAGGATTGTGATGCCTCATCCTTTGGCTTTCTTTTTCAAGATTGCTTTGGCTATTTGGGTCTTTTCTGGCTCCATAAAATTTTAAGATTGTTTGTTCTAGCTCTGTGAAGAATGCTGGTGTTATTTTGATAAGGATTGCTAAAATTACTAAATGTGTTTTAAGTTTTCTCCCTCATCTGTTTTAGGCTTGAGCTTACCCTTTTCAATGTTCATTCTGTCTTGCAATGAAGAAATATTCTAAACAACATATGAAGTGTTTTGCTTTATGTGTTTTTATTGTTATGTTTAACAACAAGCCTTCCCCTATTGCCCTGGCTACAAACTCCTTTGAATACTAGTTTAAAAAACATACAATATTAAAAACTGGAAAATAAATTAAGAAGATATATGCAATAAATGAAGCAATAGATAATATACTCCAGATAATGATAATGTGCTTTAAAAATATAAACATACAGTTCTAATAATTAAATGAGCAAAAAATAAATAAATTATAATTTTTAAGAAAGATCTACAAATAGCTAAAAAACATATAAACATATTCAGTATCTCCAAGAACTAGATAGATACAAATTAAAACAATGACATGTCTTTTGTTAAGCATTGGACTAGTCATGATTTAAAAATTGTTTATAAAAGACAGCTTTTTTACTGTTATTGAACAAAAAAGATGTTCAAAATTCTATGCAAAGATAAGCTCAATGTTGTTTTTTCTACAGAGTTCTTTTTTTTTAAATTTATTTATTTGTTTTAAGAGAGAAAAAGAGAACATGAGTAGGGGAAGGGCAGAGAGAGAGGGAGAGAGAAAATCCCAAGCAGGTTCTGCACTGTCAGCTCAGAACCCGATGTGGGCTCAGATGCATGAACCTTGAGATCATGACCTGAGCCAAAACCAAGAGCTGGTCTCTTAAAAAACTGAGCCACCCAGGTGCCCCTACAAAGTTCTTAAGATGGCTTTCAAAAATACATAAATAAGGGCACCTGGGTGGCTCAGTCGGTGAAGTGTCTGACTTCAGCTCAGGTCACTATCTCGTGGTTTGTGAGTTCGAGCCCCACATCAGGCTCTGTGCACAGAGCCTGGACCCTGCTTCGGATCCTGTGTCTCTCCCCTCTCTGCCCCCACCCCCCCCCCCCCACCGCCATGCTCATGCTGTGTCTCTCTCTGTCTCTCAATAGTAAATAAACATTAAAATTTTTTTAAAAAATTTTAAAGCACATACATTAAAAAACAGTATAATTAAAAGTGAGAACAAAGGAAGTATAACTTAATACTGGGAACATCCAATATAGCCAGATTAGACTTAAAAAAATAAATAAATAACACCATGATAGGTATACTTGTCCTCTCTTCCACATTCAAGCTTCACATGAAAGTGTCTGATTGACAGCACCTAAATCACATCCTGAAACGTAGCTACAAGGGCATCTAGGAAATGTAGATTTTACATGTCCCAGCTTCTGCAGTACAGGAAGACATACAAGAAAGAGGTTGGACGGATACTGAGTTAGTCTGTCTATCATATCTGCTACAATGCAATAGGCAAGCGTATTTTTAAGCTGAGGGAAGGAAAACAAAATTTAGAATAGAAATGCTTGCTGTTTCCTCTTAGCATTGCAACAGGCCTCAGCTCCTTCAGAGCTCGAATCTCCTTTATAATGTCTTTTCAACTGGGTGCCACTCTTTTGTGTTTGTCAACCTCTTCTTCCATGTTGTCGTTCACATTTTTCTAGCAAGGTGAAGTTTCAATCAGTTCCCCTTATGCTTCCTTGAAATTTTAGACTGCTTCTTGGTGTGTTCCTCATGGGAATCATTGTAATTGCACCACTGAAATGTTGTGATACTTACGAGGCAAAGCTATAAATGCACAGTGGAGAAAAATCCTTAATGTATGGATCCGCACAGTTTCCCTACTTCTGTCCCAAGTGCTTGCTCTATCAAATTCTTGGGCATGCATTTTTAAAGAATCAAGATAATGGGTGAATCAAGTGAAACTAAAGAAGCCCAGAGAAGCCAGGTTTACTGATAGTGCAGAGTTTAGAAGAGAGGGGCTGTGGAAGCAAGAGAATCCTAGGTAGGTTTTTGGAGGGTAGACTCTATATTCATCTGAGGGATATGGTAAGTTTGAAGTGGTTGTCCCTTTGAACATTCAAGTCTCTAACTGGGTTTTATACATGAAGATACCATTTCCATTTCTGTGTATGATAATTCTACTGTTCTGCTCTATGAAATGCTTCTAACTATATATACTTTTTTTCAGAATTTCCACCATTTTCTACTAACTAATGCCATGCCTGAATAATGAAACGGCTTTTTATTGGTCACCATGAGCTATTCCCAATCTGCTTCTCCTACATAGACCTCAGTTAATTGTTCTCCAACAGAATTCCCATGAAATCTTACAAGGGTGTTCTATCTGCTGAAGCAAAAACTTACCTGAAGAATGGCATGTGAATTGTGCATTGAAAATGAATTTACTAATCAGTTTTTCTCTCCTTGCCCTGTCCCTTTTCCTCTGAGCCCTGATGGTCCTCTGTGTTTTTATACCTGCTACCAAAAGATGCTACACAAAATTACCTTCTGCATCTTGTCGGTGTATTCCCATTTGAGAGGAAGGCAAGTTTCAATGATCAGATGTTGATGACTGTTAAGACGTCTTTTCATGTTGCTTTAAGTTTTAATGCTTTTTTGTTTCTCAAGAATAACTATTAAGAATTTCGAGGTTGACATGATCATGAAGTACAGAACTTTATATGTAAAATGAATTGAGAAAGCCATTTTAATGAGAGTTTAGTGCTGTTTTGTAAATACACACAAGCCTAACAAGCCCTTTTTATAGTGTAACAACTGGAACTTGAATTAAAGTAATAACCAAAAATGTAAACAACTACCTAGAATTATTGAGAATATCTTGATGATCAACTTTCATATTAACCATATTTTGCTTTAGAGTGGCCAAAACAGAGAATCTTAACAGGAGAAGCTTATTTATCTATCTAAATGACTACTGATCTATTGCTATACACTATTTAGTTGACATGTAAAGTATCTCAACAGTATAGTTATTTCTTTGTTTAACAAATATTAATTAAGAAACAGTGATTGTGATGAATTCATCAGCCAACTACATGTTTCCTGCCATAATTTATTTTAATCCTCCCTTAAACCATATTACTCAGTACAATTTGTCTGTGTGATGGAGCTCATTGTGATGCACGTGATGAGTAATGTCCTAGCTGCTTTCACTTTGACTTTATATCAGAACCGAAAATATGTTTTGCCATGCAAACACATAACTAAGAGCAGAGGGCTTTTCCTTAAGCTTAACTTTGGAGCTGATTTGGCCTATTACATAGCTTATTGCATTTTGTTCAGAATGTTGTATAACCCAGTTTGCTATCATTGCCTCTGTTCTGCTGAGAATATTCAGACAGGCTAATTTGTTCTTTGGTGCCAGTGACAGCATGAATAATATGTTGTCTGGAATACAACAGGAAGGGAACCATGTTCATCCCTTTCCTGGAATCTTTCCTTATGCTGGATGCATGTTTTTTAGGCTGCCCCCAGAGCACGCTCCACCCTGCGGTCCACATGGACCAGCTTTTAGTTGGAGGGAGGCTCCAGGTTCCTGTGAGGGGCCACTGCTCCCCCTGCTACTTCTCCTCCCTCTCTCCTCTCTCCTCCTCTGCTGGAAATTGACATGCACCAGAAGGAAACTAAACAAATTCACAACAGTGGTCAAAGTTTGGTGAAAGAAACGAAATTATGTAAAATACGATAGTATAAATATATGATGTAAAAACTCTAGCCTTCCCGATAGTCAACTGGTTTTCTTTTCTACTGGTTTCTAGCTCATGAAGATGAAGTGGTATGATGGGAACAGAGTTATTTTCTGCTTGGGAGTGGGGGGCCCTAACATTACGAGCATGAAACAGTGTAAAGATAGGACGTGGTGTATAACACG